>NC_064638.1:269169916-269476829 GCF_023864345.2 Schistocerca serialis cubense
GCTCGGCGCCCGTGCTAGGCGAGAGGTTCGCGCAGCCCTACCATTTCGCCGGGGTAGCGGTTGTTATTTCACGGAGATTATTTCCAGACGCGGGTTTTTAGCTCAGTTTCTGCGAAAGGCCGCGTTTCATTAATAATTCCCTCCTCGTTTTGCAGCTGCCGGTAAGATGATTAGCCAGCCATCGTTTTCAGAAGTCGGAAAACGGGAAATCAGCACGGAGGTGATGCTGATTTACTAGCATTTTATTATTACACAGCAATTGTCACCTGTACTTCCAGATCCGCGATGCAGCATTCCTTGATTAGGGAGCTTTCATTTCATTCACTTCGGGGCAGCTTATAGTCTTTTGTTTAAGTAAAGTGCATTCTGAACCATCCACAACTGAATAGCACGTAAATTCGTAAACGCTGCTCTTACTGTCTTAGGTTACAGCTACACTTTTAGTAACCATAACGTTACCTCACCGTCTTTTAAATTTGACGTGTAATTAAATTTGAGGCAAGTCATTCCTTCACGAAGAAATTGGCACTGAGGGTTCCCTGTGAACTTAATAAAGTGTATAGACAGTTCATCTACTCTTTAAGTCGAGAATTTCGACGACTTTTACCTGTTACTGACATTGATAAAATGGTTCAAATGGCTCTGAGAAACTATGGGACTTAACTGCTGAGGTCATCAGCACCCTACAACTTAGAACTACTTAAACCTAACGAACCTAAGGATATCACACACATCCATGCCAGAGGCAGGATTCGAACCTGCGACCGCAGTGCTCGCGCAGTTCCAGACTGTAGCACATAGAATCGCTCGTCCACATCGGCCGACTGACATTGATACTAACAATATATGGGTCCCAGGGATTCCAAGATTTTCGAGAGTGTTTTAATTTCAAGTCTGAAGTCGGAAAACAGATTTTAAACAAAAAGAAAAAAAAACTTTTTTCATGAGATATAATTAAAGATCAACAATTTTCGTATTTTTTGTACATTACGTGTACTGTGAAACCTTGTTTCTTTCCAAATACCCTACAAGTTTTAATGAGTGAGTTTGCGAGTGTCAGAATATAATTGTGATATGAATGTCCTTATTTTTTGACTGTATTAGTTTAGAAGCTTAATATTTTTACACCAACAAAGGACCATATACTTCAGGACGTGACATACATTTCAATTTTATACATCAACCCGTTCCTGAGAAAAAGGTGTCTTAACAGACGGACGGACAGACGGAGAGTCGGATAACAAATTACAAAGAAATATTTTTCGTGTGATGTATTTGCAAATTAATAGCTCCGATATTTTCCCTGTACTTATATTGTGAATCTTTCTCCTTGCCAAATTCCATGATTCTATACCAAGGAGAAGTACCCTACATGTTCCGATGAGTGAGTTTGTGAGTATAAAAATATGTGATGTAACTGGCCATATGTTATGACCGCAATGACCTAGAATGTCAACTCAACAAGTCTACCCGTTCATGAAAAAAAAAAAAAGTTTTATCAGTCGGACGGACAGACAGACAACAAAGAGATCCTATAACATCCAGCACCCTAAAAATGACCTATGGCTGTAGTAGCTACCTCAGTTTCATGTGACAGCTGCAGATACTTTAAAATACCGGGTGATCAAAAAGTCAGTATAAATTTGAAAACTTAACAACCACGGAATAATGTAGATAGAGAGTTAAAAATCGACACACATGCTTGGAATGACATGGGGTTTTATTAGAACCAAAAAAAAAGAAGCAGCAATTTATTTCTAGACGTGTGAAAGATCTCTCGCGCGCGTCGTTTGGTGCTGATCGTGTGCTCAGCCGCCACTTTCGTTATGCTTGGCCTCCCAGGCCCCCAGACCTCAGTCCGTGCGATTATTGGCTTTGTGGTTACCTGAAGTCGCAAGTGTATCGTAATCGACCGACATCTCTAGGGATGCTGAAAGACATCAGACGCCAATGCCTCACCATAACTCCGGACATGCTTTACAGTGCTGTTCACAACATTATTCCTCGACTACAGCTATTGTTGAGGAATAATGGTGGACATACTGAGCACTTCCTGTAGAGAACATCATCTTTCCTTTGTCTTGCTTTGTCATGCTAATTATTGCTATTCTGATCACATGAAGTGCCATCTGTCGGACATTTTTTGAACATTTGTATTTTTTTGGCTCTAACAAAACCACATGTCATTCCAAGCATGTGTATCAATTTGTACCTCTCTATCTACATTATCCCGTGATTTATTCAGTTTTCAAATTTATACTGACTTTTTGATCACCCGGTACTTACTAGTAAATTAACATTTAACAAAGTAATTAACACAGCTGTAATGTACATAAGACATTTAATAATTTTTTCGTAATGCGGGGCCACAGTCTTGATATATTTCTTTAAAGTCAGTACCGCCGTTAGACTGTTGTTTATTTACAGTGTTACATTTACACTTACACAATCATGATTTCGACTTCAAAGTGCCACTACCAAGTGTTTTGCCTAAGATGGCATACTGTAAATAAACAAGTCTAATGGCGGTACTGACTAAAGAAGTACATAAGAGAATTTTATAACATCTACAACGAGTTTCAATCGACTATCCGTAGTATCCAATTGGTAACTGCTTACTCTGCATTTACACTGACTGAAAAAAAAAAAAAAAAAAAAAAAAAAAAAGCCCGCATCACGTGGTCGTGCGGTAGCGTTCTCGCTTTCCACGCCCGGGTTCGATTCCCGGCGGGGTCAGGGATTTTCTCTGCCTCGTGATGGCTGGGTGTTGTGTGCTGTCCTTAGGTTAGTTAGGTTTAAGTAGTTCTAAGTTCTAGGGGACTGATGACCACAGCAGTTGAGTCCCATAGTGCTCAGAGCCATTTGAACCATTTTTTTTGAACAAAAAAAAAAACATTGAAGCACATAGAAGACATTGTCGGGTATGAATCTAACTTCATGCAAGTACATACCATTGGCGCGAATGTAAATGTGGCAGTTAATCTTTTGTGTTTTAAAACCAACTGCAAGCTGATCAACGAACTTGCAGATGACATGCAACACAGAAAATGTGCTGGAGGAAACGGCGAAAAAATTAGGAACAACGCTGTGACTTAAAAGTAAATAAGAATAAAGGAAAACTCACTGATGGCGACGAAATCGCTTTACGATCTGGTTTCGGAAGTAAAATAAAACAGAATGGTTTTACATCAAGAAGGACCCACAATCACGTATTGTTCTCCTCGTTGTGTACTTGTTTCAGTTCTGTGCTACACTGTAGCAGCTCTTGGTATCTTCCAGTTTTCAACGAGCTACGTTACATGGGAGTGATACGTATGTCACGTTACACGTACAAAACGTAACATTCATTCTCTTGTTAAACCTGCTAACTACAGGGTGGTCCATTGATAGTGACCGGGCCAAATATCTCACGAAATTAGCAATAGGTCAAACGGATATCAGCTACTTTTTTTTAAATAGGAACCTACATTATTTATTACACATTCGTGTAGTATGTAAAGAAATATGAATGTTTTAGTTGGACCATTTGTCTAGCTTTGTGACAGATGGCGCTGTAATAGTCACAAACGTATAAGTACGTGGTGTCACGTAATATTCCGCCAGTGCGGGCGGTATTAGCTTCGTGATACATTACCCGTGTTAAAATGGACAGTCTACCAATTGAGGAAAAGGTCGATATCATGTTAATGTATGGCTATTGTGATCAAAATGCCTAACTGGCGTGTGCTATGTATGCTACTCTGTATCCTGGACGACATCATCCAAGTGTCCGCACCGTTCGCCGGATGCTTACGTTATTTAAGCAAATCGGGAAGTGTTCAGCCACATGTGAAACGTCAACCACGACATGCAACAAATGATGACGCCCAAGTAGGTGTTCTAGCTGCTGTCGCGGCTAATCCGCACATCAGTAGCAGTAGCAGCAGCATATCCGTTTAACCTATGGCAGCGCCATCTAGCGGTCCAACCACAGCGCCATCTGGTTTCCCCATCCAAGCTAGACGAGTTTCTTTCTTTGTAGTTTTTTCGCTTGATGCTAAAACTGACATGTGATTACATTTCCACGCAATTTGGGTGGATAGATCCAGAGAAATCAGTACCCAGAACAACCATTCTGGCAGTAATAACGGCCTTGATACGCCTGGGCATTGAGTCAAACAGAGCTTGGGTGGCGTGTACAAGTACAGCTTCCCATGCAGCTTCAACACGATACCACAGTTCATCAAGGGTAGTGACTGGCGTGTTGTGACGAGCCAGTTGCTCGGCCACCATTGACCAGACGTTTTCAATTGGTGATACATCTGGAGAATGTGCTGGCCAGGGCAGCAGTGGAACATTTTCTGTATCCAGAAAGGCCCGTACAGGACCTGCAACATGGGGTCGTGCATTATCCTGCTGAAATGTAGTGTTTCGCAGGGATCAAATGAAGGGTAGAGCCACGTGTCGTCACACATCTGAAATGTAACGTCCACTGTTCAAAGTGCCGTCAATGCGAACAAGAGGTGACCGAGACGTGTAAGCATTGGCTCCCCATACTATCACGCTGGGTGATACGACAGTATGGCGATGACGAATACATGCTTCCAATGTGCGTCCACAGCGATGTCGCCAAACACGGATGCAAGCATCATTATGCTGTAACCAGAACCTGGATTCATCCGAAAAAATGACGTTTCGCCTTTCGTTCGACCAGGTTCGTCGTTGAGAACACCATCGCAGGCTCTCCTGTCTGAGATGCAGCGTCAAGGGTGACCGCAGCCATGGTCTCCGAGCTGATAGTCCAAGCTGCTGCAAACGCCGTCGAACTGTTCGTGCAGATCGTTGTCTTGCAAACGTCCCCATCTGAGACGTGGCTGCACGATCCATTACAGTCATGCGGATAAGTTGCCTGTCATCTCGACATCTAGTGATACGAGGCCATTGGGATCCAGCACGGCATTCTGTATTACCCTTCTGAACCCACCGATTCCATATTCTACTAACAGTCATCGGATCTTGACCAACGCGAGCAGCAACGTCGCGATACGATAAACCGCAATCGCGATTGTCTACAATCCGACCTTTATCAAAGTCGGAAACGTGATGGTACGCAGTTCTCCTCCTTACACGTGGCATCACAACAACGTTTCACCAGGCAACGCCGGTCAACTGCTGTTTGTGTATGAGAAATCCGTTGGAAACTTTCCTCATGTCAGCACGTTGTAGGTGTCGGCACCGGTGCCAACGGTTTTCGAATGCTCTGAAAAGCTAATTTTTTGCATATCACAGCATATTTTTCCTGTCGGTTAAATTTCGCGTCTGCAGCACGTCATCTTCGTTGTGTAGCAATTTTAATGGCCAGTAGTATATATATATATTCTTCTCGTCCTGTCTGTAAAGTCTCCCCTGAGCCGGCGTTCACTCCCCATTTCTTAAGCCTCGCCACTCCTTTTTTCCCATCTTTTGTCCCCTTCAGCCCTTCTGCTAAAAGAAAGAGCATCAAATAGTTTCCAAATTTCAGTTCCTTTATATATGTTTCCTCCTGCCGCTGCCTGTGTGTGTGAACGCATGCGATTTTACAATCACGCTGTATTACTCCATTTGTTCGTGAAATTTCTTTAAGTGGTAAGACTGTTCTAGTGGATCTTTTTTCCATTATTGTCCTTCTGAGTTACTCCACCTTTGAGAAGTTCTTTTATTATTATGATATGTCATTAGGTTGTTAGTCTCATCCATGCTTCTCCGTGGCGTCTATAAACGTCACTGACTACGAGAACTGAGCAACAAAGACAAATACTGATTTCTTCTTGTAGCTTCCGTGGGAGTTTCCCATCTGTACCGTGAATATTTGAAAAGAAAGAGTTTCTATTTCTAATGCTGTAGGCAATACTCTCGTAGTCGGCCGCGGTAGCCGAGCGGTTCTAGACGCTTCAGTCTGTAACCACGCGGCTGCTGCGGTCGCAGGTTCGAGTCCTGCCTCGGGCAGGCATGTATGTGATGTCCATAGGTTTAAGTAGTTCTGAGTCTAGGGGACTGATGACCTCCGATGTTAAGTCCCATAGTGCCTAGAGCCATTTTCGAAAACTCTCGTATCGGTACGTTGGTAGTAATGGTCTATTTTGTAGACTGTCTTTGCATTTCGCGTATCAAATACTGGAGGTGACGTGAGAGCCGCCATAATATTATGTGCTCATTTACACCACTAAGCCACTGAAATTTACAAAAGGCTGCAGCAAGCGTACGGTGAAAATGGTCTACCTCGTACAACAGTGTTTATGATTCCAGAACTTCAAAAGAGGACAACATCTGCAGGGAAAGTGATGATGTTCACACTTTTTGACTGTCATGGAATGATTTCCCAGCATGCAGTTCGCTCTCGTACTACTATTACAGCAGCATACTACACGTCAGTTCTGGCTAAACTGAGGAAGAAGGTTGCAAGAAAACGACCAGCGGCGACTTCATTATGACAGTGCGCAGCCTCACGTCCCTAATCAAGTCACACAGTTTCTGTCTCGGTTTAAGATTACTTGTGTATCGCATGCTCCTTACAGTTCCAGACTTGCACGCTGTGAGTTTTTTTTAAATTCCCATCACTAAAAGTAAAGCTTCGGAGCATTTGATTCCAGAACACTGAAGCAGTGTTCAAGAAATGTGAGGCGATTCTCAAGCATATGATAAACAATGGGCTGCACCATGTGTTCGAGGACTGGCATAAAAGTTATAAAAAGCGCATTTAAGTCGAAGAGGAGTTACGAAACTTCCTGGCATATTAAAACTGTATGCCGGACCGAGTCTCGAACTCGGGACCTTTGCCTTTCGCCGGCAAGTACTCTACCGATTGATCTACCCAAGCACGACGCACGTCCTCTCCTCACAGTTGTATTTCCGCCAATACTTTGCCTCCTCCCTCCATTCTGGAAACATACCCCTTGTAGTGGCTAAGCCATGTCTCCGCAATATCATTGCTTCCAGGAGTGGTAGTTTTGGAAGTTTCGCAGGAAAGCTTCTGTGGAATTAAGAAGGCAGGAATTGAGGTACTGCCGTAAGTAAAGTTGGGAGGACTCGTACAGAGCGGTGATTTGGTAACTAAGTCGATAGAGAACTTGCCCGCGAGAGAGAAAGGTACAGAATTCGTGTCTCTGTCCGTCACACAACTTTATCTGCCACGAAGTTTCATATCAGTGCACACTCCGCACTAAAGTGAAAATTCCGTTCTAGAAGAGGAGTAATGTTAAAAAGATCATTTAAACATTGAAACATGCTAATGAACATCTGTGAAAAAACATCATTCTCAGTCTTCGTTGATCAGCTCTAATGTAACAAAGTAACCCTATCTGAAAAAAATCGGTATGTGTGGATGGAATTCTAAGTGAAGAAAACTCTTTGCCGACACTGTTCGTATATTCACCGTTATCCCTCACTCATCGAAAACCACATCGGGCTATGCTACATTCCAACCGTTACTGGTACATTTCTCACTAAGAAAATGCAGTTATTTGTTCCATTGCAGGAGAATTTTAAAACGTTAACCTCATTTTTAGCGTATGCGTCCTTTCTAACGCGCGATTTTACGCGGCCCGATGTTTACTGTTCCACGTGTCTGTTGCAATCGGGCTGACGAGCAAGTGTGTTCTGCTGATCGGTCATTAGCGGCCATTAATATTTCAGCTGTAATTTGTGATATTAATGGATGGAAACTTGTTTAGCGTTCGTTACAGGAGTAATATGTCATCACAATGTCAGCATTATACCCCGAGTATTCGCATGCCGCTGTGTATTGTACCACTTCCATTACAAGCAATAATTATAAGAGCAAATTCTAGTTTTTTAATATATGCGTGCTGCGTACTGAATGGTGAAAACAGTATTAGAAATGTACAGCTTAGCCACGTTACTTGCAGTTTTTGTCAAGAAATGGGACTACTAATTAAACAATAGAATTTCAAGAGCTATCTTCGTCAAGCAGTCATCCATAAGTAATTATACTATTACTATCATTACGGAAAGCCCAGTTTTCCAATAACTTTCTCCTGCTAGTTCAACAATACGCTCCATCCTGAATCATCCTTTTTCATTATCCTGGCGATACGGAAATCATTGGGACGCTATTCAAGTAACGTAGTTACCATTAATACGGAAGGCAGTCGTTGCTAGGATTTAACTCTCGTAATACTAAGCCATTTTCAGTAACGTGTATTACGAAGGAGTAAGGTACTTTGTAGTCACCATAAAAAATTTAAAAAATAAATAGAATTCAATAAGTGTTCTTGAATTACATTAATAACATACGTTTGAAATATCTAATGATGCATAATGAGGATCCAGAACCTGAATATTTGTTTTCAAACTGTTTTCAAAAATGCATTTTATATCTTTCACTTACTTCATAATTTATGTTTACCAAGTCTAATTATCTTGAAAAAATTAGTAATAAAAGTCGTTATAGTACTGTTTAAGTACACTTTACTATAATTAAAATTATTATAAAAACTTGAGGTAATATACAAATAGCTTAGGTACATAATATAGTTTTGTCTTAAGAATTATTGTTTCAAATGGCTCAAAGCACCATAGGACATAACATCTGAGGTCATCAGTCCCCTAGAACTAACAATTAATTAAACCTAACTGACCTAAGGACATCACACACATCCATGCCAGAGGCAGGAATCGAACCTGCGACTGTAGAAGCCGTGAGGTTCCGGACTGAAGCGCCTAGAACCACTCGGCCAAACGTCCGGCTGAAGAATTATTCACCAATTTCATCGGAATCTACACCTAACTTGCAACGTACAACAGTTTCTTTGCTGTGTTTACCACATGTATATCTCCCCCATTCGGATCTCCGGGAGGGGACTGCCAAGGGGCAGGTTACCATGAGAAAAATATTGAATAATCAACGAAAGGATAACGTTCTACGAGTCGGGGCGTCGAATGTCAGAAGCTTGAACGTGGTAGGGAAACTAGAAAATCTGAAAAGGGAAATGCTAAGCCTCAATCTGGATATAGTAGGAGTCAGTGAAGTGAAGTGGAAGGAAGACAAGGATTTCTGGTCAGATGAGTGTCGGGTAATATCAACAGCAGCAGAAAATGGTATAACAGGTGTAGGATTCGTTATGAATAGGGAGGTAGGGCAGAGGGTGTGTTACTGTGAACAGTTCAGTGACCGGGTTGTTCTAATCAGAATCGACAGCAGACCAACACCGACAACGATAGTTCAGGTATACATGCCGACGTCGCAAGCTGAAGATGAATAGATAGAGAAAGTGTATGAGGATATTGAAAGGGTAATGCAGTATGTAAAGGGGGACGAAAATCTAATAGTCATGGGCGACTGGAATGCAGTTGTAGGGGAAGGAGTAGAAGAAAACGTTACAGGAGAATATGGGCTTGGGACGAGGAATGAAAGAGGAGAAAGACTAATTGAGTTCTGTAACAAGTTTCAGCTAGTAGTAGCGAATACCCTGTTCAAGAATCACAAGAGGAGGAGATATACTTGGAAAAGGCCGGGAGTTACGGGAAGATTTCAATTAGATACATCATGGTCAGAGAGAGATTCCGAAATCAGATACTGGATTGTAAGGCGTACCCAGGAGCAGATACAGACTCAGATCACAATATAGTAGTGATAAAGAGTAGGCTGAAGTTCAAGACATTAGTCAGGAAGAATCAATACGCAAAGAAGTGGGATACGGAAGTACTAAGAAATGACGAGATACGTTTGAAGTTCTCTAACGCTATAGATACAGCAATAAGGAATAGCGCAGTAGGCAGTACAGTTGAAGAGGAATGGACATCTCTAAAAAAGGTCATCACAGAAGTTGGGAAGGAAAACATAGGTACAAAGAAAGTAGCTGCGAAGAAACCATGGGTAACAGAAGAAATACTTCAGTTGATTGATGAAAGGAGGAAGTACAAACATGTTCCGGGAAAATCAGGAATACAGAAATACAAGTCGCTGAGGAACGAAATAAATAGGAAGTGCGGGGAAGCTAAGACGAAATGGCTGCAGGAAAAATGTGAAGACATCGAAAAAGATATGACTGTCGGAAGGACAGACTCAGCATACAGGAAAGTCAAAACAACCTTTGGTGACATTAAAAGCAACGGTGGGAACATTCAGAGTGCAACAGGAATTCCACTGTTAAATGCAGAGGAGAGAGCAGATAGGTGGAAAGAATACATTGAAAGCCTCTATGAGGATGAAGATTTGTCTGATGTGATAGAAGAAGAAACAGGAGTCGATTTCGAAGAGATAGGGGATCCAGTATTAAAATCGCAATTTAAAAGAGCTTTGGAGGACTTACGGTCAAATAAGGCAGAAGGGATAGATAACATTCCATCAGAATTTCTAAAATCATTGGGGGAAGTGGCAACAAAACGACTATTCACGTTGGTGTGTAGAATATATGAGTCTGGCGATATACCATCTGACTTTCGGAAAAGCATCATCCACACAATTCCGAAGACGGCAAGAGCTGACAAGTGCGGGAACTGTCGCACAATCAGCTTAACAGCTCATGCATCGAAGCTGCTTACAAGAATTATATACAGAAGAATGGAAAAGAAAATTGAGAATGCGCTAGGTGACGATCAGTTTGGCTTTAGGAAAAGTAAAGGGACGAGAGAGGCAATTCTGACGTTACGGCTAATAATGGAAGCAAGGCTAAAGAAAAATCAAGACACTTTCATAGGATTTGTCGACCTGCAAAAAGCGTTCGACAATATAAAATGCTGCAAGCTGTTCGAGATTCTGAAAAAAGTAGGGGTAAGCTATAGGGAGAGACGGGTCATATACAATATGTACAACAACCAAGAGGGAATAATAAGAGTGGACGATCAAGAACGAAGTGCTCGTATTAAGAAGGGTGTAAGACAAGGCTGTAGCTTTTCGCCCCTACTCTTCAATCTGTACATCGAGGAAGCAATGATGGAAATAAAAGAAAGGTTCAGGAGTGGAATTAAAATACAAGGTGAAAGGATATCAATGATATGATTCGCTCATGACATTGCTATCCTGAGTGAAAGTGAAGAAGAATTAAATGATCTGCTGAACGGAATGAACAATCTAATGAGTACACAGTATGGTTTGAGAGTAAATCGGAGAAAGACGAAGGTAATGAAAAGTAGTAGAAATGAGAACAGCGAGAAACTTAACATCAGGATTGATGGTCACGACGTCAATGAAGTTAAGGAATTCTGCTACCTAGGCAGTAAAATAACCAATGACGGACGGAGCAAGGAGGACATCAAAAGCAGACTCGCTATGGCAAAAAAGGCATTTCTGGCCAAGAGAGGTCTACTAATATCAAATACCGGCCTTAATTTGCGGAAGAAATTTCTGAGGATGTACGTCTGGAGTACAGCATTGCATGGTAGTGAAACATGGACTGTGGGAAAACCGGAACAGAAGAGAATCGAAGAATTTGAGATGTGGTGCTGTAGACGAATGTTGAAAATTAGGTGGACTGATAAGGTAAGGAATGAGGAGGTTCTACGCAGAATCGGAGAGGAAAGGAACATGTGGAAAACACTGATAAGGAGAAGGGACAGGATGATAGGACATCTGCTAAGACATGAGGGAATGACTTCCATGGTACTAGAGGGAGCTGTAGAGGACAAAAACTGTAGAGGAAGACAGAGATTGGAAAACGTCAAGCCAATAATTGAGGACGTAGGTTGCAAGTGCTACTCTGAGATGAAGAGGTTAGTACAGGAAAGCAATTCGTGGCGGGCCGCATCAAACCAGTCAGTAGACTGATGACCAAAAAAAAAAAAAAAAAATAAATATCTCTTACAATTGTTGCAGATTATTGTTGTTTTGTTCACTTTGTTATACTTTTCTGCTTTTGAACGGCTTTCACTAACACACAAATGACATCTACCTTTACCTCCATGAGCGTCCTTTGCCTGGAAGATCTGTTTCATTTTCCGTGCGAGAATACGCTCCATACTTGAAATCAGAGGCTTTGGCAGTCCTGCAGTAGTTTTAGCCATTTCTTAAATGTATGGTTTCGTGAGCTGTAGTCCCAGTTCTTGAAGAAAAAGTCGTCACTTATTAGGTTTTTTCTTATTCTAGTTCGGGAAGTTCAACAAAAATGGCATATAACTATTTACCGCTGCTATGTTCACAAGAGAATAGAAAACAGATATCGGCCACCTTCTTGTAGCCCTCTTAGTTGAATATTTCCTCATCATTAGATCTATCGTGTCAACGCCAATCTTAGTCTCATTATAATATAAAGTGAATTATAATATAAAATTGAACCAATTACAGCGTCATCATGTTGAGATGATAGAAACAGCAGATTTCTTTTGGGTTTTTCACGGGGAAGATAAGAAACGATTGTGTTTGGAATATTTCCAGTACCAGTATCACTGAAAGCAAATTTACTAGAATATCATTCTCATGTTCAGATATCCTTCAGTTTTTTAGGTATATGTTTTCCATTAGCTTGTAACGTTCCCTCGCAAGTTAGATTGTGATTCCTCCATTAGATCTTCCCCCAAATCAACTGAAGTGTAATATCTGTTGGTGGCAAGATTTCGCCCTGAATTGTGTATAGGAACCACCAGACATTTGACCATAGCTGCAGCGAAATTTGATTGTTGTGTACCATCATTTCTTTTCTAAGCTTAATGCCCCATGCTGATAACATCCCTGGTTTTAGCGTCTGTGAGCATGCGTATAATTATACCGAATTTTCCTTCATGAATACAATGGAGGAACACCTGCCACGGAACAATGACAACATTTCGTCAATACAGTGTGTATCCAAACAGAATAATATTTTGACAGTAATTCATTCATTTTATCAAAAACTTCTAGTTGGGTTGGGTTGTTTTGGGGAAGAAGACCAGACAGCGAGGTCATCGGTCTCATCGGATTAGGGAAGGAAGTCGGCCTTGCCCTTTGAAAGGAACCATCCCGGCATTTGCCTGGAGAGGTTAAGGGAAATCACGGAAAACCGAAATCAGGATGGCCGGACGCTGGATTGTACCGTCGTCCTCCCGAGTGCGAGTCCAGTGTCTAACCACTGCGCCACCTCGCTCGGTAAACTTCTACTATTGCAGGAAACGTATCAAGTTACCTGCGATAGCTTCGCGACTATCTGTCATCAAATCATAATATTTTAGTATGCTGCTGTAATCTGGTTCGGCTCATGGTAGCAGTATAAGCGAACCTTCCTGAAGTGTAGGGCAATAAACTGTAACTCATGACTTCTATCGTTTTCCTTCACCATACTAATACGTAGCCCTATATATGCCATGATTTCAACTCTTTCTGTCTTGGGCATTTTCTGCCTCAATATCTCTTTATTGGTATGTTTTATTATGATGTTGAAAATTTCTGGAGACAAAAACTTTTCAAATGATTCCGTTATTGTTCCTACTTTAGGTTCGTCTCTTATGCCTTCTCTTTCTGTCATTATGTTTTGTGCTACTCGTTTTTTAACGTAAGAAGATTTGGGGCCATAAATTTTTCCAGTGCTTGTAATAATCTTGTCACCAACCTCGCAAGCTGCATCGTAATCAGTTTCAGGTGTCCAGAATTCATCTTCAGCGTCAGTAGGTACTCTCACTGTCCACATCCTCGCGCACTATACATTCCTCTTCAAGTTCATTCACTACATCGTCAATTTAATAAAATTCAATTTGAAAATCTGTAGATTCTTCCAAAATCAGTGATATTTCTCTATCAGTAAGTGACTGTCGGTATATTTTCAATCACAGTTGTGCCACTGAACAGGACGCAATAAAGAAATGGGGGAAGGGGAGGGGGGCGACTTTATGACCACCTCCCTTAAAATTAAATTTTCCGAAAAAGTAAAACAAACATAGAATCTGGAAGAAGACTTCATTAAAGACAACATATATTTTTTTACAAAATTTTAAAAAGCAAGGTATCTGATTAGATTTCAAAAGGTGGGCATAAAGTACCCCCCGCCCCTCTTGGTATTACGAGAGTTAATTCACCACGGGTCTACGTATGGATAGATTCCATGACAGTGCAGTGATTCGCTGTATATGTAGAAACAATTTTACTTTCATAAAATAAAAATGGATATGGTTAGTTACAAACGACATGCACTATAAGAGTACAAGTTTTTCGAAGTGATTTTTTGTATTCTTACAATTAATAAAATCTCTAAAATTATTTAATGGCATGACAGTAGAACTCTTGGCGAAGAAAATAAGCCTAAAATGATAACTGTAGGGAGACAATTTAAGTCTCTGTGTCCATTGAAATGATGTGAGAGCAGTTGGAAACCGTCACGCTGTTAAAAATATCCCAGACAGTGATATTGGCGATACTGAAATTGACATCATCGAATACATATTGACAACCTGTTACACTTGTCACAGACTCTTAAGTACGGTAGACAGATGGCAGCACCAACTGTTGAGGTTTCTTTACATAATATCGCACTTAACACTTGCAAAAATGTATCAACTTAATAAATTGAAAATAACTACACTGTGCGAAAACAAGGTGGTCGGTGATTTTCCCTCTTCACTTAACCGAACAGGACAGGACGTTCTGGAGGAAGTGTACAGCTGACGTCCAAGTATGATTAAGAATCAGTTTCGCATCTCCTAATTTAGAAGTGGGGTTACGTTTACATAGAATATGTCTACATGGGTGTTTTACGCTGTAGTTATTACTACTTCATACATACATTCCATGCAGCGCTAACGCACTTTGTGGAAAATAAACACCCCTGGCCATATCTGTGCCCTTGCTACTCATAAGGCATGCGTGGATGGTCGGTGTAGCATTGTGAAACACTTTGTATTTCCTTCTTGTGATGTGGTGGGGTGGGTAGTAGGGTGGGGAACATCTGCTCGCTCTTCAGTTTGCAGATCTATCGAGGATGGAAGTAGCCGGCCGGTGTGGCCGAGCGGTTCTAGGCGCTTCAGTCTGGAACCGCGTGACCGCTACGGTCGCGGGTTCGAATCCTGCCTCGGGCATGGATGTTTGTGATGTCCTTAGGTTAGTTAAGTTTAAGTAGTTCTAAGTTCTAGGGGACTGATGACCACAGAAGTTAAGTCCCATAGTGCTCAGAGCCATTTGAACCATTTGAGGATGGAAGTGTGTGAACACAATCCGGTGATCAACCTACCCCACGTATCCCCCCGCCCCCCCTTCAACCCGTTTCACCAACGAACACAATTTCGACACTTAGACAAGATGCATACATTTAATGTTTGTTTTGAACCCACTTCATTATAAAGCAAACAGAAATTTTATACCAGTAAAACACTATTTTTAATACTGTGCAATTTTTCCTTTATCTGCAACGTGCAAACTTATAGTCCTAGAGAAGAAATGCATAGGTCTTTTTATGTAGGGTATTTAATGTAGTTTAATTTTATACTTAGAAATGTTTTCACTGGGTGGTGCAGTTTTCGTGTTATTCGAGAAAAACGAAAAAGAAATTAAAAAGTTACCCTTAAACGTACCCCCCTCCCCCTCCCATCCACAACCCAACCCCAGGCCCTCACACTTCACCAGTCGGGATTTTTAGTACGTTGCTCATGACATTTTCTCCTGACTCCGTGCAAAAATTTGCGACTTCAAGATCTTCCCCCTAATTTTTCCCCGCTGACCGATCTAATTTGGCATCATTCTGTGGAGTTCAGCGATGCGTCTCGCTTGTGCTTTTGGTTGTCAATCACCGCCGTGGTTGTAGACGACTAGATGAAAGTTCGCAAGAACCAACAATTGTCGAGGCCCACACATTTCCAACTTCTGCAATCATGGTGTGGAGAGCTGATTTGGTAATTGCTGAACGGAGGCTGAATGCTCGCCAACATGTGATAAAAACGCTGTTGTTGTACTATTAAGTACCAGAAAATCAAATGGCACATTACTGGAGAACAGTACCAAGCTCTACCCTTCTGTTCACACCACAGATGCCTTGAGAAATGTACGTGCTCCTGACTTGATTACGATGGGAAGATGAACGCATTCATACCAGCCACAGGTAGCAATCTTGATCTCTCACAGCATATGCTTCAGGCATCGCAAGAGATCCCAGAAGAAGCATATGCAGCGCTGTATTAGCCGAGCGGTCTAAGGCGCTGCAGTCATGCACTGTGTGGCTGGTCCTGGCGGACGTTCGAGTCCTCCCTCGGGCATGGGTGTGTGTGATTGTCCTTAGGATAATTTAGGTTAAGTAGTGTGTAAGCTTAGGGACTGATGACCTTAGCAGTTAAGTTCCGTAAGATTTCACATACATTTGAACATTTTTGAACAAGAGACATTCGGAGCGTGTTTTCTTACGTATGAAAACCAGTACTAGAGTGTATTCGTGGCTGTGGGGGCCACACCTCGTAGTAATGTTGATAATAGACGTCAATCGAACACAATGAAAGTTTAGTATTTGAATACCCGCGATATGATAACTTTCTTTATATCTGATAAATATGGAACTCATGCTTCATGGCACGATCTCCACTTCATGCAATAGCAATATCCAATGTGACACAATAAATAAATAATGAAGTCATAAAGTTTCAACTGACATCTACCTATGTAGATTTTCAAATCAATAATTCTTGTTTTTGAATTTTTAATGGACCAAACTGCTGAGGTCATCGGTCCCTAGACTTACACGCTACTTAAATTAACTCAGGCTAAGAACAACACACACACCCATGCCCGAGGAAGGACTCGAACCTCCGACGGGAGTGGCCCCGCAGTCAGTGACATGACGCCTCTAACCGCGCGGCCAATCCGCAATTCTTGTTGATACAGTTTTGTTGTAGTACGGTGTTTGTCCAGGGTGGCTGGTGCACGGTCCAACTACAGACATGAAGTGACCTTAACTTTATAAACAATAAACACAAACTTCAAATAATGTTCGGTTATTATTATTCAGTACAAAACAATAACACGAGATCGGTGGACCGAAATATATGTCTGCCTCAATGCCGCGACATTCAACCTAGGCAAAGGCCGTACAGCGGTATCTTGAAAGGATACGCGGACCTGCGGCTGCCAAAGCGTCTACTTGTTACACCAGCCGATATCCTCCAATGACCGCAAACACTGCTGCCCAAGCACTCTCTTTAGTCCAGACAACTGCTTTTATTCTAGTGGCTAATGACGTCAGAACTACGACGTGTCACGAATCAAATTAAATTTCATGTAATTCCAAGCTATTCTGATGGCTAACTATACAGATGCTTCTGTGCAGGCTGATGACATTGGAAGTTCCTCACAGATTGGCGGTAGGGAATACAAGCAAATCTTATTTTGACTAAACCGCTTTCAAAGTTGTTGGAGGGGCTGGAACTGAAAATGGAATGATCGTATAGCGTTTATTAGCCGGTATATCCCCTTCAGCGTCCGGCGCCAGTATTGCATGTCTTTTTCGTTGACCCCACTTCGGCGACTTGCATGTCAGTGGTGATGAAAATGATGATGAACACACAGCACCCAGTCCCCTGCCGGGAATCGAATCCAGGCCCCTTGCGTGGTAGGCGGTAACGCTACCGCTGCGCTGCGGAGGTGGACGAGGAGTTGGAAACAACCAAAAACGAAAAATCACTAGGAAAATGTAAAAAAAAATGAACTTATCGTGATGTGTATCAATCGATTCCGTTTCATCAGTGGATTACGAAACTGAAACTGTATTTTGTCTAGACAGAGTATTACGAAAGTTGCCTAAGCGTGTCTTTATCTATGTTTTCATTCATTAACAGTAACTGAAACATCGTCTTTAAAAGCGAAAATACTCACCACAATCGAGGTATTTTGACGTCTTATTTCGACTTTAATACATTAGTTGCTTCAAAAGGCTTTTTTCAATAATAACTGTCAAAATTAAGATGAGCAGTGTTTTCTTATTAGGGTTCGCGGGATTGCATGGTGGAACTTATCCTGCAGAATATCTAGAACGTTACTGTAAGTATGAGGTTATTGTGGCTTCAAATATACGATATTAAAACGGCGGATAATTTCTAAAAGAGAAACCAAATACGTAAACTTGAGCCACGTGAAGTAAGATGATAAAGTAAATGTGTGTGAAAGGATCGACATGGAAACGTACTGGTAATTTCAAACAATTTTGTGTAGTGGCCGAAAGTGTGTCCTATTTTTATTTAGTTGATTTAAGTTACTACGAGTAAAGCAGTTTTTCTCCGAAGCAGTCGAATAAGCGGCTAGTGGAAAAGAATTATATCATAAAACGTATTTTGTGAGCACATACCAGGTTCGTACGAGAAACACAGCGTTCCAGAGTTATTTTTCTGTGTGCTTCGTAGCTTTAGGTTCCAGCTAGCGGACGCACAAAGATTTTCCACTAGTAAATTCTTACTTGTTGGTAGGACACGGTTTCGTTGCCCGCGGCGACTCGCCTGCTTCTACAAACTTTTCCAGGAACGGGCGCGCCTGCAGCGGACGGGAAACACAGAGGCAGCTCACAGTGGCCGTGTGGCAGGGAGCACATCAAATGGCCGAGAATGCAGGCGGTGGCTGTTTGAAAGGTGCCTCCACGGAGTTTGGCTGGCTCTGGGCTGAGCACTAAATATTTACCGGCCGTGGCAAGACACTGCTCAGCAGAGGCGGCTGCGTCTCGCACACGTCTTCTGCGGTCGCGCGTCCCTGAGCGACGATCACACTGCAGTGGCTACGAGAAATAGCGGGTTCCTTTGGACCTGCGTCCTCTGACAGTACTTGTTAGTTTACAGAGACGGTGCGACAGTGAAAAGGCTGGAACCTGTTTGACATCTGCGTGTACACGGATACTCTGCAAATTACATATGAGTGCTTGGCAGAGGGTTCATCGAACCACCTTCACAACTCTCTGTTATTACAATCCTGTATAGGAAAAAACGAACAACTGTATAGTTCCGTGCGAGCTCTGATTTCCCTTATATTATTACGGTGATTGTTTCTCCCTATGTAAGTCGGCGGTAACAAAATATTTTGGCATTCGGAGGAAAAAGTTCGTGATTGAAATTTCGTGAGAAGATTCCGCAGCATCGAAATACGTCTTTGTTTTAACGATGTCCAGCCCAAATCCTGTATCATTTCATTGATACTCTCTCCCCTATTTCGCGATAATACGAAAGGTGCTGCTCTTCTTTGAACTTTCTTGAAGTACTCCGTCAGTCCTGTCTGGTAACGATTCCACACCACGCAGCATAATCTAAAGGAGGACAGACAAGCGTAGTGTAGGCAATCTCTTTAGTAGATCCGTTGTATTTTCTAGGTGTCCTGCCAATAAAAAGTAGTAGTTGGTTAGCCTTCACCACAATATTTTCTATATGTTCTTTCCAATTTAAGTTTTTCGTAATTGTAATTCCTAAGTATTTAGTTGAATTTACGTCTTCTAGATTTTAGCACTCACACTTTTCGTTATTTAGGGCCAACTGCCAATATTCGCATCGTACATATATCTTTTCTAAATTGTTTTGCAATTTGTTTTGATCTTCTCGTGACTTTACTAGTCGATGAACGACAGCGTCATCTGCAAACAACCTAAGACGTCTGCTTAGATTGTCTCCAAAATCGTTTGTATAGATAGCGAACAGCAAAGGGCCTATAACACTACCTGTGGGAATACCAGAAATCACTTGTGTATTACTCGACGACTTTCCCTCAGTTACTACGAACTGCGCCGGCCAGGGTGGCCGAGCGGTTCTAAGTGCTACAGTCCGGAACCGCGCGACGCTACGGTCACAGTTTCGAATCCTGCCTCGGGCATGGATGTGTGTGATGTCCTTAGGTTAGTTTTAAGTAGTTCTAAGTTCTAGGGGACTGATGACCTCAGATGTTAAGTCTCATAGTTCTCAGAGCCATTTGAACTACGAACTGCGACCTCTGACAGGAAATCACGAATCCGGTTACATAACTGAGACGATATTCCATAAGCAAGCAGTTTCTCTACAAGCCGCTTGTGTGGCATAATGTCAAAAGCCTCCTGGAGTTCTAGAAATACATAATCAGTTTGAAATCCCTTGTCCACAGCATTCAACACTTTGCACGACTAAAGAGCTAGTTGTGTTTCACAAGAACGATGTTTTCTGAATCCGTGTTCACTTTGTGTCAATAGTCCGTTTTCTTCGAGGTAATTCATAATGTTCGATCACTATGTTCCAAAATCCCGCTGGAATCTTGTCGCTAGTTGCCTATTCGTAGCCCTAAATGTCAACACGGTCTTCCCTAAGACATTTTATTGGATCCCCCCAAACCCCGATTTTTAACAGTAAGCTTGGGGGCGGAGAACGTAATATTACGTCACGCCAATTACGCTGATTTTCCGCAGTGGCGTACGTATATTTAAAACTCCCGCAAACGTCTGTCAGGTTTACAAGCTTCAAAGTTTCTATTGTGACTGCCGGACGGTAGTGCAGTAAACACAGGCGTTTTGAAACATTTTATGTGTATCTTGTCTCGTAGGCGCTAACTGACGTTCGTATTCTCCCTGTTTCATCCGTTTACTGTGTATTTGTGTTGATTTTGTATTGAAAATGTGCGGTGGAGAGGAAACACGCTTGGAGAATTTGTTTTACACAGTCATTGATGGGTCTTCTGACAATCAATACGAAATACTTGATGACAATTCAGACTACACGCCATCTGAAAATAATAGTTATACCAGGTGTTTTTGGAGACGAGTTTCTACAAACATTTACCATAGTATTTTCACAGATTATGTTGTTACGAAGGGTTCTTTTGCAGGTAGATCAGGACATGATTTTGAGTATATGAATCCAGTGACTGCAATGTTAGACAACGTATCTCTCCATGTTTCAATTTGTATCACACAGCATTCCACTATCAACGCTAAATTTGGCTTCGATATTGTGTTTTATGTATTTCTTTAGATTAAAACTGGCTGTGAAAGAAATTTAAAGAAAAATAGCAGGCATTTCCTTGTGTATTTGAATACCAGAACTCCATTTCAATTCTTTCCTGTGATAATTGCTATTCAATTGAATTTTCATTTGTGTATTCAGATTTAATATTCGCAAAACCAGAATACGGGGTGTTTCAGAAGTGTGGTCAATATTCCGAGATATAACAGGAATGATCATTCGAAACAAATAAGTCAAGTAAACATCGGGTCTAAAAGGCATACCTTAAGAGTTATTAGCAATTCTTGATCTTCGATACTGTGAAAGAAATCTCTTCTGCTTCAAGCTCTTTGCTTTACATATTTTGGTGAGTGGTAGTATGGACCAAAACAAGAAAAGAATGTCCAGTGAACATGTGCTTGAAAGTGCATACCTTAAAAGTTATGAGCACTTGTTCATTAGAAGAGTTGTGTTTCAAAATAGCAAAGGTGAACATGTGCTCGTAGCTCTTAAGTTAAGCATTTTAGGGCACATGTTTACTGGACTTTCTTTCTTGTTCTAGTCCATATCACCACTTCCCAAGCAAAGAGCTTGCAGTGGAAGAGATTTGTTTCGCAATTTCGAAGTTAAAGAATTAATCATAACACTTAAGTATGCGTTTTAGACCTCATGTTTAATTGACTTTTTTGTTTCGAATGATTATTCCTGTCATATCCTTGAATATTGACCATCACTCTTGAAACACCCTGTATATACGAGGGTTGGAACGTCAATAGTGGCAACTACTTATTCACAACCGCTACAAAAGAGTTACCTGTTAGCATCTGTTACTGTCCTTCAAAGCAGTCACCAGCGTTGTGTAGAATCCGTTGCCAGCGATGTGGAAGGCGTTGTATACCGATAGAAGAGCCTCTTCTGTTGATGGTGTGAATGGAGCGGTCGAAAGTTATGACGATTCTCGTGTACGACTGTGATGGTGTTATCCCGACGCATTACGTTTCTCCATAGCAGATCGTCAATGCACAGTATTACTGTTCGTTTTTGGAGCATCACCTGCCACCAGCTTTGCGAAAGAAGCGGCGACACTTTCTGTGCAACCCGCCAATCATTTTGGACGACAATGCGCGGGCGCAAACAGTGCAACCAGTGGCTGCTCTGTTCGGTCGATGGAACTGGAAAGTACTGTACCATCCACCATACTCACCGGACTTAAGTCCTTCATTCCGAAGAAGAAGGAACCACTTCGTGACATTTACTTCAGAACTTTTCCAGAGATTAGACAGGCAGTAGACCGCTCCATTCGCACCATCAACAGAAGAGGCTCTGCTAACAGTATACTATGCCTTCCACATAGCTGGCAACGGGTTCTACACAACATGGTGACTACTTTGAAGGACAGTAACAGGTGCAAACATGTGACTCTTTTGTATCGGTTGTGAATAAATAGTTGCACTATTTAAGTTCCAACCCTCGTGTATTAAAGTAGAATTCATGGAGGTGTATTCTGTCTATGCAACTAAATGAAAGGTAGTTTGCTTTTTGCCATAGCGTTTTGCT
The DNA here is from genome assembly GCF_023864345.2 of Schistocerca serialis cubense. Taxonomy (NCBI): domain Eukaryota; kingdom Metazoa; phylum Arthropoda; class Insecta; order Orthoptera; family Acrididae; genus Schistocerca; species Schistocerca serialis. The sequence goes on from NC_064638.1 coordinate 269,192,267, forward strand.
TCTTTTATTTGTGAAACATATTCAGTGGCGACTTCCATGGTTGTTAATCCATATGTGTGATCCGGGAGGTGTGTCATTCGATCCTCATGCTCTATCTGGTCTATTTTCGGCGTGTTTTCACCCACATTTATTCTAACACATCACTTTACTTTTCATTTTGTGCTCTATGTGAGTGTGTTTACAGAGCGTAGTGTTTCCAACAATACACACTGCACTCTGTAAACACACATATAAATGCTGGTGAAGAAACGCCGGAACTCGACCAGCTGCAGCATGAAAACCGAATGAACACATCTCCAGGACCACAAAAATTTCGTAACATGGACAAACAACACTGGAAATCGTAGCTGTGTGTGTGTGTGTGTGAAATCTTATGGGACTTAACTGCTAAGGTCATCAGTCCCTGAGCTTACACACTAATTAACCTAAATTATCCTAATGGCAAACACACAAATCCGAGGGAGGACTCAAACCCCCACCGGGACCAGCCGCACAGTCCATGACTGCATCGCGCTAGACCGCTCGGTTAATCCCGCGCGGCAAATCGGAACTGAAGATGCTTCATAAATAAAAGATGCGAAACGCGTATGGTAAAAAGGAAACTGCCATCCATTTAAATGCATAGACAGATCACACCTCCATGAACTTGGCAGCAACTAAGGAAAGACGGAAAACGAGAAAATGGCGATAAAATAGAAAGTCCAGAAACATATGCCGGCTCGTGTGGCCGAGCGGCTCTAGGCGCTTCAGTCCGTAACCACGCTGCTGCTACGGTCGTACGTTCGAGTCCTGCCTCGGGCATGGATGTGTGTGATGTCCTTAGGTTAGTTAGGTTTAAGTAGTTCTAAGTCTAGGGGACTGATGACCTCATATGTTAAGTCCCATAGAGCTTAGAGCCATTTGAACCAACCAGAAACCTAAATAAGTTTTGTAATTCCAACAACACATTTGTACAACGATTAATGATTGCCTAAAAACAACATATTTTCGCCAGTCCACAGGTAATGGCCGCTACCTACGAGACCAGCACTGTAAATTTTAAAGAATCGAAATCACTTATACGTGTAAAACAGCGTCAGACGTCTCGTCTCTAAATGTATTGCAAATACAGTTGGCAACAAAGAAGCCCCATGCCTGAGGCTGAAATTCTGCTGCACGCTATGACGTTACCTCGTGTTATTGGGATTTATTCAGTGTGTTAACACGTGGCCTGTGTGGTCGCGTAAACCTTTTTTTTAATTGCAGTTTAGTGCCCCGTATGGAGGAACCTCACACAAAAGGAGGGTACCTATGCTTACTTGACCTTTTTGTTGATTTATCACTCACTTCCTCATAAAAGATCCCCATTATTTAATTGCCACCGACCCACAGTTAAGCAAATTGAAGTTCAAGAACAACATTTTAATCTGTCGACAGTCAAATCAAAGAGCGTATATAGTCTTACTGTCCCGGCTGAGAGAATAGAAGTCTCTGATCGAATAACTTCACGTTAGCTATTTTTCTGAACTCTAGTGAAAAGGTTTCCACAGTGTTACTGGTATTTAGAGTTTGAAATTCTACTATTTGTTACCGTGTTAACTCATTAATTAACTTTGAAGATCACTTTTCATTTTCTTATGCAACAATAAGGGTAGGCATAGTCGGCGTTAAGCGCATAAAAATTAGCAGCTTAGGGTCATACTAGGTGATTAATTATGATGAAAGAATAACCTAAAGCCCTTTTTATACATATATTTTACACTGTAAAAGGAATCTACACTTGCAAGACGAGTCATCGAACGAACCTGTGCGAAAAAGAACAAGAACATGAATCTTAAGTTATGGCTTATATGTTACTAGTAAAGGGCTTGCATTAAAATATACACTATTCTTTGTTTTTAAATAACATTAATCTTATTACTTTTAATATTATTTTTCTGCCTAACTAATAAAGTTAATACTGGTAGTATTTGTACTAGTACTGCTGCTGCCACTAATAGTAATAATATTATTAATAATAATAGTGACAATAATAACAATGGCAGACATAAATACTTCATAGATGTTTCCTGATGTAGCGAGTTCTGGGGAACGGAATATTATGGAGATTGCACCAGCTAAGCATACTGGGAAATGAGGAAGGTCTGGTTGGAACGAAGGATGTACAAGGTTAACGATTGCATGCAGAGACAGTGGTAACCATTATTGTTACTTTATTAGATATGTCATTAAGTATCTTCTGAAGGTGCAGATGTTATTCAGTTCTCTAATACAATGAGGGAGGTTATTCCAGAGTCGGGTTCCTGCTACGGAGAAGGACTTCGAAAAAGTGGCTGAACGATGGAGTGGGACAGAAAGAACTCTGATGGGAACAGGTGTTTCTGCCATTTTGTTCAGACAGCAGCGTTAAGGTCAAGGAGAGATATGAAGGACAGTGTACATTGATAAGACAACAGAAAAGACAGAAGGGTATGGAAATCTCTGTGCTTGTCTGTACGCAGTCAGGATAGCTGTACAGATGGTGGTGAAATACGATCCAAGAATCGAGAATCATAGACGTAACAAACACAGCCATTCCTTTGCAGGCGCTGTGAAGTTTCCAGAGGAAGACCTTGCGGTATAATATCGCCGTACTCAGTAATTCGAAGTATAAGTGATCGCGCAAGTTTCTTTCCCAGGTCAAGAGGGAAGAGCCTTTTTATATTTTTACAAGTCTTCTTGCACATTGCCCTTATGTCCGATTTAGATTTTCATGTATTTTTACTCCCAACCTCTTTGCTGCAAGAGAGAAGTTGATATTGATGCCATTTAAGGTCAAAAATGGCAGAGTTTCCCGATATTTCGGACTAATGATCCTATAACGACCAAGCTTTCGTTTTGAATGGACTGGACTTTAACACAATGTCCTATGCCTATATTGATATTGTACACAGGTCTGCCTGTAACGATCCCCCCATAAGCGTAAATTAAATCGTATCTTTCTTCCTACTTTCCTATTATTTATCAGAAAGCGACTTAATAGCGAACTCACATCAGAGACCGACAAAAACAAGAGCAAGATCCCATATTAACAAGAAGAGAGTTGTTTCGTACAACTTAATACTCAGTGGTAAGAAGAATTGGACTGAAAAGTAGATTTCTATTCCAATTTTCTGTACAAGTTCCGGAACTCTCGGAACCGAGATGATGCAAATTTTTTTGATGTGTGTATTTTTCTACATGATTCATCCCGACACCGCTAATTGTGAAAAGTTCGGTTTCAAATTACACTGTTTCCCTAACGGTAATAAACGTGATGTTCCCACAATTCCATGGATAAAATAATAATAATAATCATTTTTATTATTATTATTATTATTATTATTATTATTATTATTAATAGAGGTACGTACTAAAAAGCATGGGGTTACCAGACTCATTGTTGAAAGGTATAATTAGAGGGACCATGGAGACAACACATACAAATAGTAACTGAGTTTGGACATTATTAGCAAAGCACGTTGCTAGTCCTACTGGTAAGGTAAGGCCGTAACGAAATATAATTGACCTGAACGAGGCAAGAATAATAGTTGGCACTAATCTGTGGGACCACTTGAGGAGGGTACAATGAAAGCAGGTTTCGCATCTACTAGATGAAGTCGTGCAAATAAATTCACGGCCACGAAGTGGCTTCTTTCAAAGTTGTCCAATCTTCCGTTTGTAGGATTGCAGTATGTAAGTGTAAATGTTTTCTAGAGGACCCGCTGCAAACGCTGTTGACGATTAAGATCAGATACCGTACCACCTGCACTACATTAACCAAATAAAAATCGTATGCCTCAACCAAGAATCGAGCCATCGACCTTCTGCACGCTAGCCCAAAACTCTATCCACTCTACCAACTGTACAGCACGACTAACATTTGCTGACAGAGTTTGTTACCAAACATGTGGTTACAGTGTTGCCGGACTATCACTCTTTAACCCCCTTTTCTGCCGGATGCACTCGCCGAACGAAATTTTTTCATCTCTGGCATGCGAGGAGTCAGGCTGCGAAGCCCGAGTGCGCGAATTTCACCCTGTATATACTAAAAATAAGCATAGATTAAGGAATTGGGTACCTAAGAACACACCCGTCTTACAATACAATGTCATGTCAAAATTTCAAAGCAATTGATGAAGAAATTTCAAAGATTATCGATTTTGAGAGAAACCTACATTTACATTTTTAGTTTATATTGATGTTCCACTGTCACTCAGTGCTTTGCTCCATACCTATACCTACAGGACATTTTTTATTTCTTTGTGTGCATTTAGCATCACTAGACATTTTATCAAAGCAAGCTTCCTGCACCGGTGCCCACAGGATTCTATCGTTTTCCTGGCCTCTGTGATCTAGTGTAACGGTGCTCTGCAGAGCAAGATTGTCCTACTTCTTTGTGCTTCTTTTATTTTATACACATGCTGACGTGCAGAATCTAAAGTAATGCTAAAATACTACTGTTGTATAATAAATATGATTGTGTCTGAAATAAGAGTTTATAACATGTTAATCACTATCTGACAATGCCATTTTTCTTTTTACTACTTCCTCTCTTTTTTACAAGCTTCAATGTTTAGAGTGTCTTTACTTCTCCTTACAGATATATCCCTCTTTTTTTTTTTTTTACTGTTCTTAACACCCCTTCAGTGTTACTGTTGATTTAACTTAACCCTACCTGCAGGCATCAGGAGAGTTGATATTTGTTCCCCTTACACTTTATCATCCTGTTCCGAAATTTCCTTTCATTTCTTTCGTTGATTCTTCAGCACACAAGTTAAACTTCATGAACGACAGGCCTTAGCCCCTCCTTACATCCTTTACAACAGATACATTTACTTTCGTGGTTCGTCATCTACTGCTGGTTTCTTTGAGGTATAGCAACAGTCTCGTCGATTTGTATTCTTACACTATAGGAGTGATTTGTTTCAGGTAGATCTATAAAATTCGTGCACAAATACACTGGTGTGATAAATGAGACGGAAGTCTTGTGACTGCCAAGAACTGCATGGGAAACGAAATGATATAGTCTAGCGGCTCTAGGCACTCAGTCCGGAACCGCGCGACTGCTACGGTCGCAGGTTCGAACCCTTTCTCGGATGTGTGTGATGTCCTTAGTTTAGTTAGGTTTAAGTAGTTCTAAGTTCTAGGGGACTGATGACCACAGATGTTAAGCCCCATAGTGCTCAGAGCCGAAATGATACAGGGTACGTTCACAGTGCGTGCCTTATCTGTAATACGTAAGCCCCTTTTGAACTGAAATTCTCAACGTCACACGTATCGCAGGTGGGAACACAAAGCAATCACAAAAATGCACACTTTCTGTTAATACGAGAATACACGGTATATACTGACATTGCGGATATTTCGGTGTAACAAAGAGAAACAGTATCTGTGAAAGAGATGTCATCGTTAAGACAGCGTCTGTGATACAGTATCTTACCACGCACGAAATTCGCGGTATTTGAGGCTTCGTGGTAACCCTAACTAACCCCTGTCTTTCAGCTGTGAAACGCGTTTTTTTTGCCAATTCCATAGCATTTTGCAGATAAAATGAATGTTCATTTGCGAATAGGTCCACACCAGTGAACTTTTAAAACAGCGACCTCCGGGGTATTTTGTGTTAAACCCATTGCAACCGTTAATGGAGAAACATTCAAAGCCAATATTACTCTATTAATATTTTTTACGACCATATGTTGACAATTCATTAACTGAAACAGAACAAAACACGGGAAACGTTTTCTGGATTAAACACGTAGAAATAAAATGAAAAACGTATAAACATATTCTGAGTGTCTCCTAAATCAATCTGTAAAACAATTACACAGAAGTAAGGTATAATCTTTATTTATTTTTAATATTCTTCCGCCAGGTGGGAAGATGTCTGTAGACTGTAAATGTGTGTGTGTGTGTGTGTGTGTGTGTGTGTGTGTGTGTGTGTGTGTGTGTTTTGCGTCACCGGTACATTCGATCTATATGCGGGTATTATGGATATGCTCCGTGAACTGAAATTGATGATCTGGATAGGAGGAAACGATCTTTTTGCAAAATACTGTTGAGAGAGTTCAGAGAACTGGCATTAGTGATACACCGCAGAACGATCATACAGCCACCAACATACATTTCGCGCAAGTACCGCGACGACAAAGTAAGAGATGTCAGAGCACATACAGACACACATAGATAGTCATTTTTCACTCATTCAGTTCGCAAATGGAACAGGACAGGCGACAATTGCTAGCGGTACTAGGTACCCTCCGCCATGCGCCGTTTGGTGGGTTGCGGAGTATGTATGTAGATGTATATGTAGATGAGGATTTAAACCAGAATGAAGACCCAAGGCCGGGCAGGGTGCCCGGCTGGTTCTAGGTGCTACAGTCTGAAACCGCGCGACGGCTACGGTCGCAGGTTCGAATCTTGCCTCGGGCATGGATGTGTGTGATGTCCTTCGGTTAATTAGGTTTAAGTAGTTCTAAGTTCTAGGAGACTGATGACCTCAGAAGTTAAGCCCGATAGTGTTCAAAGCCATTTGAATCTCTTTTCTTCTTTTTTCTTTTTTTTTTTTTTTTTTTTTTAAACCGACCCAAGGCGAATGGAACGAGTTCACGTGTAAACGAGGCACTGAACATAATCAAATGTTTCACCACCCATACAAGGGCATGCTGAAAAGTAATGGTTCCAAATTTTTTATATGAATACTCCATATTTATTTCTCAAATAATTTACACTGGTGTCCACACATTTCTCCCAACGAGAGACCGGTTTGTTGATACAGTCACTGTAGAACGTTTGACTTCGTTGATGGAGTCTCAAACTCTTCTCTGCCTGCTCCGCTACATGTCCTCGAATGTGTTAGTTAAGTTTTGGAAACCAAAGAAAATCGAATGGGGCCAAGTCGGGAAGGTATGAAGGATGATCGTTGGCACGATCCCAACCGTCGTGCTTCAGACGTCGCGACGTTGGTGTGTGGTCGATTATTGCATTGCTGAAGGACGCTGTACTTCACATGTTACGGACTCTTCAAATTCGTGGTTTAAGTTTGCTAAGTGTTCCACAGTTCCATGCGGACTTTATGGTTCTGCCTTTAGGCATCATTTCCAAATGCCCCGCACCATGAACATCCTAGAACAGTTTGAGCATGTGTTTGCTTGCTGGTGACATGGTCTTGAACTGTTTTAGCGTCAGTGATCCTTTGTGGCGGATCTCCTTTAATGGTCTCTTGCTCTCGGGGCCAAAATCGCGAACCCAGCTTTCATCACCTCTCGCAATGCTGTTAAGGAACCGATCAACCTCGCGTTCAAAACTCAAAGGAAATTGTCGACAGATGTCCAATCTGCACTGTTTCATGTAGGAAGTGAGCAATGGAGGCGCCCGTAGCACACACAGTTTTCTGTACCGCAGTTCTGCAACGATGGCCTGTACACGCTCTCGTGAGTTTCCGAACTTACCTGAGAGCTGCGTCTTCTATATCTGGCGGTTTTCTGTGATGAATTCATCAACCCCACTCCGATGATTCTCTTCGGCTGCCGTACGCAGACGTCCACTCCGAGCTCTGCGTCACACGTTGAGGTTAGCACCATGGTTTCCATCATTACGAACATGAACAGCCTAACGTCGCACATAATTTATGTCGATACGAGCACCACCATACACATATTTCATTCTTTCAAGGATTTCATTTAGAGGCCCTTGTTCTGCGGTTAGAAACACGATTACAGCTCGCTGTCTCTGCCACGACAAAGTTACAGTAAGCACCGCCATGTTACACGATCTGGCGACAGAGGGTTGCAACTTTTCATCACAGAAACGGGAAAGTCGACATAGTAATGCGAATGATATGTAGCACCTCAACCGATTTCGAGAACAGAGTATAATATTCGGAGGCACTACTTTTCAGTATGCCCTAGTACAGCTGTTTCCAGTCGACTCTTTTACATCTCCAGAACAGTCACACGGGTGAAAGTAGGCCTTAGAGATCGGTGCATCGAATTTATTTTTAATTCTGAGCAGTCGTTGCGGCAGCGGCGCACACAGACATCCACATATTCCGACCTCACTCTCTCTCTTCGCCTGCCAACTTCTTTGAGGGACCCACTTGTAAGAATACCCTTCGGACCGCGGCGCTCTCTTCATAAGTTGAGACATTCCACTTTGAGCCCACTGGCGTTAATAATCAAAGAAGTTTGTGACAAGTTATTTCCCGCGAGTGGGCGAAGCAATTATGACTGGAGTCGCGTCAGCGGCTAATGAAGACCGAGTGCGACCATTAATCTGCCCTCATAGCGTCAGACTGTAACCCCCGCACCGCCATTCTGCCGTTCGCGTCGCGTTTGCCACTCTTCGTCGAGTAATTACTTCATAGGCAACTAGGCGCAACTTCTGCTTTCTCCCTGGAGGCCGGGGCTTCCTCTCTTGACAAATAGCGTAAGCTTTGCAAGTAAACGTCCTATTGTTTGAGGTTAAGTATTTTGCCACGGGAGGTCTGTTTCTCCATCCTGACGCCTGAAGTGTCACCGTGGTATTCCATCATATAAGTCTACTGTTGTGTAGCGTAAGGATTCGTACTGTTTATGTACAAATAGTTGAAATCGAAATGTTACTGAAAAACTTTCTCTGTGCTACATAACGTGACGATACCAATCGCCAATCCACTTAGGAACTTTCTTAACGACATTTGTCTATAGTTGTGGCAGTCGTAACTGGGACTGTTGATATTTTTAAAAATATCTTGTATCCGATATATCGATGTTTTGAAAGATATCAGAGTAGGCCAACAATTTTAGACGAAAGTTATCGATATATAGACGAAAAATATATCGACATATCTGCCCATAAAAATATCGGCTGCACATTGCAAATATGCTGCCGATTTTAAAGCTGTGTATTTGAGTATTGATTTATTATTATCTATTTGCACATCAAGAAACTAGCAGCATGGCATTCCCCCTTGCAGCAAAAACTGAAAGGAAAACGATGAACGTTCATCTATGGCGACAACCACTTTGTTAACAATGTTAACTGCATGTAAATGGCACACTAAAGGGTGTCCCACGGATCCGTCGTTCGGTTTCGTCACATATCCCAGAATACTTCATGTCGGCTTACCTGTTTCTTCATTTCTGCCAACGCCAGTGACCTAACAGTTACAGTGTCAAAAATTGCTTGGGGAAGCTAAACGCTGCAGTTTGTGTTGGTAGCACCGAGCTCCGATTGCGTCATCATTTCCGCTCACACGTCTCTGCCTACCGTAAAGATCTATCTTGTAATTTAGATCTTTGTCTTCTAACGCAACTGATGTGCTATTTCTTCGCTTCGTAAATCTTGTTATTCCATTCACACCGCCACTCCCTATGCAATCGGACTTCTTTCGTGCCACATATGCTGCTATTTTATTTTGAAAGAAAAAGACGCTATTCCATTATTTATTACTTCACTAATTTTGTCTTCTTTCAGAGGTTATATTCCGTAAATCGACAAAATAAAAAAAGTAACTCGTGATTGTATCCCTAATGAGAGTTTAGCACAACCATAATAAATGCGGACAGAACATGTGACGACCACACGTGAAGTTTGAAGACGTTGACCACACCATGTGTTTCTATATGTATTTTAGGGAGTCGTGTACACTAAATGTAAAAGCCGCCTAAATGTTGCAGTTTCTCAGCTTTACATTTGGATTGTGCAACTGTGTTAGTTGCGGTCGTATCTTGTTTGGTTGTGTGAAACACTTACTAGGGACGCTGTCACATATTGCTGATGTGCGGATTATAATAACCTTTAAGCATAACAGTTTTTGTTATGATATTGCTCTATAATGACCATAGGGTGAAAACAGCTAACTGCTAAATAATGCAATGAAGTGTTTTATTTCAAAATAAATTAACTTTCTTGATGTTCTTACGAAGGTGTGGGCGAGGGGCTCCCTTCCAGAAGTTTTCGGAAGTACAGACGTCGTAAACAGCCAACTTGATAGTGAAACGGTTTATCGGCAGTGACAAATACACTGAGGTAACAAAAATGATGGATTACCTCCCAATATCATGCCGGACCCCGAAACAGTGCAACAACTCTACGCGGAGTGGACTCAATATGGCGTTCGAAGTCTCCTGCGGAAATATTGAACCTTGCTGCCTCTATTGCCATCCATAACTGAAAAAATGCTGCCGGTGCAGAATTTTTTGCACGATCTGACCTGATTTTGCTCCATAAACGTTCTATGAGTGGCTAAATCATTCGCTTTTCCAGAATGTTCTGAAATGGAACATTATTATCCATAAAAATTCCATCGCTGTTTGGGAACATGAATTCCATGAATGGCTGCAAGTGGTCTCCAGGTAACCGAACATCACCATTTACAGCCAATGACAAAACCAAATGGAGCAGAGGACCCATTCCATCCCCTGTCAAACACAGCCCATCCCATTACAGAACCACCACCAGCTTGCAGAATGCCTTGTTGACAGTTTGGGTCCATGTCTTTATGAGTTCTGCGCCACACTTGAACCGACCATCAGCTCTTAATGACAGAAATCACGCCACGTTTGACCTGGCCAGTCGTTTAGGGTCTAAGCGACATGGTCACGAGCCCAGGAGAGGCGCTACAGATGATATCGTGCCGTTAGCGAAGGCACTCGTGTCGGTCGTCTGCTGCCATAGCCCATTACAACCAGGTTTCACCACGCTATCCTAACGGATACGTTCCTCGTATGCCCTACAATGATTTCTGCGGTTATTCTACTCGTTATTGCTTGTTCGTAAGCACTGATAACTTCACGCAAACGCAGCTGCTCTCGGTTGTAATGTGAAAGCCGTTGGCCACTGCATTGTCCGTGGTGAGATGCAATGCCTGAAATTTGGTATTCTTGCCACACTCTTCACACTGTGGATCTCAGAATATTGAATTTCCTAACGATTTTCGAAATAGAATGTGCCATGGGTTTAGCCCCAACTACCATTCTGCGTTCAAAGTCTGTTAATTCTCATCGTGCTACGCTAATGAAGTCTGAAACCTTTCACATGAACCAGCTGAGTTCAAATTACAACTGTCGTTTTGTACCTTGTGTACCGCGGTCTGTATATGTGCACATCGCTGTCCAGTGACTTGTCATTTCGTTGTAAACGTATAGCAGTGTATGCACCAGGCAGGCACCAGGTGGCGGAGATGACCATCGGACACGAATTTACTAGCCCGAGCGTGTGCCCACACAGGCGTTCTACGAGGGTGGGGGAGGGGGGGGACACAGCTCTTCGCTACATCTCCATTACAACACTCGATCCTCACTGTGTCAGGACGATGTGGCAGCGCAACGATGACGGGTTTCCTGGAGAAAATAGGCTTGGCCCCCATGAGGGTAGCCCCAAGTGGTGAACACCGACCCCACAGGCTGCCGAGCATTAGCACCGAACTGGCTGGATTTCACTGTTTGTCTCCGAACACTTGGCGGCTTCCAGGAGCCCAGGGAGTCAGTCAATGATCAATGGTTCAGTGCCCTAAGATGGGAGTGGCGGCTGCATCAGAAGTACGACTCTGTCCGGGACAGGCTGGACGTCATACTGCTGCCCAGCTACTTGCTGATGGCGGGCTGTGATCCTGGGATGGGAGGTGGTTAAATATCTCTGGTCAGGCGCTGACAGTTGGGGAAGAAGCTACGTCTCGAATGGGATCAGTGCCGTGTTTTCAGTAGGGGAGGGATTCGATACGAATGTGCCCAAAAGCGAAGGGTTCCGGCATCGACAGGTCATTGTCAACGGCGCCGGTGGTCACAGCAACCTGGTTACACCACTGAACTGTAGCGAACTTTCATGCACAGAACATTCTACGTGGCAAAATGACTTTCTTTAAACTTCTAGTCACTTCTTAGAGGTCTGCAAAAAAAGTAGAGTTACTAGATACGAGGACACAATGTCGTCTGCTTCTATCCACCTCTCATTTTCGTTTCCAGTACACTGCTTCATCCATTCTTACTCTCTCTCTCTCTCTCTCTCTTTTCTCTCTCTTCCTTTGAATTTCTCTATGTGTTTCTCCACTTGTTCTGTCTCTCTTGTTATGCAAGTGCTTCCTCGTAGCAGAGGCCAACAGACCGGCCGCTGTGGCCGAGCGGTTATAGGCGCTTCAGTCTGGAACCACGCGACCGCTACGGCCGCAGGTTAGAATCCTGCCTCGAGCATGGATGTGTGTGATGTCCTTAGGTTAGTTAGGTTTAAGTAGTTCTTAGTTCTAGGGGACTGATGATCTCAGATGTCCCACAGTGCTCAGAGCCATTTGAGCCAAGAGGCCGACAGGCAGACAGACAGAGAGACAGACATGGAGAAAAGCGCTGCAAAAACTGAAATAATACACTACTAGTCATTAAAATTGCTACACCAAGAAGAAATGCAGATGATAAACGGGTATTCTTTGGACAAATATATTATACTAGAACTGACATGTGGTTACATTTTCACGCAGTTTGGGTGCATAGATCCTGAGAAATCAGTTCCCAGAACAACTACCTCTGACCGTAATAACGGCCTTGATGCGCCTAGGCATTGAGTCAAACAGAGCTTGGATGGCGTGTACAGGTATAGCTGCCCATGCAGTTTCAACACGATACCACAGTTCATCAAGAGTACTGACTGGCTTATTGTGACGAACCAGTTGCTCGGCCACCATTGACCAGCCTGTTTCAATTGGTGAGAGATCTGGAGAATGTGCTAGCCAGGGCAGCAGTCGAACATTTTCTGTATCCAGAAAGGCCCGTACAGGACATGTAACATGTGGTCGTGCATTATCCTGCTGAAATGTAGGGTTTCGCGAGGATCGAATGAAGGGTAGAGCCACGGGTCGTAACACATCGCCAGTGGGAACAAGAGGTAAACGAGACGAGTAACCCATGGCACCCCATACCATTACGCCGGGTGATACGCCAGTATGGCGATGACGAATACACGCTTCCAATGTTCACCGCGATGTCGCCAAACAGGGATGCGACCATCATGATGATGTTGTAAACAGAACCTGGATTCGTCCGAAAAAATGACGTTCTGCCATTCGTGCACTCAGGTTCGTCGTTGAGTACACCATCGCAGGCGTAGCAGGTGTAGCAATTTTTGTGGCCAGCAGTGTAACATACTGACACAGGAAACTGAACTCTCTATTTGTTCGGTTCAGACTTAAGGATCACACTTTTAGACACAAATTATTACATTCCATTCAGGACTATAATGGAAGTCTGAATCTGGCAAGCCCAGTTCTCACCCTGGAGCCATACATTTTTGTCCATTCAATAGTTCGTCTCATTCCAGTTCCCGGATGCGCTGTTACTGCCGTTAGTGAGTGGAGTGAATCTGATATTCTGATAAGCGTTGTGAATGACGCTGTGGTCAATTTCTGAAGGCTCAAGGCCTTTCCTAACTAGTTAGCTGCTTTCCCTCCAAGGACAAAGTTGAAGATTCTTTATGTCATACTGCAGCTGTCCATCCTGATTAACATGCGTGTAGGAAAATAGATCCCCCTTCCTCGTTGTTGGTTTAAGGTGCTGTAGATGTTGGTAGAGTTCGTTGTTGCGTGTGGCTTTGTACAGATAACCTACTTTGACAGAACCAGTGATTTTTTTCACATTCATTCTGGTTATTGAACTGCCCTTCCTGACCATCTTAGGCGTTCTGAGGCATGCAGTACTGAAGATGTCACTACGGTACTATAGTGTCGGTGTTCAAGATTGAGAGAAAGGGATTTAGATCTGTAAATTTTCTTAAAGAGGTAACAGAGCTCTTTCAGTTTGATTCAATTACTGTTCATGGCTAGATCCATGTTGATTTTTGCGAATATCCTGTTCCGACGTACTTGAATGAGATAGTCTGTTGAATTAAGGCACTGCGCAATTCTGTAATGTCTAGTGCAACGTTTATATATTCTCTATCTATTTCATTTGCTATGAGCATATAGCATATCCTCAACTTTTTTTCTGATCGCTTCACTGTCTTAGTCTCTTTATTTTTCTTCACGGAACGCCGCTGAAACATCCGAAGGAACGCTTCTCAGATTCGGGATGTACGGTAGTGATAGACGTCATTCTATAGCAGTTCCTCATGCTTCACTAATAACGTTTGTCACTAGTCAATCATAGTTCTGTGCATCATACAGGCAGCAATAAAGCTACTTTTTAGGCAGGAGTTCTGTTAACTCCGGAGAGGAAAGAGGAAATGCAGTCAGCAATTCCTCGTAATTCGGGCAACAAATCGTGTGTCAAGTAAATGTTTGTTTTTCCTGTACCACCCATTCGAATATTTTGTTCGTTTTGTGTCTATACATGTTGCAACTACGAGGCTTTGCTTTTCACGTTCCCGGCAGCGCTCTATGTGTGAAATATATTTTTTAAAAATGAAACTTTGACTGATGCATTTCGCTAGAACTATTACGGTTGAAATACCCTATAAAATATCTTCGGTATTCCAATATACGTCACATCCTCTCATCCCGTATTAACTCGTTCGTATCCTAATAGTACAAATACTTTTTTGCAAGCCATTGAAGGGAAAAATACCCTATAAAATCACTTCGGTATTCAAATCTATATCACATCCTCTCATCCTGTATTAACTCGTTCGTATCATAATGGTAAAAATACTTTTTATTGCAAGCGTTTGAAGGGGAAAATACCCTATAAAATCTCTTCGGTATTCAAATATATATTACATCCTTTCATCCCCTATTAACTCGTTCGTATCCTAATTGTACAAATACTTTTTATTGCAAGCGTTTGAAAGGAAAAATACCCTATAAAATCTCTTCGGTATTCAAATATGTGTCACATCCTCTGATCCCGTATTAACTCGTTCGTATCCTAATGGTACAAATACAGGGTGTTTCAAAAATGACCGGTATATTTGAAGCGGCAATAAAAACTAAACGAGCAGCGATAGAAATACACCGTTTGTTGCAATATGCTTGGGACTACAGTACATTTTTAGGCGGACAAACTTTCGAAATTACAGTAGTTACAATTTTCAACAACAGATGGCGCTGCAAGTGATGTGAAAGATATAGAAGACAACGCAGTCTATGGGTGCGCCATTCTGTACGTCGTCTTTCTGCTGTAAGCGTGTGCTGTTCACAAGGTGCAAGTGTGCTGTAGACAACATGGTTTATTCCTTAGAACAGAGGATTTTTCTGGTGTTGGAATTCCACCGTCTAGAACACAGTGTTGTTGCAACAAGACGAAGTTTTCAACGGAGGTTTAATGTAACCAAAGGACCGAAAAGCGATACAATAAAGGATCTGTTTGAAAAATTTCAACGGACTGGGAACGTGACGGATGAACGTGCTGGAAAGGTAGGGCGACCGCGTACGGCAACCACAGAGGGCAACGCGCAGCTAGTGCAGCAGGTGATCCAACAGCGGCCTCGGGTTTCCGTTCGTCGTGTTGCAGCTGCGGTCCAAATGACGCCAACGTCCACGTATCGTCTCATGCGCCAGAGTTTACACCTCTATCCATACAAAATTCAAACGCGGCAACCCCTCAGCGCCGCTACCATTGCTGCACGAGAGACATTCGCTAACGATATAGTGCACAGGATTGATGACGGCGATATGCATGTGGGCAGCATTTGGTTTACTGACGAAGCTTATTTTTACCTGGACAGCTTCGTCAATAAACAGAACTGGCGCATATGGGGAACCGAAAAGCCCCATGTTGCAGTCCCATCGTCCCTGCATCCTCAAAAAGTACTGGTCTGGGCCGCCCTTTCTTCCAAAGGAATCATTGGCCCATTTTTCAGATCCGAAACGATTACTGCATCCACGCTATCTGGACATTCTTCGTGAATTTGTGGCGGTACAAACTGCCTTAGACGACACTGTGAACACCTCGTGGTCTATGCAAGATGGTGCCCGGCCACATCGCACGGTCGACGTCTTTAATTTCCTGAATGAATATTTCGATGATCGTGTGATTGCTTTGGGCTATCCGAAACATACAGGAGGCGGCGTGGATTGGCCTCCCTATTCGCCAGACATGAACCCCTGTGACTTCTTTCTGTGGGGACACTTGAAAGACCAGGTGTACCGCCAGAATCCAGAAACAATTGAACAGCTGAAGCAGTACATGTCATCTGCATGTGAAGCCATTCCGCCAGACACGTTGTCCAAGGTTTCGGGTAATTTCATTCAGAGACTATGCCATATTATTGCTACGCATGGTGGATATGTGGAAAATATCGTACTATAGAGTTTCCCAGACCGCAGCGCCATCTGTTGTTGAAAATTGTAACTACTGTAATTTCGAAAGTTTGTCTGCCTGAAAATGTACTGTTGTCCCAAGCATATTGCAACAAACGGTGTATTTCTATCGCTGCTCGTTTAGTTTTTATTGCCGTTTCAAATATACCGGTCATTTTTGAAACACCCTGTACTTTTTATTGCAAGCGTTTGAAGGGAAAATAGAGGAGAAATTAGAACTGGTCTCTGATCGACAAATAGGGAGTGATAGTCTTCAGATTTAAAATTCATCCACTTAGTTTTGCCCAGTGATGGCGTTTAACTCTATTGATCGTGATGAGTTTGTTGAACGATAGAATCGGCATTTCCCTTCTTTCCATACGAGTGGTGTAGACTATATTTTACGTGTTTCAACCCGCTTCCTGCATTTATTACATACTGATCTAGATAAATACACATACAACACCACATAGTGCAAGCTCACATCAGAGACCTCCAGCAGATACAAATTCTAAAGTAAGAGTCGACAACGTGTCGAATGAAGATAGCGAAAAACCGCCTGCGGTCCGCCAACAAAGCGGTTCCTGTTTTGTACGCAACTACTACTGAAAAGTGGGTTGAATCCGACGTGAACTAAAATCCTCAAAGCAGAAGTAACTTCTTATCCGAAAATTTTTGGTGCAGTAATCACGTGATAAGGAAAAATTAAAATGGTCTCTGAGTTGAGAGGAAGAATTCATCATAACGTCATGTGTAACTGACATCGGAACAAATGATCAGTTGAATGCACGGGCAAGGAGAAGATTTTTCTGCTTGTGAGGGAGATAGTGTTGAAAACAAAAAAGTTAGCTCTGTAATGATGTTACATGTTCTCCAGTGTGTGTCTAATCGATGGGGAAGCTTTTTTACGATTTTTTAAATAATCTGGTTCAGATGTAGAAAATGGAATACCGTTGCAGTACAGTACTCGATTCGACTGGTGTACGTCCGACTAAATTTCGTCCAAAGTTGATAAAGTTGGTAAGCATTTTAATATTGAGTTTATAGCTTACGATTTTGTTTTCAAATAAATACATATTTCGAGAGAATGCTACCTTGAGCGAAATAGTTTTCTTCTATACTCAGCCATGTTTATATATCGCAGATTTCAACGTAATCAGTGGATTCCTTTCATTTCAGTATCGAATATTGTTGTAACCGTAAGATAAATGCCACGAAGCGCGAATTAACACAAACACCAATAGTTTCATTTCAGACTTAATTTTTTATTCAATCTATATTCGTAAAAGACCAAAACAGTCACCCAAGACCAGTTACAGGTTACCAATCTAACACCATCCAAGGCTCCTGACAAATCGATTCTGTCAAGAGATATCGATCTCTCAGCACTAATGCCGTACTCTTTAAATACAATCGAGTAGAAATTTATAACCTATACACACAAGCGTTCCAAGTTTCCTAAACGAAACTATCCCAAACAATCATAGATCCTTTCCATACGATTACATGTTCAACATTTTCACGTTTTTATTTGTAGCAAATACCAGATAATTCACATTATCTGAGGACAGTTCTGAACATAACTACCTTTCAGCAAACGTATGTAAATTTCAATGGAGAAAAAACACAACTCACCGGTTGCAAATAATTGTTTCACACATTTGCGTAGGTTTCGACACCTCTAAGGATGCGTTCTTCAGAATAAAAATTTAAAAGCTCTATAAAATAATACATAGAAAAATAAATTCGACAGAAACATTATCGAATTTGAAAAATGTCATAACAAGGAAAGGTATCTTAAGTAAAGTTACACTGCGAGAAGGCAATAGTGAAAGTTCATATCAGACATGCTTAAGTCAAAATTTAAAATTAAAAAGGTTTCAGCCTTTAGTACATGCACCTTGCAAGGAACAACATCACAGTGAAAAGTCCAGTGGGTTACATTGCTGCTACGAAAACGAGACACACATCTAATCTGTATGAGTGGCTTTTCGAAAAATCGTATTGTGCCCGTTGGTTCAGTGCATCCTCATTCCTCTAAAAAATCGTTTTTGTTTTCATTCAGTCATTTATCCTGCAGTTTCTGTACCTTTGTCACCACACAAGCTTAATGATGAGATGAATTTAATAAAAACTATTTCAGTTTATGACGGTCATGATCCCTCGTCAGTTGAAAATACCTCCAAAATTAAAACTGACGCCAAAGTCATTACCTAAAGCATCAGTGCTGTTTCTGACAGTAACGCGTGTAGAGAAGTTTTCTCGATATCATTTTTAGTCTCTATTTCTTATAAATTTTGTCGTCTCCTAGTTAAAAAAATATGGTTGCAAAGTTACCTTTTCTACTAACAATAACTTGGAAAAAAAATCTTATTCACTATCTCAGTTCCACGATTGCTCCTATACACAGTTCAGGAGTTTATAAAATCACTTGTGAAATGTGTCCTGTGTACAGGACAAACTGGAAGGTCTTTTAATGTCAGGCATAAGGAACGTTTGTTGGGGAAAAGTGGCACGATTGTACAGGATACCACTTTTGCTGGTCATCTGTTAATTTCCGATCACAAACTGAAAAACGTTGAAAGAATTTCCATTTTACATAGGGAGAAAAAAGGTTGCAGGCTCGACGTACTCTAAGAGCTGAAGATTTTCAAACTATTTCTAAGAACGATGGCCTCATCCTCAACGAACAGTTGCAACTATTTCACGAAAATTTTTTCGATGACTTTAACCGACTACTTGCGAATTTTTAATTTTATTTTTTACCATGTTTTCCTGCCTCTAGTTCTGAAACATCTGTTTCTTCAAATCTCATAATTTTCCTTCGTGTAGATGTTTTTGGAACGTGCAGTTGTTTGGTGTAAATATTCTACAATACTCGTTATTTTACGTAATCGGCATTTGAGTAAAGCCTAACAGATGACTCTTTTTGTACTTCATTTACTTGACCACTTTGTATTTTCAAAAATACATTAAGCTCTGATCCTTTGAATTTTCATTCTGACAGTTAAATGACGTTTCATTCAATTGTTTCTGTTATCATGTCTCAAATGAGTACATGTCACTGTCCGCGCCCAAAAGGCGTCGCAACTTGCGTCTTGCTTTCGTTGCAGCAATGTAAGCCACTGGGCCTCTCAGTCTGATGTTCCTTGCAAGATGTACGCACCAAAGGCTGGAACATTCTTAATTTTTAATTTTGATTTGAGCATGTCTGCTATAAAGTTTGACAGTTGCCTTGTCACACTGTAACTTCGGGTAAGTAATCATTCTATGTTATGACATTTTTCATCTTAGTTAATTATTATTATTATTATTAAGCATTACAATCCATGAAGGCTTTTTGCTGCAGAATGGACAATGTTGAACCACTTTGCTCTGTCTTTACAAGTAATTTGCCACTGTCTGTCATGTCCTAGTTTTCTGAGATCGTCTTGAATATTGTCCAAGTATCTCATGCGTGGGCGTCCAAGAGGTCGTCTTCCGGTGGGAATCTCTTCAGTCACTTTCTTGATGGTCCTATTTGGTGGTGCTCTGATGACATGCCCTATCCATTTCAGTCTTTTGGCTTTAATTTTGGCCACTATATCGGAGTCTTTATATAATTTGTAAATTTCATTGTTATTTAGCAATCTCCATTCATCACTGATCCTATCTCTTATGGGTCCAAATATTTTTCTCAAAATTTTTCGTTCAAATACTCTTAATCTGTTTTCCTCTTTTTTTGTGAGAGTCCAGGTTTCAGATCCATAGGTGAGTACTGGTATAATCAATGATTTGTATACTTGTAGTTTGGTGTTCCTAGAAATTAACTTGCTTTTGAAAACTGTCAAGAGACTATAGTAGCATTTGTTAGCCTTCTGAATTCGTGATTCTATTTCAATTTTTATGGAGTTGTCAGAGGTTACTATTGTACCAAGGTAATTAAATTCATTTGTCTTTGTGAAAGCTGTGTTATTAATTTGCAGTACATTATTATTTGATGGATAGCGGGATAAGATAAAGTACATTGTTTTGTCTGTATTCAGCTGGAGGCCTGTGCCATTTGTGGCTTTAATTAATTGTGCTGTAAGAAGCTTCAAATCATTCTCACTGTCAGATAATAATGCAATGTCATCAGCGTATGCTATAATGTTAATTTTGCTTTCCAGTTGTGCTCCAATTTGTAGTAGCTTTACTTTTTGGATTATTCTATTGATTACTATGTTAAAAAGAACTGGTGAGAGTGAATCCCCTTGTTTGACTCCAGTTTTAACCTCAAAGTCTTCAGAAAGTTTGCTAGCTACTTTTATTTTGTATTTTGAGTTTAAAGTGCAAGATTTTATTAAATTTATCAATTTGTTAGGGATGCCAATCTGCCTCATGCACTTCCATAAATATTCCCTGTTGATACTGTCAAAAGCTTTTTTAAAATCAATGAAAAGCATATGTACATTTTGATTGAATTCATATTTCTTTTCACCCAACATCCTTAGGACATATATATTGTCAATAGTCGATCTGTTAGGTCTAAATCCACATTGGGCATCATCTAGGGAGTCTTCAACGTAAGGGCTTATCCTTGCTAACAGTATATTTGTCAGAATTTTATATGTTGTGTTTAGTAACGCAATTCCTCTGTAGTTTGAACAATTTGTTGGGTCCCCCTTCTTGTATATAGGGCACACAACTACTTCTTTCCAATCATGTGGGACCTGTTCCTGCTTCCAGATGTTGGTGATGATTTTGTGTAAGCAGTTTACAAAAGGAAATTTACTGAGCTTCCATATATCTGTGTCTATACCATCACTTCCAGGAGCTTTATGTCTCTTCAGCTTCTTGATGCTTTCTTTAATTTCTGCTAAGCTGGGCTCTTCGTCCGATGGGTCAGCAGTAAGATATTCATTGTCATCTTCCTGAGAGACGCTTATAGTTGGAGCATTTAGTAACTCATTAAAATATTCCTTCCATCTGTTAGCAATGTCACTTCTTTCTGTTAGCAAGGAGCCATCTGGGTCTGTTATGAACTGTCCATAATTTTTTATATTCCCACTTTTAAACATATTTATGCTCTTGAAAAATCCTCTGGAGTCTGTGGTACGGTCATTCTCAGCTCTTTTTAATTTGTAATTCATAAAATCCCTTTTCTTTTTCCTAATGAGTTTCCTGGCAAGTTTCTGTTTCTCTTCAAAAATAAGTTTGTTTTGTGTTATTGGTTTTTGTAGGAATTTTTCCCTTGCTAATTTTCTATCTTCGATAGCGTTCGAGCACTCAGCATCAAACCAGGGGTTCTTAGTTGTAGTAAAATGTCCCAAAACTGAGGTAGTTGCTCGTGTGATATTTTCTTTCAGAGCGTTCCAGGCTTGATTAATATCATCATTGTTAATTTTACTTTCCACTTCAGGTTTGTGTGTTTCTAATTCTCTAATGTACTGGTTGAGAATGTTTGGGTTTTTCAGTTTCATTGTATTAAACCTAGGAACACCGTTTAATTTAGACCATTTATGTCTTGAGAGTGAGATCTTGAACTTGGCTTTTACAAGAAAGTGATCCGAATCACAGTCTGCTCCCCTTTGACTTCTGATATCATGTATGCATTTATGATGTTGTTTTTCGATTAATACATGATCAATTTGATTTTTTGTGATGCCATCTCTTGAAGCCCATGTTTGTTTATGTATATCTTTATGTGCAAAATATGTACTTTTGATCAACATGTTTTTGGAAGTGGCAAAGCTAATAAGTTTTGTTCCGTTTTCATTACTCTGCTGATGTAGACTATGAGGTCCAATTGTAGGTTTATAATGATTTTCATGTCCTAACTTGGCATTGAAATCTCCTAGAATTATTTTAATTGAATTTTTCGAGAATGTATCATATACCTGTTCCAATTTGTTGTAAAATTCTTCTTTAATATTGTCCTCTTTATCCTCTGTTGGAGCATGGCAATTTATAACATTTAAAGTCTTATATTTGCATTGAATCGTAATGTGAGATATCCTTTCATTCACTGCCTCAAATTTCCTAATAAAAGGTAACAATTTGTTGTTTATTATAAATCCTGTCCCTAGTGCATGTATTTGTGTATCATTTCCCCCATACATTATTGTATACTTATTTTTGTTTATACTTCCATTACCCGTCCATCTGGTTTCTTGTACTGCAACTAAATCCATTTTATACATTTCAAGTTCCTGTATGACATTTATCAGTGATCCTGATCTATAGAGACTTAATACATTCCATGTTCCCATATTCATAACCTTTAAATTTTGCAAGTTCGTCATCAAGTTTGGTGGCCCAGCATTCTTGTCATTCTGATTCGTAGCAATCCATTTTCTCCTACAGGATCCTGTGATAGGGTCGCTGGCCCTAAGCACAACCCCCAACCTGGAGGACCAGGGTCTTGATTTCGGGGATGCCTACCCCTAGAGCAGTTGCTTTCACTTCAGCTAACGAACTTGCTCTGCCCGGCCTGTTGGTCCGCGGGAGGTATTTGATTTCCCTCCTACCACCCATATCTGGGAGGCGTTCCCCGATCCGCCACCTGGGGACGCGCCCTCTAGGAGTTACAGGCTCTCCCGAGGGCATCTTAGTTAATGTTTCTGTCGAATTTATTTTTCTATGTATTATTTACAGTGCTTTTAAATTTCATTCTGATGAAAAAATCCTTAGAGGTGTCGAAACCTGAGTAAATGTATTAGAGTGGTTTTCAGTCGGTTGGTTGTGTTATTTCTCCATTGAAAGTTATATGTGGTTACTGCTCCAATTATGGTGTGATTTGGGATATGAGAGCGCAGCGTACATGAATGAAATCTGGCACGTACTTTTAAGCCTGTTTAAGCCTCTGGATTGAACAAAACACCGCAAGAAAACTTGAATACACTGAAAGTGAATTGCACAATCAAACAATTCACAGTTCCTATTCATTTCATTTATATTTATATATACACAATTCTTAAATTCATACCCGTTTTGTTTTTTATCTGACTGAGCAGAAAATGTTTTTACTATTCTTATTTACTGAAGCATCATATCCACATTTAGGTTTTTAAATTAAAGGAAGTGACTAAAAATATTTTTGAATAACATTAAAATTAATTTTTGTAAACCATTTGTTTTCAAAATTCACTCACTGAAAGAAATTGAAAAGGGTCTAGAAGTAAGATGAGTTTCTTGCCTTTTCTTTTAAACGGTTAAGAAATGTGTTGCAACTCATTGTTCACGTTAAAGATATTCAATATTTTCTCGGTTAACTATTTTCTACCATAGACGATGCTCAGAATAAACTCCGTATTGTCGTTCTTGCAAACGGACTATTTACTTCTGTTCAAGAACTCTTACGTGATATACGAATAGTTAAAGGGAAATATCTTTAATCGTCATTTCTTCTGTCTGTTGGACATTTTACTGCCGTAGGTAGTTTGTCAAGGACGTTTAAAATTCCGTTTTCTTACTCCTTCTGCGGTAAAACTAATCATTAGCGATAGTGTATATTATTCGTTTTATTACATTTTTGAATATTTATGTTACTTTCAGGTTCATATTGATTGTTAACAAGTTTCATCAGCGAATAGGTTGATTCCAACGGTGTTGTTAATATTTATGGTTAGATAGAGAGGTACCTGAAAGACATAAGTGTGTAAAATTCATAATTCTCTTCTCATAATTATCGTAAATTTTATCGTCGATTTCACAAACGAATGTCATAATCATGTAAGCCATAGTTTACTACTTGGTATCTCTTACTATACCACGGTATGTAACAGCATTAGAGTATCTCTAGACATGTTGATAACTACAGTATTTTGTACAACCGTGTGACATAGCAGTGTACATCACTAGAGCCTGTTACGTGGCAAGCACACTTACGAGGCTCTGCCCAAATATTTTTAGTTACTTACTTACTTATCGGCCGCTTTGACCTAATTGATCATAATGAGATTTTCACTCTGCAGCGGAGTGTGCGCTGATATTAAACTTCCTGGCACATTAAAACTGTGTGCCGGACCAAGACTCGAACTAGGGACCTTTGCCTTTCGCGGGCAAGTGCGTTACCGACTGAGCTAACCAAGCACGACTCACTATCCGCCCCAATAGCTTCAATTCTGAAGAAGAGTTCCTGTGAAGTTTGGAAGGTAAAAGACCAGGTACTGGCAGAATTGAAACTGTGGGGACGGATCGTGAATAGTATTTGGGTAGCTCAGTGGGTAGAGCACTAGCACTCGAAAGGCAGAGGTCCTGAGCTCGAGTCTCGGTCCGGCACACAGTTTTAATCTGCCAGGAAGTTTCATATCAGCGCACACTCCGCTGCAGAGTGAAAATCTCATTCTGGAAATATTCCCCAGGCTGTGGCTAAGCCATGTCTTTGCAATATCCTTTCTTCCAGGAGTGCTAGTTCTGTAAGGTTTGCACAATAGCTTATGTGAAGTTTGGAAGGTAGGGGACGAGGTACTGGCGGAATTGAAGCTAATTGATCATGTACTTGCTCTACACTTCTCCAGGTTTTCCGATCAATGATGGTTCATGTCCACCCACTTGTGGCTAGTAGCATCTCTTCAGCATCAACATCGATGTTGTCTCTCCATCTAGGTTGATTCCTCCATCACATCGCCTGCTGCTGTAGCCTTCTCTTAATACCTCAATAGACATTCCGTCTTCTAGCAAACTCTCTACTTACATTTTTCGTCTTTAAGTAAGGATCTGGAAATACTGTACATTACGCTTGTTTTGCCGATGTTCATCTTACGTCCTCCTTTCAACATGATGGTCATTCTAGTCAACTGCTCTTCCATGTCCTTTCCTGTCTCTGGCAGAATCAATGTCGCCACCAAACCTCAAAGTCCTTAGCGAGGGCAGGCATTTGCTTGGTTTCCTTTAACGCGTGCTCATTGTACCGACGAATAACATCAGGGATAGGCTACAACTATTTCTCACTCCGATCTCAATCACTGCGTCCCTTTCGTGGCCCCTGACTCTTGTAATGCCACCTGGTTTCTCTACAGGTTCTAAACAGCCTTCCGATATCTGTATTTTGCCCATGCTACCTTCAGAATTTCAAAGAGATTATACCAGTCAGCTTTGACAAAAGCTTTCTCTAAGTCCACAAAGGGTTTAAATACGATATTACAGTGCCAGTGTTGTTCGTAGGTACGATGCAATATTCCTTCGGTCAAGCATGCATCTCCGAAGGAACAGACAGTCCGGAAATTACAGCCGCCATGAAAGACATGAAATGTATTCTCAGCTGCGAATACGGACAACCATCAGCTGCATAATGACATGACGGCTCATTAGCTCGGATTTCCCGCTCAAGATAAGCGGGAAATCCAGGTTCGACGCCCGGTCCGTCACAAATTTTAACTTTCGTCATTCCATTGTACAACTGATGGTTGTGCACAACTGCGAATACGGTTCATACATATGATGTAAACATAGATTTGCCTTTCCTAAACCTATCTTTTAAGAGATGTTGCGTGGTCAGTATTGCCTCGCGCGATCCTGCATTTCTTCAGAAAGCAAACTGATATTCCCCCAGGTCGGCCTCTACGAGTTTTTCCATTCTTCTGTAAATAACTCGAGTCAGTATTTTGAAACCGTGACTTATTAAAATGATGTTGTTTGTTGTTGTTGTGGTCTTCAGTCCTGAGACTGGTTTGATGCAGCTCTCCATGCTACTCTATCCTGTGCAAGCTTTTTCATCTCCCAGTACCTACTGCAACCTACATCCTTCTGAATCTGCTTAGTGTATTCATCTCTTGGTCTCGCTAATATTCACACGTCCCAGTACCTGCTTTCTTTGGAAATCTTCACTGTCTTCTTAAAATGTTAAGGCATTTTGCACACCAGATCGAGTATTTTTATCATGTCTGGTTCTCACAAAGCTACCAGTAGTTCTGACGGAATGTCGCCTACTCCAAGGGCCTGGTTTCGACATAGACCTTTCAGAACTCTAAAATCTCCTCGCAGTATCGTATCTCCCGTATCACCTTCGTGCACGTCCTCTTCCCTTTCTATAATATTGCCTTCACGTCCATTTGTTTTGCATAGTAACTAAAACCGTGCAAAACAGTTCCTTTCGAAAAATAAAAAGCCAAAACAAATGCAACGCAGATCAAACTCGTAAGCGACGCATATGTCTACATCTACATACATACTCCGCAATCCACCATACGAGGCGAGGGTAGCTCGCACCACAACTAGCATCTTCTTTCCCTGTTCCAATTCCAAACAGAACGAGGGAAAAATGACTGCCTATATGCCTCTGTACGAGCCCTAATATCTCTGTGGTCTTTCCACGAAATATAAGTTGGCGGCAGTAAAATTGTACTGCAGTCAGCCTCAAATGCTGGTTCTCTGAATTTCCTCAGTAGCGATTCACGAAAAGAAAACCTCCTTTCCTCCAGAGACCCCAACCCGAGCTCCTGAAGCATTTCCGTAACACTCGCGTGATGATCAAACCTACCAGTAACAAATCTAGCAGCCCGCCTCTGAATTGCTTCTATGTCCTCCCTCAATTCGACCTGATAGGGATCCCAAACGCTCGAGCAGTATACATATATAATGTAACGTAGCTTCCAAAGTCAACTGTGAGTGACTAATGACCTGCCCTCTGGTGTGGTCGACACTTATTTATTTAGCGCTGCGTCACTGTTTAGCAAAATGGCGGCAATACTACTTGATTGATGTATTTCTTCGTAACTCCGCACCCTCGTCCCCTCTCTAGCCGTTAATTCCCCGAACGAGAGCAGAAATGAGTTGCCTATCCAGTTCACCGCCAGAAATTATTCCCGGCCGCATTTTCCAATACGAACTGCTACTACAATATTTTCCGATTTGGCGACTGCCTGATTAACACTTCAACTAAAATTTGAATAAGTTCGCGAGGAAGCAATCTCGCCTGTAAAAATACGCTCGGCGGCGGGCCTCTCTGGCTCCCAGGAGCCGCTGCTGCGGCTGAGATATATTAAGAAAAATTAATAACGCTTTTCCATCGGCGTTCCGTTTTCGCAGGAAGGACTCGCTCTTTCCTTTTTTTTCCCCTGGCTCTTTTTTTTCCCTCCATTCCGGCCTGCACGCCCTGGCGGTCTCTGGCATTGACTTTTTAATTCCGGCTTTCAGTTATTCAAACACGGCTTGTCGATATCTGCAGGCTACGGCTGCCGGGGTCCCAGATGGCGCGGCGCCGGCGAACAAGCCGGCGGGCTGCGCAACATGCCGTAATTGGCGACGCGCTGGCGTCTCGCAGCGTCGCGACGCCGCCGCCGTCACTGTGGCCCACCCACGCCTGCAGGACGCCGCCGGCGGATTGTCTATTCTGTTTATGCAAATATCTGATTACCTGCTTGTGCCGGCGCGGCGCCAACGAAAAGCCCGAGTACGCAATAAACAGTAATCAACGTCACCGGTGCTTCGTCCCTGCGCAGTTGTTTGCCTCGTCACGCCTTTGCGATCCTCTGCCCGCGGCGCCTTCAGCGGCGACAGGTGTACTCGACGTCGAATTAATTCTCGTACGGCAACTAGAGCGCGCTCTGTGAGGAAACCGAGCAGCGGAAATGGATTTTCTTCGCAGTCTCGCTTGTCAGCTCGGTGAGAGCTCGGCAGAACGTTACATTCGCTTCGCGTACGGTGGATGAGGATAGTGGTACTCTTTCGAAGTCTCCTCCTACGGTAAAGGGCTATTCGTGAGAACAACCGCAGTTTCGGAACACGACTGCGTCGTAACTACAAGATATACAAGAAACACACACATATCGACAGATCTCCCCAGATCTTAATTCACATTACAGATGCTGGATATGAGCATAGCATGTGATGCAACAAAGAATACATGGGTACAATTCATTGCCACGAACTGTCCATGATAAGCCGGTCGGTGTGGCCGAGCGGTTCTAGGCGCTTCAGTCTGCAACCGCGCGACCGCTACGGTCGCAGGTTCGAATCGTGCCTCGGGCATGGATGTGTGTGATGTCCTTAGGTTGGTTAGGTTTAAGTAGTTCTAAGTCTAGGGGACTGATGACCTCAGATGTCATAGTGCTCAGAGCCATTTGAACCATTTGAAACATGGAGAGATGTGCTATTCACTGGTATGTGCAATGTATGGTATGACAGGAAATGACGTGCTGATGCACTGATTCATCATCGCCCAAGCCAAGCCGCTAAGCATAGAAAATTGAAATTTGCCGACTGTGTTGGTCTTGTATTGTAGGCATCGTTTAAGCAGAGATTTCTTAAAATTCCACCACTGGGGGAGGGGGGTGAAATATGGGTGAAAGGCTTTTTAATAATACGTCGCTATTAGGGCAATTTGGATGATAGGTCTACGAAAGTTGATATACGGTTTCTTAGTCAGATATCAAAAAAATAGGATTTTCATCAGTTTTGAAAATCCAACAGCTAAGGAGATGCAATAGGGGATGAAATGTTTTACGAAATATATCATTTTGAAAGCATTTTTAAAGCTAAGTTTACGAAAATTTGTGTGTGGCTTCTCGGTAGGGAAATAAAAAAAATACGTGTTTCAATGTTTTTAGAAATTCAGTTCCTGAAGGAGTGCGCCGGCCACTGTGACCGAGCGGTTCTAGGCGCTTCAGTCCGGAACTGCACTGCTGCTACGGTCGCAGGTTCCAATCCTGCCTCGGGCAGGGATGTGTGTGATGTCCTTAGATTAGTTAGGTTTAAGTAGTTCTAAGTTCTAGGTGACTGATGACCTCAGCTGTTAAGTCCCATAGTGCTCAGAGCCAACTGTCCATTATAGACACAACACTCCTCATTGGAGGTCTATTCGTTGGGCTGCCCTCCTGCTGGCGCTAACTTTGACGTCATAATACGGATGGGGTGATTTATTTACACGGTCCCTCACGTCCACTTCTAGCGAAACTACGCCACAGCGTGTATTTGAGATCGAAAAATGGAGAGACGTGCTATTCACTGGTACGTGCAATCTGTGGTATGACAGGAAAATGTTTTAGGAATTATATCATTTTGAAAGCATTTATGAAGTTTACGAAAATTTGCGTGTGGCACAAGAGAAATTACGGGACGATGACACATTTTTTACACGCGTTCTATTTAGCGACGAAGCGTCACTCACCAACAGCGGTAACGTAAACCGGCATAATATGCACTACTGGGCAACGGAAAACCCACGATGGCTGCGACAAGTGGAACATCAGCGACCTTGACGTGTTAATGTATGGTGCAGCATTATGGGAGGAAGGATAATTGGCCCCCATTTTATCGATGGCAATCTAAATGGTGCAATGTATACTGATTTCCTACGTAATGTTCTACCGGTTAGTACAAGATGTTTCACTGCATGACAGAATGGCGAAGTACTTCCAACATGATGGATGTCCGATACATAGCTCGCATGCGGTTTAAGCGGTATTGAATGGCATATTTCATGAAAGGTGGATTGGTTGTCGAAGCACCATACCATGGCCCGCACGTTCACCGGCTCTGACGTCCCCGGATATCTTTCTGTGGGGAACGATGAAGGATATTTGATATTGTGAGCCACCGACAACGCCCGACAACATGCGTCAACGCATTCTCAATGCATGTGCGAACGTTAGGGAAGACGAACTACTCCTTGTTGAGAGGAATGTCGTTACACGTATTGCTAAATGCATTGATGTTAACGGACATCATTTTGAGCATTTATTGCATTAATGTGGTATTTACAGGTATTCACGCTGTAACAGCATGCGTTCTGACAAAAGATAAGTTCACAAAGGTACATGTATCACATTGGAACAACCGAAATAAAATGTTTAAACGTACCTACGTTCTGTATTTAAATTTAGAAAACCTACCTGTTACCAACTGTTCGTCTAAAATTGTGAACCATATGTTTGTGACTATTACATTGCCATCTATCACAAAGCGAAAAAAGTGGTCCAACTAAAACATTAATGTTTCTATACATACTACACGAATATGTAATAAAAAGGGGGTTCCTATTTTAAAAAACGCAGTTGATACCCGTTTGACCAATGGCAGCGCCATCTAGCAGGTCATCCATAGCGCCATCCGGTTTTCCCCTTCAAGCTATACAAGTTTTGTTCTTTGTAGTTTTTCCGTTTGACGCTTATTTCGTAAGATATTTGGCCCGGTCACGTTCAGTGGACCACCCTGTATACCTGTGATTACTGAAGTCAGAAGGACACATTTTTTAGGTTAGAATCAGGTTACAGACAGTGAGTAATGAAAGAGATTAAAACAGAATAGTGCCATAATGTCTGTAGCAGTATCCAAAGAAATAGAATTTGTGTGTTTCATCAGAACATTAGAGGACTGAAAAATAAGTTAGATGAGCTTCTTGGGCCGGCCGCGGTGGCCGTGCGGTTCTAGGCGCTGCAGTCTGGAACCGCGGGACTGCTACGGTCGCAGGTTCGAATCATGCCTCGGGCATGGATGTGTGTGATGTCCTTGGGTTAATTAGGTTTAAGTAGTTCTAAGTTCTAGGGGACTGATGACCTAAGATGTTAAGTCCCATAGTGCTCAGAGCCATTTGAACCATTTTTTGGAGCTTCTTGTATGCCTAGAAAATGGATTAAATTCTAAGGTATAGATGTTTTGTGTCTCTCTGAACATCATGTAACCGCAGGGATGGAGAAGTTAAATTTAAGGGATTACAGATAAGCGTCTTATTCATGTAGAGTGAACATGGAAAAAGGAGGACTTGCTACTTATATAAAAACTGGAAAGAAAGTAAAAAACATTGAAATAAATAGTCTTTGTGTAAATCAGATCCTTGAAGCATGTGCTTGTGAGTTGCTACTGCAATATACTTCTATAGTAATTGTAACAATCTACAAATCCCCTCAAAGTAACTTTCAGCTATTCATGAAAAATCTTGAGGCATTATTGAACTACCAGTCAGACAAAAAGAAGCAGTTAGTTGTTTGTGGTGATTGTAATGCAGATTTCTTAAAAGATACGGATAAAAAAAATGAGCTAGAATCCTTGTATGGTTGTTTCAATCTAGTATCTGTTGTAAATTTTCCAACTCGTGTGCAGCAAGATGGTAGGTCACTTATCGATAACTAGACAGTGCTCAGGTAGAAAAAATTAATGTGTACCCAGTTTTAATGGGCTATCTGATCATGATGCACAGTTAATGGAAATAACACATATAGCACCTTACAGGCTTCAGGCATGTTCATACAAGGCAGCGAGGCATATTAATGCGAACAGGATACTGAGCTATAAGTGCAGCCTAGGAGAGGTAGAATGGGATGAAGTATACACAGAAAATGATGCTGATGCCAAATTGAATTTATTCCACGGTAAATTTATCTCAGTATTTGAGAGTTGCTTACCTGAAACGTTATCTCAGAAAGCCATTACAAAGTCAAGTAAGCCACGGATTACTAAGGGAATTAAGATATCGTGTAAGAGGAAGAGGGAAATATATGGACAGGCAAGAATAGGTCAGGATCTGACGTTGCTTGCTTACTACAAAAGATACTGTGATATTTTAAGGAAAGTCACTAAGAAGTCGAGAAGCTTACGTGTTCTGACAGAAATTAATAATGCGGATAGTAAGATTAAAACTCTATGGATGGAATGCTGTCAAACGGGAGACGGGACAGCCTGACAGTGCACAGCATACCATAGCAATAAAGCGAAATGATAACGTTGTGAGTGATAATTCACAAGTTGCAAGTATTTTTAACAATCACTTTCTGAAAGTAGCCGCAAAAATACGTTTAAAGCGTTCAGTGGAAAGAGCAAAAAAATATGTTGAAAATGTCATTCCCCAGGACTTTAGGCCTTTAGAAACAGCACCATTATCCCCCACTGAAATTAAGGGAATTAGAAATATACTGAAAACCAAGAGCTCATGTGAAGTTGATGGAGTCTCTAACAGAATTTTGAAGTGTTGTTCTAATGTAATAAGTGGAGTCCTTAGCGATATATGAAATGCTTCACTGGCACAGAGAATTTTTCCAGACACATTGAAATACGCAATTGTCAAACCTCTTCATAAGAAAGTTGACAAGAGCAACTAAAATAATTATAGACCAATCTCATTGCTGACTTCATTCTCTAAAATATTCGAAAAAGTTATGTATTCAAGAGTAGTCTCACATTAAAGTGAAACTAATTTACTCAGCATGTCACAGTTCGGATTTCGGAAGGGTTACTCGACTCAGAATGCTATCTACACATTTACCCATCAAATAGTACAAGCCATAAATAACAAATTATCGCCAGCTGGTATTTTTTGTGATCTTTCCAAGGCATTTGACTGTGTGGATCATGAGTGGTCAGCGTGACAGACTGTCAATCCTAAGGGCCCGGGTTCGATTCCCGGCTGGGTCGGAAATTTTCTCCGCTCAGGGACTGGGTGTTGTGTTGTCCTAATCATCATCATTTCATCCCCAACGACGCGCAGGTCGCCGAAGTGGCGTCATATCGAAAGACCTGCACCAGGCGAACGGTCTACCCGACGGGAGGCCTAGCCACACGACATTTCCATTTCCATGTCACACTCCTAGAAAAACTAATGTTTTATGGAATTGAAGGCTAAACACACAGCTGTTTTGAATCGTACTTAATGAACAGAAAGCACAAAGTTGTGCTGAATAGCACAAATGATGTTGGGAGGGTGGTAAATTCAAGTGAATGGGGTGTTATCACAAAGGGAGTCCCACAGGGTTAATTTTTAGGTCCTCTGCTGTTCCTTATTCATGTGAATGACCTCCCACTTAACGTTCAGCAAGCGGAACTAGTACTTTTCGCAGATGACACGAGTATTTTAGAAAATGGACTCTCCCTTAATTTTGAAAAAAACTCACTGTATCCAGTTCTGTACACCGAAGAGAGTCATACCGATAATTGATGTGGCATATGAACAGGGCTCAGTTAACAGGATAGATTTCTCCAAATTTTTTGCTGTTCACATTGATGACAAATTGAACTGGAAGAAGCATATTACTGAGCTTCTTAAACAACTAAGTTCAGCTTCTTTCGCTCTTCTTATAATCGTTAGTCTTGGTAATAAACAGATCAGCCTCCTAGCGTACTTTGCATATTTCCACTCAGTAATGTCTTACGGAATACCTTTCTGGGGTAACCCACCACTTAGACATAAAGTATTGATTGCACAAAACAGAGCAGTGAGAATAAGTAATGGTGTTCACCCAAGGACGTCCTTTTAAGGACTTAGGTGTTTTAACTGCACCATCAGAGTACATATATTAGCTAATGAAATTCGTTACAAATAATCCACCTCAATTCGTGAAGAACAGTGATGTTCATACGTACAAC
Source organism: Schistocerca serialis cubense (assembly GCF_023864345.2). Taxonomy (NCBI): domain Eukaryota; kingdom Metazoa; phylum Arthropoda; class Insecta; order Orthoptera; family Acrididae; genus Schistocerca; species Schistocerca serialis. The sequence goes on from NC_064638.1 coordinate 269,225,721, forward strand.
ACTAGAGGGAAAAATGACCTTTCCTATCCATTATTGAAGCTGTCAGTTGCTCAAAAAGGAGCACATTATTCAGCAACTAAAAGCTTTGATCATTTGCCCAATAACATAAAGTGTCTGGCAGGTAGCAGATCAAGTTTTAAATCTAGCTTCAAATAATTTATTTTGGACAACTCCTTCTACTCTATGGACGAGTTTCTGTTTCAGAAATGGTAAAAAAAAATTGTACCTATAAATGTAGTTTCATGTGTAGAACTAAAAACTTCAGTAATATTAATGTTAGCACTACTCATAATCTGTCTTGTTCCACATCAAATCGATAAAATAATCGGAAAAATGATCTACGGAACATGACATAACTAAAATTAAACTAAACTAAACTCATCGAGTAAAACAGAAGCGATTTCTAGCGTTCTCCAAGGCAGTGTTATAGGCCCTGTGATATTCCTTCATCTACATGTACATGTATGCAAATCACATTTAAATGCCTGGAAGAGGGTTCATCGAACCACCTTGACAATTATCTAATCTCGTAGAGCTCGCGGAATGAACGAACACATATATCTTTCTATAAGATCTATGATCTCCCTTATTTTATCCTGGTGATCGTTTGTCGCTATGTTGGTCGGCGTTTAACAAAATATTTTCGAATTCGGAGGAGAAAGCTGGTGACTGGAATTTCATGAGAAGATACCGCCGCACCGAAAAACGCCTTTGTTTTAGTGACGTTCATCAGAAAACCTCTCTCATTTCAGTGGCGCTCTCTTTCCCATATTTCGCGATATTACAAAACGTGCTGCCCTTATTTGAACTTTTTCGATGTGCTCCGTCAGTCCTATCTCGTAAGGATCCCATACCGCGCAAAAGTATTCTAAAAGAGGACGGACAAGCATAGTGTAGCCAGTCTCCTTAGTAGGTCTGTTACATTTCCTAAGTGTCCTGGCAATAAAACGCAGTCTTTGGTTATCCTTCCCCACAACATTTTCTACGTGTTCCTTCCAGTTTAAGTTGTTTGTAATTGTAGTTCCTAGGTATTTAGTTCAATTTACGGCCTTTATATTTGACTGATTTATCATGTACCCGAAGCTTAGAAGATTTCTTTTAGCACTCATGTGGATGACCTCACACTTTTCGTTGTTTAGTGTCAACTGCCAGTTTTTGCACCATACATACATCTTTTCTAAATCGTTTTGCAATTTATTTTGATCTTCTGATGACTTTACTGATCGATAAACGATAGTGTCATGTGCAAACAACCCAAGACGGCTGCTCAGATTTTCTCTGAAATCGTTTACATAGATAAGGAACAGCGAAGGGCCTGCGACACTACCCCGGGGAACACCAGAAATCACTTCTGTTTTACTCTGTGACTTTCCGTCAGTTACTATGAACTGTGACCTGTCTGACAGAAAATCACGAATACAGTCACATAATTGAAACGATATTCCATAATTACGCAACTTCACTACTAGCAGCTTATCTGGTACATTGACAAAAGAATTCTGGAAATCTAGAACTATAGAATCAATTTGACTTCCCTTGTCAATAGCACTCAACACTTTGCATGAGTAAAGAGCTAGTTGTGTTTCACGAGAACGATGGTTTCTAAATCCGTGTTGACTGAGTGTCAGTAGACCATTTTCTTCGAGGTAATCCATAATGACAGAACACAGTATATTTTCCAATATCCTGCTGCATGTCGACGTTAATGATACGGGCCTGTAATCTAGTGGATTACTCGTACTACCTTTTTTGAATATTCATGTGACCTGTGCAACTTTTAAAGTCCTTGAGTATGGATGTTTCGTCCAGCGGACGGTTGTATATGATTGTTAAGTATGGAGCTATTCCATCAGCAAGCTCCGAAAGGAACCCAATTGGTATACAGTCTAGATCAGAAGACTTGCTTTAATTAAGTGATTTAAATTGCTTCACTTCTCTGAGATTATCTGCTTCTGCGTTACTCATGTTGGTAGCTGTTCTTGGTTCGAAGTCTGGAATATTTACTTCGTCTTCTTTTGTGAAGCCATTTCGGGATGCTGCGTTTATTAACTCTGCGTTGGCAGCACTGTCTTCGATAATATCTCCATTGACATCGCTCAGAGAAGGCATTGACTGTCTTGCCGCTAGCATACGACTAGAATCTCTTTGGATTTTTTGCCAGATTTCAAGACAATGTTTCGTTGTGGAAACTATTATAAGTATCTCGCATTGAAGTCCGCGCTAAGTTTCGAGCTTCTGTAAATATCGCCAATATTTTAGATTTTGCATCTGTTTAAATTTGGCATTTTTTTCGCTGTTTCTAAACAGTGTTCTGACCCGTTTTGTGTACCAAGGAGGATCAGCTCCGTCGTTTGTTAATGTACTTGGTATTAATCTCTCAATTGCTGCCGATACTATTTCTTTGAATTCAAGTCATATCTGGTCTACACTTACATTGTTTATTTGAAAGAAGCGGAGATTGTCTCTGTCATGCGACAAATGAATTTTTATCTGCTTTTTTAATAGGTATACATTTAGTTTATTTTGGAGGATTTGGGGGTTACAATATTCAATCTCGCTACGACAAACCTGTGTTCATTAATTCCTGTATCCCTTTATAAACTATTGCGGAGACAATCTGAGCAGCCGTTTTGGGTTGTTTGCAGATGACGCTGTGGTTTATCGTCAAGTAAAGTCATCATAAGATCAAACTCAATTTGCCGCGCCGCGTAGCCGAGCGGTCCGAGGCGTCTTGTCACGGACCTCGCGCTCGCGTCCCCCCCTCCCCCCCCGACGGAGGTTTGAATCCTCCCTCGGGCATGGGTGTGAGTGTTGTCCTTAGCATAAGTTAGTTTAAATTAGATTAAGTAGTGTCAAGATTTTAAACATGGCTGCAGCAGCAACTGTTAAAATTCTTCACAATAAAGGATGGCAGCCAAAAACAGTTGCAGGATAGAATTTTTTTATTAAAATTCTTGACCAAGGTTTCGGTACATATAAATATACCTTCATCAGAAGTACAACTTCCTGAACAGAAAGACACATTCATTAGAAAAGCCATATCAACGAAAGTGAGAAACAGAAGCTTAAATAACGGTGAAATTGCTAAAGTAATACAGCCACACAATCTTTAGTACTTACTAAAATTACATCATGCACTGGAGAATAATAAAACAATTATGCCAAAAGGCGTCGTCAGTAATTAAAATATCATCTCCATTTGTACAACATGTGTAATGGGCACAGGATCAAAGCGAACAGTTTAACAATGTTACTTCGCCTATGAACTATTGAGACACGAGTGTGAAGGCACTAAGGTAGATTGTTTCGCCGAGAGAGGGCACTTGCATGTACCAGACTCGCGCATATTACAATCCATAAATACAGACATAAGCGCATCAAAAATTATTAAAGGTTGTGTTAATTCAAACTTTGTCTTAATAAATAAAGTGTATCACGCCAATTAAAGACATTTATGTAAACTAGAAATATAGAACCAAATTTACCTGTGTCCTAGTGTCAAACGGATAAAGCTTGCGCTTGGAACATCTAACGAGAGAGGGCACTAGTGTAATGCGCGAGAGTCTCGCGTAACGTAGGCAGTGAAATACATACTAGCGAAACAACCAAAATGTTATAATAAAACGAAACCATCTGTCATTATGAATAAAACATAGTAGTCATTTAACCACACATACACATTGAAATTCATAACTAACAAACATCACAATATGTAGATCCCAACAAGACAGGAAAAGCGCATTTCACCGGCATCAACAAGCAAGAAAATAACTCCTAGTCAGCCAGACTATATTACATTAAGGCAATGAGGGGTTTGAAACTGTCTAAAAAATTTTTGTTTCGAAGCTGCACCTGTTCATTAAGAACAAACCCATCCTTTAGAGACAGATGCTTGAAAATCTCTAATTCTTCGAGCAAGTCTAGTTTGTCACCTTTTTCAGCTTCATGAAGCAGCTCTACGTCGTCCAGTTCACTTGGCGTGTGTTGTAAGAGCCATAGATGTTCAGCAAAGGTGGAATTATATACGTTTTCCCCATTTTTACCTAACCTGTGTTCTTTATACCTAACTTTAATGGGTCTACCTGTCTGCCCTATGTAATAGTTTGGGCAGTCGTTACAAGTAATTTTGTATACACCGGACTTAGTGCTGAGTTCTTCTCGTGCTCCAATATTATGAATTACTCTACGTTTGAGGCTATTATTTACGGAAAAAGCAACTCTATAACAGTATTGTTTCTGTAAAAGTCTTTTAATCTTATATGAAACGTTCCCTAAAAATGGAATAGAAATAAAGTTATTACTCTCATAGTTTTTTGCCTTGTTATCTCCTAAAGTAGAAAATTTTACAGCTGGTTTTTTCTTAGCAATTTGGTCAATTAATTTAGGGTCGTATCCATTGTTAGTAGCTATTGATTTTAATAAAGATATTTCATTTTCAAAACAATTCTGTGCTAAAGGTGTGCTCACAGCGCGATGAACTGCAGAATGAAAAAAGGCGATCTTGTGAGTTTGAGGATGCCAGGAATCTGCTGGAATAATATTCTCAGAAAAAGTTTCTTTACGGAAAATGTCGAAGCTAATAGTGTTACCCGATAACTTAAGTTTCAAATCAAGAAAATTGAGTTCTCTCTCGTTATTTTGTATCTCTTTTGTAAATTTCATTTTCTCGTGGAAACTGTTGAAAACATGAAACAGTTGTTGTAGATCTTGGTCACACCCTTGAAATAGTATATCATCAACATAACGAGCATAAAGAGAAATCTTATTGCCTAACGTAGGGTTGTTTTTGAAGAAATTTTCTTCTAGTGCATTCACAAAGATGTCAGCAAAGATGCCAGCTAACGGGCAACCCATGGCTAAGCCGAATGGTTGCTCATACATCTTACCATTAAACTGAAAGTAGTTGTAATCTAGTACAACCTACAGTAGTGACATAAGTTCCGACAACTGTAGCTCACTTAAAGTTTTATGTTGTCGAATGTTACCTTCAATAATCTTAAGAGTGATATCCACTGGAACATTAGTGTATAAATTTACGACGTCAAAAGAAACCAAACGAGGGGAAGAAGTGATCTCTATTGATTTTAGCTTGTTTATTACCTCAGCACTATTTTTAACAGAGTAATTGTTTCCAAAAACAAAGGCTTCTTTAATTTTAGTGTGTAAAAATCTCGCTAATTTGTGATGTGGGCTCTTTATTCCATTAACAATGGGACGAACTGGGTGTTGACTTTTGTGTACCTTAAACTGACTTCTAAGCGTAGGTGCTCTAGGGTTCATGTTAATTAAGGTTTTCTTTTGAAACTCTTTCATAAGATGTTTACTTATTCTTAACGTATCTCTAATTTGCTTTTGTAACGTAGGGGTATGATCCTGCTCAATTTCAAATATACCATTTTCTTCGAAAAAAGCCAAAGTTTTAGCAATATATTCACTTTTATAGGCTACAACAAGCGAATTTCCTTTGTCTGATTTAGTGATGAGAGCCTCATTATTTTTTAATTTACGGTTAATACTAGTAATAATGTTACCACCTCTCTGTTTTAAATCACTGTTTTTTACCGACTTGACCTCTCTTTCTATAATTGCGCTACATTCATGAGCTATCTTATTTTGTTGGGATTTTTCAGTTTTTACGGAGTCAAGACCAACTTTAAGGTCAACAATAAAATTATCTATCACTTTAGGATCGTTAATATCAGGCATGAAATTGTATTTAAAACCTCTCGCTAGCATGGCGCTTTCTTGAGAGGTAAAGCTTATAGAAGTTTTGTTTAGTACTCTGTCGAAAAATTGGTGTTCGCAATTGACAGTTCTTTTTGCATGAACAACATTAGATTTTGGGGTAACATTTTCCAGTTTATGAAGTTTAAAATCATGCCTACACTTCATCCTGTGCCCATTACACATGTTGTACAAATGGAGATGATATTTTAATTACTGACGACGCCTTTTGGCATAATTGTTTTATTATTCTCCAGTGCATGATGTAATTTTAGTAAGTACTAAAGATTGTGTGGCTGTATTACTTTAGCAATTTCACCGTTATTTAAGCTTCTGTTTCTCACTTTCGTTGATATGGCTTTTCTAATGAATGTGTCTTTCTGTTCAGGAAGTTGTACTTCTGATGAAGGTATATTTATATGTACCGAAACCTTGGTCAAGAATTTTAATAAAAAAATTCTATCCTGCAACTGTTTTTGGCTGCCATCCTTTATTGTGATTAAGTAGTGTGTAAGGTTAGGGACCGATAACCTTAGCAGTTAAGTCCCATAAGATTTCACACACATTTGAACATTTGTGAAAGTCCCTCATAGAATAATAACGCCCCACGGACCTGTATCCCTGTTGTAGTGTACGTTTCCAGCAGCCATTAACCTGGATAACGACTATCCGGACACGACGATCGAACTACTATAACAAGAATCGTGATAATTCCGAGCAGGCTACACGATTTCATTGCTCCACAGTTCAAATTCGACGATCCCATTGCCCACTGCAACCGTAATCGTAATGTTTCCATAAGGTGATGTTCAACAGCCTTAAATTATTTTATGAAATACATTTTAAGCATCAGTTGTTTATTTTTCACATTATTCATCTACCGTTTCCGATTATTAACCATCATCCAAGATGTACGGCACAACAGACTAGAGAAAAGCATCATCCAGGATGAGGTATTCAAAGGAATATGCCTGCATCAGAATGGTACTCTGTCGGCATATGCACCACAGATCGTCACCTACCCTGCTCTATAGACAAGCAAAAAACCTCCAAACTCCAAGTTATGTGCCGCTGCGTGGACTTCCACCACACTTCCACTTAATCGTGGCTTCATCGTCCTTCAGCTGCTTTCCATAGATGCTGACGTCAGTAGCAAGTGAACAGCCGTTGAAATTCGCCGTTACCGGAATGCTCATTACCAGGCCGCAGGCCATAATAATCTTTCCATGTCGAAGTCGCTTGCGTCAGTTGATTACCCATTTTGCGACTCAAATCGTCGCTAGAATGATTCTCCATTCACCTACGGTTCGCTTATGCACACTCACGAGCCTAAACATTAAAGCCGGCCGCTGTGCCGGGCTGTTCTAGGGGCTTCAGTCCGGAACCGCTCTGCTGTTACGGTCGCAGGTTCGAATCCTGCCTCGGTCATGGATGTGTGTGATGTCCTTAGGTTAGTTAGGTTTACGTAGTTCTAAGTTCTAGGGGCTTGATGACCTCAGATGTTAAGTCCCATAGTGCTTAGAGCCATTTGAACCAAAACAGTAATACCACCTGTTTAATAGCTTGTTTGTCTGTCTATGGAACAAAATACAGCTCTGATTTTGCTTATCAGTGATCTGACAGTTCTTTGGTAGGTTTGTGGAGGTATGTGGCATTACATGTCTACGCATGGGCCACGTAATATGCGTAAATAAAGGGCAACTAATCTGCGCATCCCGTAATAGTGCCCGGCAGCGATGTAGATAGGTTCCAAAGGATTTAGAGGAAGCGAATTTGGTAGCCGAGACGTCAATGTGAGTTCACTATAATGCTCATCAAAAAACTGTAACACGGATCTGGCTCCGATATACGGACAATTTTGCTACTGAAAGATGATATCGTCGCCGAGAAGACATCAACCGTGAAAGGGCGCACGTGGTTCACAGCTGTCAGTGTGCCTTCGATTGCTGCCACAGGTCCCGTGCAAGGGCAGGAAAGTGTCTGCCTGTGTCTGTTCCCACCAGCATGCGTCCATGAGTGCCGCACGTTTCGAGCCACCGTTCACGTCGATGACGGCGTTTGTGGAGACGACCATCGACCTAGTACAGAAAAAATTGTGATTCATCCGGTTTCATTGCTCAACGATCGAATCTCGATCGTCCCGTTCTCACTGCAACCGTGATCGACAATGTTGTTGAACCAACATGTGAACACGTAAGAGTGGTCTGCTGGGGAACTCCATGTTCAACCGCCGACCGCGATGGTCTAGCGGTTCTAGGCGCTCAGTCCGGAACCGCGGGACTGCTACGGTCGCAGGTTCGAATCCTGCCTCGGTCATGGATGTGTGTGATCTCTTTAGGTTAGTTAGGTTTAAGTAGTTCTAAGTTCTAGGGGACTGATGGCCACAGCAGTTGAGTCCCATAGTGCTCAGAGCCATTTTTTTCCATGATCAACCATGTACGACCGATAGCCTTGAGCGTGCACCAGCATCTTTCGGCAGAGATGACACAGATCACCATCTATCTGACTTTACAGAGCAGACAAGTCACCGAACCCCACGTTCTGTGAAGAGCCGTGGACGTCCAACCATTTAACGCCTGGTGGTAGTTTCACTGTCCTTCTACGTCCCTCCATAAATGCCCACGACAGTAGCACGTAAACGTTAGACCAGCCCATAACTCCGCTAGGGTGTCATCTCGTTCTAGTCCGCTCCGTTTACATACTTCCGCGTCACGTGCCTGCATCGGCATCAGGCCGCATCCAACGTCGCAGTGGGCAGTGATCATAATGTCTTGGTTCATCAGTGTATAGGCAACAGATCGAAACCGATTTGAAAATATTATTGTTGCGCCTATTTTTCTTATCATCAAAAGTGAGAGAAGTTGGTAGGAAAGTAGAAGTGGCATTGATTCAGTTATTCAAGTTGTACAGCAATCAAATAATTTAAATATCGGCCTTACATAGGTGACGTATATACTGGCTCTTGACCCAGAGCTTCGCTTGCGCAATCGTATGTCACATGTGTATTACACATATACGCTTACACGTGTGTACCTGTAGTTTTACAGCATACGACTCCGTAGAGGAAGTAAATCTATACTGCCGTATTCTTCCGTGTGGCGTGATCTTTGTTTGCGAGACACGTTCACAAAAGTATTGGCTAGCAGCAGTGCTGGTTCTCACGATCTGGCTGCGACACTGAACGGCACAAGTGAGAGACAAACTGCACTTCATATTTTCAAAGTATTCCAAATCGAACAAGCAAGGAAAGGAAAGAAATATCATAAGATTTTAAACATAGCTGCACAACGGTTCCACGTAATAAAATTATAAACAGCCGACCAGTTGCAATGGATAAAGAATTCTTTACCTAGGTTTCAACAAATTTTAATTTGTCTTCTTCAGAAGGTGGCAATTTTACATTAGTACGGACTAATGTACCATCGCCGTTTTTACAAATGTCGGCATAGATCCATTTGTCAAAATTAAAATATAGCCCTAGAAATAGGGTTTGTCACGTAAATATAAATTAGTACATGGATGTTGCAGAGCTCACAACCGACAACAGATTGCTTTAGATCATTCTTTTAAATCCCCATCCATAAGGATAATAGTGATACCTTATTTTATGGTAAGAAATAAGTTATCAATAGATCAGATTTGTTGAAGTTGCTTCATGAGTTCTTGAGTTAAGCTGTTATGCCACCTGTTTTCACCCGCATCCACCGCTGTGCTGAGGTTTTACTGTCACAGTAATTAATTGCCTGCTGGCATGTGTGTGAAGTTGGTAGAAAATCTTTCAGGCATTAGAATGATGAGCTGATATGCCACTGCCTACAAGCCCTGCCTCCCTCCCCCCTCACCCGCCCCCTATTCACCCTCTCCCACACACACACAGCGGAGTCACACCGGTGGTACGGGAACACGTGAGCGGAGTGACATTTCTATGGAATGACACTTCTACGGAGAGACACTTCTCTGGAGCCTGGGGCTCTTGCTGGAATAAACTGCTTTTCAGGCGTGCGGGCACACAAAGAAGTCGGCAAGTCTTACTGTATCGATATCATTTGATTATTTTAATTTACATATTTATCACAAGTTGTAGCTAACAATAAAGCTCACCATGTTGCTGTCCACTAAACCCCTTCAAACGAAAGGGGACTGAGTCGGTGTAGCCGCATATAACTTTGCCTACGTTTCCACTACAGAGATTTTGTATTCTGTGTCCAACCACACACATTCTGCTTCTAAGAACCTCCCGAGGAAAATCCCCGATTATTCCCGAGACGAAGTAAATCCATTGAGATAGTCTTGCCAGCTTTCTTTAGAGAATATTTTACAAATGGCAAGATATATTTAGACACTTTGTGTCGTTCGTAAGGAAAACTACGAGGAGACAGTCTCATTTCGTCCCGGATTAAACTTATTTGCAATTTTACAACACTGCCAGTGAGTAAGATGTGTACCAGACTGCTTTTCATTATTTACGTACTTTCCAGTGGCTGTGACGTTTTCGTCTATGTAATTTCTGTGCATAGGCCAGACAGGTTAGAAATGTCTTGAAGTTGCCGTCAATTTAGAGTCTTTTAAAAGCCTTTGCACAAGTCTCTTCAGTCTTAATAACTGACTTCATCGAAATTTAAAATTAATCGGTCAAACTGGTAGCAGTGGTACTTTAAGTCATCTCGAAAACTTTTTAGTAATGAGCAAAAATTTGGAGGAACTTTTGATATTGATTTATGTCCTCCTTCAGACACGTTGTTACTGCGACGAGTCCTTCCACTGCCGTATTCCACATATTTCTTGGCATATGCTCGTTATGAAGTCACACGTCCAGAAATAGTCGTAGAACTCCTGAAGCTTCTGGTTTTCAGACATGCTACCGTCAACATACAGCCAACCTTATTAACATTCAAAAATGGTTCAAATGGCTCTGAGCGCTATGAGACTTAACATCTTAAGTCATCAGTCCCCTATAACTTAGAAATACTTAAACCTAACTAACCTAAGGACATCAACACATCCATACCCGAGGCAGGATTTGAACCTGCGACCGCAGCAATCTCGTGGTTCTGGACTGGAGCGCCTAGAACCGCTTGGTCACCGCGGCCGGCGCTCATTAACATTCTACATCTCTATTCTTCGTATGTACATATTTCTTTCTCAACATAGTCAAATGGTTCAAATGGCTCTGAGCACTATGGGACTCAACTGCTGAGGTCATTAGTCCCCTAGAACTTAGAACTAGTTAAACCTAACTAACCTAAGGACATCACAAACATCCATGCCCGAGGCAGGATTCGAACCTGCGACCGTAGCGGTCTTGCGGTTCCAGACTGCAGCGCCTTTAACCGCACGGCCACTTCGGCCGGCCCAACATAGTCAACCTGGCGACGAACACATTATTTTCTCCCAGCGAGAGACCAGTGTTTTGATACCGTCATTGTAGAATGCTTGACTTTCTTACCGGAGCAACGATCTCACCTCTGCTTGCACCGTCTCATCACTAGCAAACTGCACTCCTCGAAGATGTGCTTGGAATTTGAGAAACAGCTAAAAATCGGATAGGGCCAAGTGGGGACTGTATGGAGGATGCCAGGTGACAGCAAACCCAAGGTGTCGGATTGTTTCGGATGTCGCAGCGCTCGTGTGTGGTCTGGGACCGTCAGGCTGAAGGAGAGGGTACACATGTGTGGAGGAACTCTTCCAATTTGAAACTCGATAACGACACAGTGTTTCTCACCCACCGACTTTGTCATTACACACGCTACAATTTGGAGCCCTCTTGCGGCAGAGGGATGCCGATATGTAGACATGAAGAATTAAATGTAGAACTTCAATACTGGTTGTTTTGTTTTAAAAAAACTTTAAGAGTTTTCGGGAAAAGAATTCGTACGCTTTGTTTTTCACAACTCCCTCGTAAAACACAGTGCATTTTACACAATTTGCTGAGGCTGCAAATCAGCATGCACAAGTACTATTCAAGTCTAAGATGGCACACCTGAGGACGACCGACAGATGCTCAGGGGAAAAATAGTGGGCTATGGTAAACAACGAATAGCTGCAATTGTGTGAACAACAAAAGAGTAGTAAAGAGGAGTGGGGTTGATTTGGGGTGATACCAAATTGCGAGATCATCGGTCTCATCGGATTAGGGAAGGATGGGGAAGGAAGTCGGCCGCGGCGTTTCAAATGAACTATCACGGCATTCGCCTGAAGCAATGTAGGGAAATCAAGGAAAGCCTAAATCAGGATGGCCGGACGCGGCATTGAAGTAATTAAGACACAAAGGAATTAAAGACATTAGCTGGCAGTGGCCATTGGTTTATATCAAGGGGCAAGTCGAAAATTTCTCCAAGATCGGAATTCGAACCCGGATTTCCTTCTTACCAGGCAGATGGGCTAACCACCACGCCACTCGGACACAGTGATCATCACAACCGCAAAGACTATCCTAGCATGACTCCCGTCACATCGAATTCATCAGCTTATACCACACAATACTGATACAATGCCCCTGCTCATTGGCCTCACGGCATCTCGCCGATTCCCGTAAGAGTTCCAGCTTATTGTGCATTTGCACTGAAGAGACATTGGCTATCATCGCCTTAATTATACATAGACTACTGGACATTAAAATTGCTACGCCAAGAAGAAATGCAGATGATGAACGGGTATTCATTGGACAAATATATTATACTAGAACTGACATGTGATTACATCTTCACGCAATTTGGGTGCATAGATCCTCAGAAATCAGTTCCCGGAACAACCACCTCTGGCCGTAATAACGGCCTTGATACGCCTGGGCAATGAGTCAAACAGAGCTTGGATGGCGTGTACAGGTACAGCTGTCCATGCAGCTTCAACGTGGTACCACAGTCCATCAAGAGTAGTGACTTGCGTATTGTGACGAGCCAGTTGCTCGGCCACCATTGACCAGACGTTTTCAATTCCTGAGAGATCTCTATAATGTGCTGGCCAGGGCAGCAGTTGAACATTTTCTGTATCCAGAAAAGCCCGTACAGGACCTGCAACATGCGGTCGTGCATTATCCTGCTGAAATGTAGGGTTTGGCAGGGATCGAATGAAGGGTAGAGCCACGGGTCGTAGCACATCTGAAATGTAACGCCCACTGTTCAAAGTGCCGTCAATGCGAACAAGAGGTGACCGAGACGTGTAACCAATGGCATCCCATACCATCAAACCAGGTGATACGCCAGTATGGCGATGACAAATACACGCTTCCAATGTGAGTTCACCGTGATGTCGCCAAACACGGATGCGACCATCATGATGCTGTAAACAGAACCTGGATTCATTCGAAAAAATTACGTTTTGCCATTCGTGCACCCAGGTTCGTCGTTGATTACACCATCGCAGGCGCTCCTGTCTGTGATGCAGCGTCAAGGGTAACCGCAGCCATGGTCTCCGAGCTGATAGTCCATGCTGCTGCAAACGTCGTCGAACTGTTCGTGCAGGTGGTTGTTGTCTTGCAAATGTCCCCATCTGTTGACTCAGGGATCGAGACGTGGCTGCACGATCCGTTACAGCCATGCGGATAAGATGCCTGTCATCTCGACTGTTAGTGATACGAGGTCGTTGGGATCCGGCACGGCGTTCCGTATTACCCTCCTGAACCTCCCGATTCCATATTTTGCTAACAGTCATTGGATCTCGACCATCGCGAGCAGCAATGTCGCGATACGATAAACCGCATTCGCAATAGGCTACAATCTGACCTTTATCAAAGTCGGAAATGTGATGGTACGCATTTCTCCTCCTTACATGAGGCATCACAACAACGTTTCACCAGGCAACGCCGGTCAACTGCTGTTTGTGTATGAGAAATTGGTTGGAAACTTTCCTGATGTCAGCACGTTGTAGGTGTCGTCACCGGCGCCGACCTTGTGTGAATGCTCTGAAAAGCTAATCATTTGCATAACACAGCATCTTCTTCCTGTCGGTTAAATTTGGCGTCTGTAGCACGTCACCTTCGTGGTGTAGCAATTTTAATAGCCAGTAGTGTATAATGTGTGTGTGTGGGGGGCGGGGGGGGGGGGTGAGTGAGTGTGGGTGTGGTGACTGTTCTTTCGCACATGTCTGAGAGAGCATACACTACATATATGAAAGAGTAATTTAATTTTTCGATGTGGTAATTGAAACTTTATGACCAGCTGTCCTAAATGTTGTGAAATGGGACAGAGCCAGCAATGAGTGAGCAGCGAGGAGTGACCGAGCGGTTCGGGCCGCCATGTCACGGACTGCGCGGCCCCTCCCGCCAGAGGCTTGAGTCCTCCCTCCGACATGGGTGTGTGTTGTTCTTAGCATATGTTAGTTTAAGTAAGCTTAAATAGTTTGTAAGTCTAATGACCGATGACCTCAGCATGCTGTTCCCTTAGGAATTCACATATATTTGAACACATTTGAGCAATGAGTGAATGGCGGCTGATGTGGACACACGTAGAGAGCGGTGTGGGCTTGTTCGTCAAAACCCCGGCTCCCAACACGTTGTAGCTGCCGCGCGCGCCATGCGGCTGGGGCGGGACCACACCCAGCCCGGACAAGCAGATGCTCGCAGCAGTTAACATTCATCTTGTGATAAATGGGCGCGTGCGATTTCTTTGTGAGCTGGCCGCCCCTGTCCTCTGCGCTGCTCTGCTCTCGCTTTTATTTCACGTCCAGCGGGCTATTCAACTCCACCGGCAGGGGGTTACCTCTTCTGCACAGCGCGCCGCGTGGGTGGAGAGTCGGTTGGGGGATGGCAGAGTGCTGCTGGGGAGGGGCGCGGGAGAGAGGAGGGGTGATACACGCATACATACATGCGCGTCCGAGACGCGAGCGCGCTCATTTCAAAGTGCCGCCCTCCACCGGGCGGTGCTGAATATATACATACACGCCAGAGAGATGGACGAGGATAACGCGAAAGGCGCGCTACAGAATTGGATACGTCCGATTCCGGCAAACTCGGCAGAACGCACGGGCGCGTGCGCACGTATGCGTCCGCAGGATGCGCGACCCGATACGGCTTAACGACATTCGGCAAACATCGAAACTGTTAATACAATAACTTGGTTTATCTTTTCCTGTCAATCAGCGCGCCGGCCCCGGTTATAAATCGCCGCTGCCCCGAACACGGCGGAGCCGCTTATTTATCGAAGTTCCGCCCACGCGCACCGTCAGCTACGCGACTCGGTTTGGGAATTCGGCCCGGGCCGTGGCGATAACTTCGGCTGTCCGGTAAAAAGTAGTGCTCGGGCGCACGCGCTTGCATTACTGCCGCCGTCTGCTAGATCGGGCGCCTGACGTTAATGCCTACTTTCGAAGAGTCAACTTACTGGCTACCGTTTTTGCAGTCTTAATTCTGCAGTGATGCATGTTGCAGATTTCGATGTCCTAGTGAAGCGTCCCTATCGTCGCGTGGTGGAAAGATGAAACCGCTTTCCCGGATGTGTGCCTTGGAAAGTATCGCCAACACTGCTAGCCTCTGCCTTGGCCGACTCTAAAGCATGGTACTCATCTCCTGTGATAGGTCTGATTGCATCTTGTCTTCACAATCACTGTGGAATACACCAGGCGTGAAGACTCTACTTAAATATATGCCCCAATATATTCCAGGGTAGAAACTTTAACAGTGGTAACTATCTATTTACAGTTCGTACAAAACAGATATGTGTTTTAAAAATTTACTGACGTTCGAAGTAGTCACCAGGGTTGTGTATAACCTGTTGCCAGCGATGTGGAAGTCGTAGTATACTCTTAGCAGTGCCAGTTGTGTTGACAGCTCGAGCGGCGAGGTATATTGCCCGACGCATTTGTAGCACCTCTGAAACGAATGCCGTGAAGTGCTTCCTTCAGTTTAGAAATCGAGTTGAACTTACGAGGGCTTATGTCAGGGGGGTGCAGCAGGTGGTATAGCACTTAGCAGCCCCATCAATCAAACAAATCAGTAACAGCTTACACTGTAGCTGGCCGGTGTGGCCGAGCGGATCTAGGCTCTATAGCCCGGAACCGCGCTGCTGCTATGGTCGAAGGTTCGAATTCTGCCTCGAGCATGGATGCATGTGATGTCCTTAGGTCAGTTAGGTTTAAGTAGTTCTAAGTTCTAGGGGCTGATGACCTCAGATGTTAAGTCCCATAGTGCTCAGAGCCATTTGAATCATTCCTTACACTGTACGTTCTTGAGCATTATCCTTCAAAATGATGGTCAGGTCCTGCAGAAAGTGTCATCACTTCTGTCTCTAAGCTGGTCGTAGGTTATGTTCCAAAAATGAACAGCATAGAGACAGAAGTGATGACACTTACTGCAGGACCTGACCATCATTTTGCAGGAAAATGGTCAAGCACGTACAGTGCAAGCTGTTACTGATTGTTTGACTGCTGGAGTTACTGAGTGCTATACCACCTACTGCACTCCCCTGACTTAAGCCCTCGTGAGTTCAGCTCGATTTCTAAACTGAAGGAAATACTTCACGGCATTCACTTCAGAACTGCTACAAATTAGTCGGGCAATAGACCGCGCCGCTTGAACTGTCAACACAACTGGCACTGCGAAGAGTATCCTATGACTTCAAAATCACTGGCAACGGGTTATACACTATGCTGGTGACTACTTTGAAGGTCAGTAAAACTTTGAAACACGTATCTATTTTGTACGAGCTGTAAATAAATAGTTGCCACTATTAAAGTTCCAGCCCTTGTATTGATGAAAGATCCACAAATACATTAACTATGAAGCTCACAGTATTGAACAACGTAAAAAAGCACAGACATGGGTGGCAAAAGTGCCAGGATACGTTGAAATAATTACTGGACTGGGAGTTAGCTTTGTTAAGAAAGGACACACATGCAGGTGATAGAAGACACGTGGAAAACGACAAAATTAAACACACAATTGAGGGTGAGCAAGATGTCTAATAATGTCACATGACACTCTAGTGTTGCCATTTCGTAGCATAGGCAAGAGGAAAAAGGGGGTTATATGTCAATCTACAGTTCCTGAGCGGTTATAATCAAACGCAAAACGAACACTTCCAGTGATTGCAGATCGGTAGTTTGTATCAACGACATACACTGTCGCGGGACACCTGCGCGAGGTGCTAATTTTGGGACTCGATAAGGATATCTGTAGCAGGGGACTCAAGGGTCTGAATAAAGTAATTTATTTCCTTCAGACTAATTACTACACTGCAGGCTATTTCTAAGAACTAGAAAAGCATACCACATGGAGTGGCCGCGTGGTTAGAGACGCCACGTCACGGATTGCGCAGTCCCTTCCATCGGAACTTCGAGTCCTCCCTCGTGCATGGGTCTGTATTGCTCTTAGCATAAGTTAGTTTAAGCAGTGTGTAAGTCTAGGGGCCGATGACCTCAGCAGTTTGGTCCCTTGCGAATTCACACACACTTGAAAATTTGTGGAAAAGCAAAGGATGCGACTGGTTGCATAATAGAAGTGTGCCTGACACCATGAACTCCAGATGTTATACACTCAGATCGGTACCAAGCGTTTTATGTCTACAGAGTATCAACCAAAACTCCGATTTAGTTCGTACTATGTGCTGTCGTCCAGCAAAATGGCATAAACGTTTATCAAAAGTAGCTCCAGAACTACGCAGAGCAAGAAACGTGTACCTGTGAGTTACTAATATGTATTGCTTTGGGAAACTTAGTAGAGCGTTAGACAGTCGTACCTAGGATCTTGGGTTCATATCCCAATCACGACAATTTTTTTACTGTGTTATGCATTTAAGTGTTGTATGGGACTATTAATATTTCGGCATGTCTGATTCAGTTGTTTATTTTACTATTCAGACTGTTTAAGTTCATTCTGTGAAACTACAAATGCACTGGCTGCGTCCGATAGAACATCACACCTATCTATACAAATGTACTCTATAGGTTTGCGACCGGCACGGTTGCTCAGCGTGTTCAGTCTGTGGGTTAGCTGCCCTCTGTAATAAAAAAAAGAGTGAATATGTCAACGATGACCTTGAAGGGTGTCAAGAGATGCCCGCCCCGAACAAATGCAATGAACAATATCGAACAAAAAACAAAACAAAACAAGACAAACATTGCTGTCTCTCGACCATGGGGTCCCTGGCTCGATTCCCGGCTGGGTTGGGGATTTTATCTGCCAGGAGACTTGGTGTTTGTGTTGTCCTCATCATTTCATCATCATTCGTGGACGTGGCGAGATTGGACTGTGTTACGATTGGGACTTCGTATGGGTGCTGAAAACCGCGCAGTTGAGCGCCCCATAAACCAAATATCATGTAACTAAGCGAAAGCAGACTGCCGAAAGAAAGTAACTACAAACTCCAAAGAATCCTTTTACATGTCAAGAAAATGTTCTCCAATAAAACAGTTACACTCGTAAACAGTTGAAAGAAATTGCGATCAGTGGGATTCGAATGCGGGACTCTTCTTACGACGACCATACGCCCTACCAACTCACCCACGAGAGATCTTCGAAGTCACTACTCACAGATCTGCCTTTCCTGTGGTCCGTAGTTCTGATGTCACTTTTAATAACCTTTTACACATGTTCTGTAAGTAGGCTGTTTAGTTCTTTATGTTGATAACGCCATGTAGCGCTCTATGTGAAAATCACTGACTGTGCTAAGTGCAGCCTGTGGCTGGTTTGCATTGTTGGAATTTGCTATTGTAGTGTTGGGCAGTTGGCTGTTAACAGCGCGTAGCGTTGCGCAGTTGTAGGTGAGCCGCCAGCACTGGTGGATGTGGGGGGGAGAGGTGGCACAATTTTAAGAGCGGACGATCTGGACGTGTGTGCGCCAGAGAGAGTAAATTTGTAATACTGTATATCATGTACTGATATATATATATATATATATATATATATATATATATATATATACACTCCTGGAAATTGAAATAAGAACACCGTGAATTCATTGTCCCAGGAAGGGGAAACTTTATTGACACATTCCTGGGGTCAGATACATCACATGATCACACTGACAGAACCACAGGCACATAGACACAGGCAACAGAGCATGCACAATGTCGGCACTAGTACAGTGTATATCCACCTTTCACAGCAATGCAGGCTGTTATTCTCCCATGGAGACGATCGTAGAGATGCTGGATGTAGTCCTGTGGAACGGCTTGCCATGCCATTTCCACCTGGCGCCTCAGTTGGACCAGCGTTCGTGATGGACGTGCAGACCGCGTGAGACGACGCTTCATCCAGTCCCAAACATGCTCAATGGGGGACAGATCCGGAGATCTTGCTGGCCAGGGTAGTTGACTTACACCTACTAGAGCACGTTGGGTGGCACGGGATACATGCGGACGTGCATTGTCCTGTTGGAACAGCAAGTTCCCTTGCCGGTCTAGGAATGGTAGAACGATGGGTTCGATGACGGTTTGGATGTACCGTGCACTATTCAGTGTCCCCTCGACGATCACCAGTGGTGTACGGCCAGTGTAGGATATCGGTCCCCACACCATGATGCCGGGTGTTGGCCCTGTGTGCCTCGGTCGTATGCAGTCCTGATTGTGGCGCTCACCTGCACGGCGCCAAACACGCATACGACCATCATTGGCACCAAGGCAGAAGCGACTCTCATCACTGAAGACGACACGTCTCCATCCATCCCTCCATTCACGCCTGTCGCGACACCACTGGAGGCGGGCTGCATGATGTTGGGGCGTGAGCGGAAGACGGCCTAACGGTGTGCGGAACCGTAGCCCAGCTTCATGGAGACGGTTGCGAATGGTCCTCGCCGATACCCCAGGAGCAACAGTGTCCCTAATTTGCTGGGAAGTGGCGGTGCGGTCCGCTACGGCACTGCGTAGGATCCTACGGTCTTGGCGTGCATCCGTGCGTCGCTGCGGTCCGGTCCCAGGACGACGGGCACGTGCACCTTCCGCCGACCACTGGCGACAACATCGATGTACTGTGGAGACCTCACGCCCCACGTGTTGAGCAATTCGGCGGTACGTCCACCCGGCCTCCCGCATGCCCACTATACGCCCTCGCTTAAAGTCCGTCAACTGCACATACGGTTCACGTCCACGCTGTCGCGGCATGCTACCAGTGTTAAAGACTGCGATGGAGCTCCGTATGCCACGGCAAACTGGCTGACACTGACGGTGGCGGTGCACAAATGCTGCGCAGCTAGCGCCATTCGACGGCCAACACCGCGGTTCCTGGTGTGTCCGCTGTGCCGTGCGTGTGATCATTGCTTGTACAGCCCTCTCGCAGTGTTCGGAGCAAGTATGGTGGGTCTGACACACCGGTGTCAATGTGTTCTTTTTTCCATTTCCAGGAGTGTATATATATACATATATATAATGACTTTTGAACACTATTAAGGTCAATGCATTGTTTCCATATGAAATGTCCCCTTAGAAAAATTAGAAATGACTGTGCTTAAACTGACATACAATATTTTTAGCGCAACGCAATCTGACTTTCAACAGTCCCTACAAAATAACGGCCCTGACTAACAATAACCTATACCTTTCACGAATGACTTACCTCACAAGAATCTTTGTTATTCAAACTACTGCAATACAGCGAGCGCCAATACTGCCAGCTGAATAAAATATTCTAACTACTGAAGGCACTAACTACTGATAGGCATACTTAGCAAATGAAAGATTTTGATAGAGAACAAACAATGTATTTATCTTAATAGTGTTCAAAAGTCATAATATATATGTCAGTTCATGACATCCAGTCGTACAAATTTACTGTCTCTGATGGACACACGTCCACATCATCCGCTCTCAAAACTCCGCCATCTCTCCTCCCACATCCACCACTGCTGGCAGCTCACCTCCAACTGCGCAACGCTACGCGCTGTTAACAGCCAACTACCCAACACTACAATAGCAAATTCCAACAATGCAAACCAGCCACAGGCTGCACACAGCACAGTCAGTGATTTTCATATAGAGCACTACATGGCATTACCAACATAAAAACCTAAACAGCCTACTTACAGTTTAACTGGACGACAGCACATGGTACTAACTAACTCGGTGTCTTGGTTGGTACTCTACCTACACACAACGTTTGGTACCGACCTGAGTGTCTGACATCTGGAGGTTCGGGTGTGAGTCCCTCGGACGAAACCTAACAGAAGTAGCAGTCGCTAGCAGCACTGTAAAGTACAAACATTGAGAGCAGCACTCGAAGGGTGAAAACAGTTGTCGGAGCTAAAGGCTGTCGCAGAGCGACACGGAATTGGCGCTCAGTTTTGACTGAGAACTCCCTTGAATAAGAAAATCCAGGGTTTCTAAAGCATCGTGCTGCGCGCTATTTCTCCATATCTATTGCAGCAGTCCATTGGTAATTAAGACATAACGACCAATCTCACGTGGGGCTCTGCACCTATAGGATGCCTCCAGCCACCCACACTCAGATCCCTCCCGTTCTCCTACGTTGTGTCTAGGGATGTCCCTGGCTATTACACTAACAAGCCCGAAGTAACTTAGCAACAGCATTCAGATGAAAGCTGTACGTCACGGCCCTTCCTATTATGGCTAACAACAACAGTGTTTCATGTCACTTTGCCCCACCCTGAGGGCTCTCGTGAGTAGAGACCGCTGTTCCAATAGTTTTACTCATTTCCCATATCACACTGACCTGACGTTTCCATTCTCAGAACCTTGTATCACGCTTGCTGTATATGCTAAAATGCGCCTGTTTACGACTACACTCACTCTATACTAGAGCGCCTAGTTAATTCTCTGAAGTGAAACCCCTACCTCTTGGGACATTCGCCTGGAGCGCCTGCAAATTTGCATGCACCTCCCGTTACTGTTTATCTCTGGCAATCTGCACGCCACCACCTTTGCCCACTAGCTGTATTTTGTCTCTGGTTTCGTATCTTGGAATTCCCTTGCTGCCTTCCAACAGCCTTAAGCTTAAGAATGTAGTAGTCAGTAAGTGACCAGCACATGATATTGAAACGGATTACGGTAATACAGCTTGGAGGTGACGGTGATCCGAGTGTGATCTTGTCGCAGTAATTTCGGGTGATATGATTGTCGCAACTAGCGAATAACGATATCATTAATTGTTTCTCCGAGTAACTGGTAATCTTGTATCGATTTCCTGGTGCCTGTAGCATTCAGTTACTCTGTATGAGCGTGGCGCTTAAATGTTGGGACCATGTGGTCTGTAGTTTTTCCGCACGGTAACGCATCTTGACGACAGGAGAACTCGCGTCCCACTGACAACACCTCTTGCTGTGGGGCTTATTTAAAACCTCGGGTTTCGAAGAAAACAGACGTCTGCTGGTACTCCCTCCTCTCCGTAGCCAACCTTACTGTGCTCATCTGCACAGTTCTGAGTGGGCTGTTTAGTTACGTTACGTTGTCAGTCACTGACTCTCTGAAGTATTTGTGTGCGAAGAGCCGTCCAGACTTAACACAAAGGGCTACATTATAACGAAAAACGCCATCTTGGCGACAGTTAGTAACTTCTGAGCGAGCTATAGTTACAGGCACTAAAAATTATAGGTAATACTTTCATATCTGGGTGACATTCCTCTTTATTTGGTATCTGTTGTCCACTCTCGCAGTGTAGGCTAAAAAAGTCAAAATTAATTACTTTATGCAGGGCTGTCATCGGTAGCCTACGATTCTCGCTAGGCTGTAATTAACCTAAGTCTGGCGTCGCGAAAATAATTAGCTACCTGTGTAGTGTGTGTCTTCACATGATCCTTGGTACTTCCTATCCTAGACGCCGCCGGAATTGACATCCTGTAAGAAGGAGACCATACGACATTCAGATTTTTGAATTTGCGTTTTATATTTCCGGTACGTGAACTTCAGAACTTTGATATCATATGCACAAAGCCGTTAAATGCAGTCTTCAACAATTCTTGAGAAATTCGAGTTCCACGTTTTCCGAGCGCCTGTCATATCATAAAGTTAGATGAATTTTTCGACAGATAGTGTGATTGTGTGGTCCGAGCGTGATTGTGTTGTACGTGCATAAAATTTCATTCAGTATTGCGTTGTCAACGAAATAAACAGCAAGAAAGTAATGATACATCAGTGTCAAAGCGTTCCCAGCATCCAAGACAAAGACACACACACGCACCATATGCAGGCTGACTCAAAAGGGAAGGAACATACTTCGAGGGGGGTTAGTAATCCTGTACAAAAGAAAGCTCTTCATAGGTACATATGCCCTATTTCGAATGGTTTCAGAGATATAACACATTTAATATACATTGTTATTTATTTTCTGTATTATTCAAACATTGTCATTGTTTACAAAGTACCGCAGTAGTTAGAGGAAGCTGAGACGAACAATTTGATACGGCAGACTTGTGGTCTGTCAAGTCGAAAAACTATCTCAGATTGGTCTATAAAAACCAACTAAGTTACAGCGGATGAGTGTCGAGCGAAATTTTCAATATGCTCCCGCACTCATCGCGCAAAATATTAGGCCTAAAGCAAAAAATGAATCTTTTTTTTTTTGTAGGATATTTCAAATAGTTTAATTTTGGGCTGCGACAGGTTTCCTCTGAAAGTATGCGGTTTTAGAATTATTCAAGAAAAACATACAAAATTTCATTAAATGTCTTCTGTCTTGGAAACCGTTTGGAACAGTGCATACGTCCATATGAAACGTTTTGTTCAGAATAGCTAGTAATATGACCCCTCAAAGCATGAATCTTTCTTCCTGGCTCATCCTGTATTGTTTCATAAACATCATCTTCAACGAAAGAAGAGAGCTTATATATGACATTAACCACAACACATGATGAACGAAGAATAAGAAATCTTCAACAATAAATGGAAAAGAGAAAAGAGAAAAGACGTTGTTTAAATGTTGTTTTTTTTAATTCAATGTAAAACTTCTGTAGTTCCTGTTGCTGAATGAACTCATGTTAAAATATGTAGGATGCTTGTCCACAACGTGGGCGGCATGATTTCGATCCCCGACTGAGGTAAATTTCTAAATAAAAAAGCATGTTCTACGAGCATTTCCAGAAGAGTAAAATACTTGAAGGTGAAAGCAATATTTTTAATTTTTTTTCAATTTAAGTGATCTTTGTTAATTTTCTTTTACAGAAATCGGTAATTAAAACATATTTGTAATGAAAACAGAATTTTGCGTGTGCGGTTCCTGTTGTGGTCTTCAATCCAGAGACTGGTTTGATGCACTTTTCCATGCTACCCTCTCTGTGCAAGCTTCTTCATATCCAAGTACCTGATGCAGCCAACGTTCTTCTGAATCTGCTTAGTGTATTCATCTCTCGGTCTCCCTCTACGATTCTTACCGTCCACGATGCCCTCCAATACTAAATTGGTGATCCCTTGTTGCCTCAGAACGTGTCCTACCAACCGATCCCTTCCTCAAGTTGTGCCACAAATTGTGTGCGGTATGTAATTATAATTAATAAAAGGAGCATTTTCATAAATATGGAAATTACGTGCTTGTTAATTAGTGTATATCTGCAAAATTTTGTAATTTAATGACTTACGTGTTCGAACTGAACGGAAAAAATGACGAAAATGAGACTCGAACCAGCGATCCAATATTAATAATTTCTACCATTGACGACGCACAACACAATTCACGAAAATGTCTCTAGAATATCCGCCTTTGTTTCAAAATTCACCTCAGCCAAGAATGTAAACTAGCCCGCGCGCGTGGCGGACAGGAATCTTGCTAGAGGTTGGACCTTACTTTAGATACTGAAGACATTAGGAAAACTTGAAAGTTGATTTCCTCGAGGATTTTTTTGAGTTGCATCTAACTCCTCGATGGACCCGATATCTTTCCTCGAATCACAAACACAAAAAATTACAATAATCCGACTGCAGTGTGACCGATCTGTAACTGAGGTGCGGCGCGATAGGCAAGTTACAGGACGTATTTCTCCGTAAATTTAGTCGGAAACGTTTTTTGGTGGACTCAGATCAATACTCTTCGCTGCTACTATTTGCACTGAATAGCGGAAGAAACTGATACACCTGCCTAATATCATGTAGGGCTCCCGTGAGCACGCAGAAGTGCCGCAACACGTGGTGGCATGAACTCTATTAACGAAGGGAATTGACACCATGAATGCTGCAGGGCTATCCATTAATACCTAAGTGAACGAGGGTGTGGAGATCTCTTTTGAACATCACGTTGCAAGGAATCCCCGATTTGCTCAATAATGTTCATGTCTGGGGAGTTTGGTGGACAGCGGAAGTGTTTAAACTCAGAAGAGTGTTCCTGGAGCCACTATGTAGCAATTTTGGACGTACCGGGTGTCGCATTGACCTGCTGGAATTGCCCAAGTCCGTTGGAATGCACAGTGGACACGAACGGATGCAGGTGATCAGACAGGGAGCTTACGTACGTTTCACTTATCAGAGTCGTATCTAGAAGTATCAGGGTCGCATACCAATCCAAATGCACACGCCCCATACCATTACAGAGCCTCCACCAGCTAGACATGGAGTGTCCATGGATTCATAAGGTTGTAACCATATCCGTACACGTCCACCGACTCGATACAATTTGAAACGAGACTCGTTCGACCAGGCAACATGTTTCCAGTCATGATCAATCCAATGTCGATGTTGAAGGGCACAGGCGAGGAGTAAAGTCATCAAGGGTACATGAGTGGACCTTGGGCTCCGAAAGCCCATATCAATCTGATTCGTTGAATGGTTCGCATGTTGACACTTGTTGATGGCCGAGCATTGAAAGCTGCAGAAATTTGCGGAATTCAACGATTCTCTTGTTATCGTGGTCGTTTACCGGTCACTTCGCTATCGGAGATTTAATGTTTTACCGGATTATTGATATTGACGGTACTCTCCTGAAATGGTCGTAAGGGAAAATCCCCACTTCATAGTTACCTCGGAGATGTTGTGTCCCATCGTTCGTGTGCCGACTATAGCACCACTTTCAGACTCGCTTAAATCTTGATAACCTACTATTGCAGCAGCAGTAATCGATCTAACAGACACTTATTGTCTCATACAGGCGTTGCCAACACCAGCATCGTATTCTGTCTGTTTACATATATCTTCATTTGAATACGCATTCGTATACCAGTTTCTTTGGTGCTTCAGTGTAAATGTCAATGAAAGTAGCACCAGCGTGACTGCCAACAGCGAGACAGGGTTAAACTTTCCACTATGCCACCGTTCATAGTTAAAATCCCTATAGCCACCTGTCTACTTTCAGCCATATTCCGACGTTCGAGCACTGGATTGCAAAGTGGACACTGCAAGCAGTTCGCACATCGCCTTCGGCTGATTCCTTGGAAGACAATTGGGAAAATATCATTCAAAAAGTCCAAATTGAAATAAAGTTTGTGGGTAAGCTGTTGTTTCACCATCGTACGTTGCTCTTTCAGCAAACCAAGGCCTGTCATTATGCGTTCAGTGTGTCCGTTTTCAGCACATTTGTTTTGGTGCGTGCCTCTTTCAGTTGTTAACTTCACTACCACATTCACTTTCACTTGAGGAATTAATATTGTGTAGAATGCTTGGGTAATTCTATGGATTTCAGTATTTTTTGAAGTAAGGAGCACGATAAAAATAATTCAACTATCCATGAACTATTATTCACATACTTCGACAGTGATTCCTAAAATATTCAAAGGATTTATAACTGAGTTAGGCTACATAGTCGATAACCTACTGTTAGCGACCTCGCATTCGGAGGATTTCGACTCTAATTCCCGATCGGTCATCCTTGTTAAGCTTTTCTGCAGTTCCCATAAATCGTTTAAGACAAATAAGGAAATGGTTCTGTTGAAAAGAACACGGCCAGTTTCCTTCACCATCGTTCCTGAAATCCGTAAATGTGTTCCGCCGCTAACGACGCTGTCGTTGACAGGTTGTAAGAACCTGATCCTCCTCCCATTATTCAAGGAACCTTATCTTTCAGCAACAAATGAAGTTTCAACACAACGCCTTTATAACAGTTTATTGCTTTCTGCGAAACGTGAAACTTACAATATCAGTTCTTCATAAACGTATTTAGTTGTACCTGTACAAAAGCGATAAGCAAAAATTCGATTGGCAAAAGAAATAATAAATAAAAAATAAAAGAACATACCTCCCTGAAAGGGCAATCGGACTGTCTGGATTAGTTCGACTTAAAACTAACTCTGATAACTGTATCGAGGTCAGCGGAGCAGTCAGTTTTCCGTTTCGTTTGATACATCACGATGCCGCAGAGCGGTGTTTCTTATTCAGACAGCAACGAGTCATTAGAGTTTAGCTCCAAAGGATGTGGTGTCAATGTATACGAAATGTATTCGCTTAATAAAATAAAAGAGGTGTGTATGAAATGACATAAACTAGTTTTTTTGCTTTTATGTTGACATATAACTCACAGTCAGTTGACAGATTACTGATGTCGAGCTATGCGAACAAGTTAACTTTTAGATTACACATACGGGATGTAGAAAAATTCATGCTCTCGAGCTTCGCTGTGCGATTCCGCACATACTAGCAATACAAAAATTTCTGTCACATAATTTCGTCCTGCTCATATTTCCGGCAATAAATGGACGTTAAAGATTGGCAATCTGGCAACACTGTAATCACATGTACGGTGAATACCTCTGTCAGAACACGGGACTAGTCCTATGCAGGTGGGGCAGGAGATACCGTATTGGGTTAACACGTGAGCGGTCGAGGATTTTGCTCTGGGTCGAGGCGCATTTATTTGTATTTTCCAATTTAATTCTGCCTTATAATATTGAAGTATACACTTTTTCTTAAGGCATACGTATCCAACATTTACATAGTGCTTTACTACCAACGAAATGTAATGTACCCGAACATGGCAATAGTGGGTACCAAGCTATGGGCCAAGTGGGGGAGGATACACAGAAAACAGATTTGGACCATGGTAGATGCAGTGTTGGGAAACAATTCGCATCCACGACGTGCAAAACGCTTCTTTAAAACTGACGAACAGAAACGATTGTATTTCCATTTCTGTGTTCATAGTACGTAAGTGCAAATGTTTTGTGGAAGACCCACTGTAATTGTTGTGTGACGATACAGACGCCAGATACCGAACCATGCAGACTACATTTAACAAATAAAAACAAATTCGCCTCAATTCAGGATCAAACCCTCGAATCCCCGCAAACTAATCTAAAACAGCATCCACTGCAGCAACTGCACAACACTAGTGTTACATGCTGACGGGGGTAGTTAGCGTACAAGTGATTACAGTGTTGCCAGATTGCCAATCTTTGACGTCCTTTTACTGCCGGAAATAAGCGCAGGACGAAATTTTTGTATTGTTAGTGTGTGAGGAATCACCTTCCGAAGTTCGAGTGTGCGTATTTTTCTTCCCCCAGTAGAAATGTTAGCAACAGTCAACTTTCCCAATATTTCTGTCGAAGTACTGGGAACGTTCGGCAGGGCAGTTAAAAAAAGAAATGATTAATGACGGCACAAAAGCATTTCTATGAGTATACAGGCGAAAAGAAGACAGTAAGCTGTTGGAAGTCTTTCTACTGGACGCCACTTCGGAGATGTGAGTCTCCCTAACCTACCCCACCTTCCCAATCGGGGAAAAATGGCTCTGAGCACTATGGGACTCAACTGCTGAGGTCATTAGTCCCCTAGAACTTAGAACTAGTTAAACCTAACTAACCTAAGGACATCACAAACATCCATGCCCGAGGCAGGATTCGAACCTGCGACCGTAGCGGTCTTGCGGTTCCAGACTGCAGCGCCTTTAACCGCACGGCCACTTCGGCCGGCCCCCAATCGGGGAAAGCGGACCTGCAGTTTAATGTGGATTCCAAACAACGCGTCGTTTCTTGTGAATGATCAAATTACTGAAAGGTGAATGCTAGGTTAACAGTAAGACTGAATCATCCGTGATCCCACCAAGGCAGAGCGTCATAAGAGAGAAGTTGGTTTACGAATCTCCCAGTGCTGGAGGCTACGACCACGTCTTCTTCTGTTTAATTTGATTAGTCCTTTGCGGTTCAGTTTCTTTCACGCTCCACAAAAGAAATAAGAAAAGCAAAGTACTTCATTATCAACGCAATGCATGTTAATCTACTCCTCTGAAATTGCATTTTCATCCGTATTACCACTTCTCGTTTCCATACAATCACGCTTGCTAAAATTCCCAGCTTGATTTGCAAACATTTCTTTTGACACATCACCGCTGGCATTTTTTTAGCGTTATTAAATGCTTTAACGTTATAATTATTCAGTTTGCAATTATTTTTGTGTTCGCTGTGTACGCCTCGTAATTAAGGATCGCCCCTTACGGCAATAACGTTTGCTCCACTGGGCAAATTTTCTTTCATCCGTTTCTTCTGGTTGGAGTGAAAAGAAATTAATTAAACAGAATCTTCTGGAGTGCGAACTACTGAATATTTACCTTGGCTGTAGCTTGTACAGGTTTTAAATGGGCAAATAAAACTCCCCATCACAACGCCAGCTTATGGCGAACAGACTGGACATATAACGCTGCTGTGTGTTATAACTGTGCACTGGTTAGTCATTGTCAGTGTTACACGACACGAGATGTTTGTTTATCCTGACAAATTCTCTCCATATTTTTATCATTTTCGGACCAGTCAGAAAGCTGTATAATATGAACATTAATGCTATCTGGAATTCACGTTCAATTATTTTCATACTTCAAAGGACTAGCTAAGAAGTTACTCTTACGTTTTATTCATGAATACCTATCGATATCGTATTTATTAATTGGTGTCCGTTAGCAGCCTGTTTAAAATTTTAACTCCATAATACAAAATTGCATTCCGATTACTAGACAGAAACTAAGAGTTTATACGGGAAGTACTTTGCATTGTGGTTGTGAATTTCGAAGTTCATCCAAGTTTCTGTAACATAGTAACAGCATAAAGTAGTGAATTCCAGGATCCCTGAAGAGTCTTCAACAATACTTTCATAACTGAGTTTCCATGACATACTTAGTGCACGCTTCTGTGAAATAAATACCTTTATGATCATCCTGTAGGTGATGATACCACACGGCAATAGTATGCAGAAGTAAGCGAAGTGTTTTGGTAATGTGAATCGAGAAAGACCTGTAAGTACGGACCGAGCTGAGGATTTTCGTTAACTCATCTATTTGTTG
Organism: Schistocerca serialis cubense; assembly: GCF_023864345.2. Taxonomy (NCBI): domain Eukaryota; kingdom Metazoa; phylum Arthropoda; class Insecta; order Orthoptera; family Acrididae; genus Schistocerca; species Schistocerca serialis. The sequence continues at coordinate 269,255,509 of NC_064638.1, forward strand.
GAGCCACTTAATTTTGTTTTCCACTTGGATGTCTAGGAATTACGCTCACGTATTCTACCTTATTGTGTACCCTCTGGTCTGTTTTTCTGGTACATGTAAATAATTTGCAAAAATTTTGAGTGGAATAGTATGATTTCTGCAAGATTGAGAGATAAGTTCATACACGTGAACCAAATGCAATCTGGTTCCCCTATATTCAAACTATGTCAGTTCCGGCTGCGTTTAGACCCTTTATCAGAATGCTTGTATCATCATCAAATTTCAAACTGTTTGAAGAGTCCTGCAGTTTCTTTGTAAATTCATTCGTATGGTTCAAGAACAGGAGTGGGCCAGGTATCTTCTTCTCTATCTGTGGAAATCGAATCCATATTACGTATCACACACGTCCGTATTTTGAACAGTCTAACATATCATCTGTGACGTAAAAACTGGCGTCCTAAGGTGTGATTCGTGCGTAAATCCTCTGTACCAAACGCTGTCGGCACATGTCGTTTTGAAGGAGTCCCGGAGTCATCACCTACTGTCATAAATACCGCTTTTCATATGTAAATCATACCAGAGAAACGATACGCCTCGGCTTCATCGTAAAATTTACGGTGTCCCATTCTAAAAAGAAGAGATTCGGAAATAGGTTCATAAACACCTTCCATCAGATTTTAATAAGAAATACGTAGCAGGCTGCCGTCGGAATGACGGCAAGACATTACAGAGAAGAGGGAATGAAATTTTAAAGTGACGCCAGTCAAATAGCGTCCAACAGTTTTCAGAATTCGGAAGTAACCATATGTTGTTGTTCTGTTGTGGTTATTGTCTTCGGTCCAGAGACTGGTTTGTTGCAGCTCTCCGTGCTGCTCTAACCTGTGCAAGCTTCTTCAGCTCAAAGAATCTATTGCAACCTACATCCTTCTGATTCTCCTTATTCATCGCTTGGTCTCCCTCCACGCTACCCTCCAATTCTAAATTCGTGATCCCTTGTTGCCTCAGAATACATCCTACCAACCGATCCCTTCTTCTAGTAAAGTTGTGCCACAAATTACTCTTCTCCCCGCTTTTATTCGATACCTCCTCATTAGTTACGCGATCTACCCATCTACTCTTCAGCATTCTTTTGTAGCGCCACATTTCGAAAGCTTCTGTTCTCTTCCTGTCTAAACTATTTATCGCCCATATTTCACATCCACACAGGGCAACACTCCATACAAATACTTTCAGAAAAGTCTTCTTGACACTTAAATCTACACTCGATGTTAACGAATTTCTCTTCTCCAGAAACGTTTTCTTTGCCGTTGCCAGTCTGCATTTGATATCCTCTCTATTTCGACCATCATCAGTTATTTTGCTCCCCAAATAGCAAAACTCATCTACTACTTTAAGTGTCTCATTTCCTAATCTAATTCCCACAGCATCACCTGATTAAATTTTCGTCTCCCTGCACTATCTGGATTTTTTTTTTTTTATCTCATCATACATTCCTTCAGTCTCTTTGTCGTCTGCGGGGCTAGCTAGCATATAAACTTGTACTGTTGTAGTAGGCGTGGGCTTCGTGTCTATCTTGGCTACAATAAAGCGTTCACTATGCTGTTTGTAGTAGCTTACTCGCATTTCTATTTTTTTATTCATTACTAAACCTGCAACTGCATTACCCCTATTCAATTTTGTATTTATAACCCTGTATTCACATGACCAGAAATCTTCTTTCTCTGGCCCCCGAAATTCACCAATTCCCGCTATACCCAACTTTAACCTATCCATTATCCTTTTTAAATCTTCTAACCTACCTGCCCGATTAAGGGATCTGACATTCCACGGTCCTATCCGTAGAGCGCCAATTTCTTTCTCCTCATAACATATAGCTCAATAGGAACAAGAAAATGATAAACAGACCGAATTCCTCTGATTAATGATCAGACAAAGATTTTACGGAAGACTATTGCGACATTTCGACCTAGTCTACACTACTGGTCATTAAAATTTCGAAGCCTAAGAACGATAGTGCATAACGAAATTTTACTCACTGTGCCTGTACAGAGTGGTACACGATTAACTTCGAAGGTGACTTCGGGTATACGAAGTTCATAGTACACTTCTACCATCAAGAAACTGTAAATCTACATGTACATATCTCTGCAATTCACACATAAGTGTTTGGCATTCATCCAACCACATTCACTCAGTTTGTCCACCTTTCCCCTCTCCCAAAGCGCGCTGGGAAAACGAACACTTAAATTTTTCCGTGCGATCTCTGATTTCTCTTTCGCATTGAGCTGTGAACATTGGTGATAAATTCGTGGAAAGAACTCGCTGCAATCTTTGTTTCAAATTATTACCATACCAACTCGCATATCATATTCGTGACACTCTCTCCTCTTCTTCGTGACAGTACAAAATGAGCTGTCCTTCCTTGCAGTTTTTCAGTGACCTCCGTCAATAGCATGTGGTAAGAATGACATATTGCACATTAGAGGACGGACAAGAGTACTGTAAGCATTCTGTACGGTAGAACTGTTTCATATTCTAAGTGTTCTGCCAATAAAACGCAGTCTTGACTTTAACTTCCCCACAACATAATCCGTGTGATCGTTCCAACTTAAGTGGCTCGTAGTTGTAATTCCTACATATTTATCTGAATTATCAGCTTCTGTATTTGTGTGATTTGTTGTGTAACCGAAAATTAATGGATTCTTTTTAGTACTCATCTGGATGACCCTACTCTTTTCATTATTCTACTCTTTTCATTATTTAGTATAAATTACCATTTTCCGCACTATATGAAAATTCTGTCTAAATCATTTTGCAATTGGATTTGATCTTCTGATAAGTTTACTAGACGGTAAATGACAGCATCATCTGTGAACAGCTTAAGAGGACAGTCAGACTGTTTCCTAAAGACGTAGATACTGTAGAGGGCCTATAACACCTCCTTAGGAAACACCGGATATCACTTCTTTTTACTCGAAGACTTTCCGTCAATTTCTGCGAACAGTGACAAATCAAGTCACACGATACTCCATCGACACGCAGTTTGATTAGAAGCCACTTGTGAGGAACGGTATCCGAAGCCTTATCGAAATCTGGAAACAAGGAACCAGTTTGAGATCCCCTTCGTGAGAATAAAGAGTTAATTGTGTTTTACATGAACGATATTTCTCAATATGTGCTGACTGTGTGTCAACCGATCGTCCTTTCTGAGTTTGTATATGCGCGTGTGGTGCCCGTTCTTTCGGACACACCATTCTGATCCTGCAGCCACTATGAATCAAAACACAAGGCAATTAAAGACACTGGCTACCAGTCGGCATTGATTTTTATCAATGGATCAAGTTGAAAATGTGTGTCAGACCGAGATTGGAACCCAGGTGTAGGTATATGCGCTGACCGCTACGCCAGCCGAACATGGTTCAAAATGTTCAAATGTGTGTGAAATCTTATGGGACTTAACTGCTAAGGTCATCAGTCCCTAAGCTTACACACTACTTAACCTAAATTATCTTAAGGACAAACACACACGCACCCATGCCCGAGGGAGGACTCGAACCTCCTCCGGGACCAGCCGCACGAACATGGTGATAACAACTCCGCGGACTGCTCTAGCAAGCCCCCCGTCCGACCCAAATCTTAACTTGTACCACACGCTACTGATGTAGTTATGTAGTTCCCCTGCTCATTAGCCCCATAACTCGCAGCATCTCACGGTTTCCCGTAATAGTTCTAGCTTGGTTTGCATCAGCACTGAAAGGATCATTGGTCGTCGCCCCCTTCATTATACCTGTGGTGTCTGTTCCATCGGACACACGTTACTGTTACCTCTCCCCCGACCCCCAAATATAACTTGGGATCATGCTCTCTCTTAACATAAAACAGATGCCTACGATTTCAGTACTAAAACAATAAAAGTCATCAAGGGTTTCAATACAATAACATACAGGAGATGAACAGAAATACTGAAAACCAACACATTAGCATGTCTAACGTGGTGTGGGCATTCAAAACAGATGCCATTCGTCTCAGAATGGATAAATACAGGTCCTGTGTGATTTTCAAGGGAATCTTATACCATTCTTCCTGGAAAATTGTGGCAAGTACAATCAGCGATGATGTGGATAGAGGTCACACATGTTTGTCTCCAAATTTGACTGCAAAGTCTCAATAATATTGAGAAATAATGGCTGTGGGGACCAGGAAAGATGCGACAATTCATATTCTTGCTCACAAAACCAACTGGGGCCGTGTCTTCTTGGAACACAGCATGACCATTGGGGCACAAACATTATACCATGAGTTGGATCTGATCAGTCAGAACGGCCACATAATTGTTAGTAGTAATGCGATCTTGCTTAGTAACCATGGGCCCATGGAATACTACGATATGGCTGCACAAATCACCCCGCAATGTTCCACTGTTGGGACATAAACTTGGCCAGAATTTTAAGCAGTGTAAAACAAGATTTCCATTACTCCATTTATCAGGTTCTGTAACTTCAGCACTGCGTTTTCCTGTTAGGGTCATTTGCATCACCGGTGAGTAGTTTTGGAATTCCAGACTGCCCTGCAATTCCCAGATTCTGGAAATCCGTTCGCGTTGTTTTGTTGCCGACAGGCGAGTGCGAGATTCAACTGCTGTCGTCTTCTAAATTTTCGTCAAAATGCTCTTCAATGACCGACCGGCACGATCACTCAACACATACTGCCGTCCACTTTGTGATTTGCCAGATGATGTATTTCCACATTCCCTATATGCGGTATAAGCTTTCGATACTGTGCTTCTTGAAGACCCAAACGCTTCCGCTACCTTGGTTACAGAATCATTCGCCAGCAATTTGTCTATGTTGGAATTCAGTTATTGTTATTCCTCGTCACCACTATAGAGGCTTGTATCATAGAAGTCAAGAGATAGGATGTTGTTTGGTGGCATATATCCTCTATCTACAACACAACTGCACACATGTATTAATGGGGTTCTTTACTTATTTAAACTGGTAGTGGCTACGTAACTTTAACTGCATCCATGTGTAGACTTACAAGCTCTTTAATATTAGCCCTGATTAGCGTCACTGCTGGTGAAGTACAAGTCCCGCTCTGTACACTAATCTGGTCGCAACGTATTGACAGAAGCCAACTTGGAGGGCGAGTTAGTGCGCCAGTGATTGGGCGGCTGAGCTAGTGACTGAGAGACTGGACTGCTAAGACTGACGAGTGAGCTCTCCGGTCCACGGCGGCTATCTAAAAACTTGCAGTCGAGAATGCGTTGGAGGCGTATTGCTTACGATTCTGTCTTTGGCCTCTCTCTCCTGATAGTCGCACTTGATCCAGCACCCACTATCAATCTTCTTGCTGCATATTTGCCGAGTGGTATGCTGGCGACAGCCTGCACCAACACACTTATCTCTGATACAGTGCAATCACAACTACACAGAACACTGTTCGGACCACAGCTGACCCATACAACGTAATGAGGATACTGGGCAGGTTCGTTTCACATTCATATGCGACAACGTAACTTGCAGGCATGGCTAGCATCTGCATTTACGACCAGGCATCCATTGCTGGCGGCGTTACCTTACTTTTTTCCAACCCCTGAAACATTAATAATGAAAATAATTATTTTCTAGAGTAGAGTATAATGTGTCACTTGAGCATAATATAAAAGAAATGGGAATTCCGAAAATGCAGTATTTGAAAGTCATTCTTCTGAAACTATGAGAAATGCATGTGCACTCGATGTTATCATCATTTCACTAAGCAATACGAATATGAATACACGTCTGCAGCCTATGGCTAAGCTGCTTTCTTCTCCACTTCACTGTGAAATTTGGAAATTGATGTACGTGAAAATACAGGACGCTTCCTATTTTCATACGTCCTACTAATTTCATTCTTTCCAATGGTGGAAGACACTTTGTAAAGCAGCGTTTCTAGACCACTTATGACAAATTAAATACTACAAGCGAAACAAGCTTACAGGGACGTCCAATCCCTGTGTGACAACACTGATAATTACACAGAGATACATTGGAAACACTCGGATAACTATGGCAGAAGTAGAGTATATGTTGGTCCAAAAATACCGTGTAACACATGGTCAATCATCACTTGTATTTTTTACAGTATAATTCCGTTTGCTAATAGTCGCCCAAAGCTCTGAGAGGGAAGTTACATTGATTATGTGGTTGTCGCCTGTCTGTATACCGTTCCTGGTACCGATGTAGTGTGGGTTGCACCAAACGACATTGGTAGGGGCCGCTGACTCACCCTGTATATTAATCTTTTAACTTGATTATATACCAGAAAGGTGCTACTTCCATGTTTCTCATTTTCATGCCTCTTGTTTATTTCGTTATTTCTGATGGTGAAACAGGTTTTATAAGATAGCATTTCTGAACTGTTTACGACAGATTAAATACTGTAAACGGAATAACTTGCAGAAACATCCACAACCTGGACAGGTACATAGCTAACTACACAAAGAGAGACTTGAAACATTTATGACAGAACAAGGCATATTTTGGTTCAGCACTGCCATGTAACGCATAGTCAATCCTCACTTGTATTTTTTTACCATAATTCCGTTTGCTAACAGTCGGAAAAATCTTGGAGGCAATGTATGTCAGTTATCGGACATATCGAAAGCAACAGATACCAAGCGGAATTGGCAGCTGTTATACAGACTATGTAATTGATGGTGGGGGAAGGAAGTGACAGAAGAAGGGAAAGACAAGTGTTGACGTCAGCTGCATTGGGACTTTATGTGGAATCAGCGGCGACGAGTGAAAATGTGTGCTGGACTGAGACTCGAACCAACGATATCCTGCCTAGTAGGCCGTTGCGCCAACCACTGCACCACCCGGACACAGTGTTTATAGCAAATGCGTGGACTATCTCGGCACGCCTCGAGGCCGGCCCACACTCCTACCGAGTGGCACCTATCGGCATTCCCTGTCCATGTCTCCCATGCTCGCTAATTTGAGATTCCCGCAAAAAATGGTTCAAATGGCTCTGAGCACTATGGGACTTAACATCTATGTTCGTCAGTCCCCTAGAACTTAGAACTACTTAAATCTAACTAACCTAAGGACATCACACAACACCCAGTCATCACGAGGCAGAGAAAATTCCTGACCCCGCCGGGAATCGAACCCAGGAACCCGGGCGCAGGAAGCGAGAACGCTACCGCACGACCACGAGCTGCGGACGGATTCCCGCAGGAGACGACCGTAATTGCGCACTGACACTGAAGGTGATGGACTCATGGCCATTTAGAGGCGAATCAATTACATGAATGTGTGGTGTCTATTCTTCCGGACATGCACATTTACGTTTGACCTCCACTGGAAATCTAAAATTAGCAAGCATAGAGGACATGGACAGGCACTGGAGATATGTGGCGCTCGGTAGGCGTGTATGTTGGCCAATGTTAGGTCTGGCTTTTCGTGGCGTGTGGTTCTTTAGTGGATACAGGGGCGATGCCGTTGAGGAACCGAGAATTGACATAAAAATTTATTCTACATTTAATGTCAAGTAGTAATAATATTACGTAACTTTATTGCTATTGTCGGAGTGTTAGTTGCTGTCAGTACCTTTGTATATAGAAATATATACAGATACAAATCACATATAAATCTGTCACTCTTAAATACAATGTGCGTTCAGATGCCGAGCCCGCACCACTATGAAAATCTGTGAATGTTATTAAACTGGAAAACACACAGAAAGGGCTCAGTCCATGAATGTTCGAACTTCGGTACCCCCGCCGCTGGCTCTCCAGAGACGGTATGCTTTTGGCAGCGGCGTAATTGTTCGCGCAGCGCCCTTGTACCGCGGTGGTGGCTGTAGGAAAGGCGGCGGCGTAACTGGCGGCGTGCGTATTTAAATGCGGCCGACCAGATAGTGGCCGATACGTCAGCCAAGAGACGTGCCGAAGCAGTCCTCGTAGTTGCGATAAACACGGAGCCTGGGTTGTGCAGTGGTTAACGCAACAGCCTCGTAAGCAGGAGATCCTGAGTTTGAGCCCCAGTCCGGCAAACATTTTCATACATCACCGCTAATTTTGCGTAAAATCTCGGTGTAGCTGATATCATGTGTTCCTTCCCTTTCCTATCGTTTCTGCCCCCTCCGCCTTCAATTTACGAGAGTCACTCCAAAAGAAATGCACACTATTTTTGTAAAAATACAGTTTTCATTCTGCATGCGTGAAAATTTCACAGTGTGAAGATACATCCTTCACGCTTGTTTTCAAACTAAGTTCAACCTGTTCCCGTGAGTGGCGCCGTCACAGCATGTCTTGAAGACAGCTGCTACACTTGACGTTCGTCAGAAGCAACGTGCTGTCACAGAATTCCTGTGCTGTGAAAACGAGACAGTGGGAAGCATCCACAAGAGGTTGAAAAAGGTGAATGGAGATGCTGCTGTCGATCGCAGTACAGTTAGTCGGTGGGCAAACAGGTTACGTGATGAAATCGGGCACGGCAGTATTGAGGGGTTGTCCTCGCAGCGGCAGGCTTCGTACTGCACACACTCCAGACAATGTGTAGAGAGTTAAACAAAGAACAAATTGTCACGCTACGTTGGGACAGGGGAAGGAAGTGTTTGCAGAATACTGGAAGTGTTGGCATTAAAAAAGGTTTGTGCCAGGTGGGTTCCAAGAATGTTGACAGTGGCTCACAATGAAACAAGAAAAACAGTATGCAGCGAACTCTTGGAACAGTACGAGAATGGTGGAGATGAATTTCTTGGAAGAATTGTGACGGGAGATGAAACATGGCTCCATCATTTTTCACCAGAGACGAAGAGGCAATCAATGGAGTGGCATAAAATTCACCCAAGGAAAAAAAAAATCAAAACCACACCTTCTGCTGGAAAAGTTATGGCTACGGTGTTTTTCGATTCCGAAGGACTCTTGCTTGTGGACATCATGCCCAGTGGAACCATCATAAATTCTGATGCAAATGTGACGCACTGAAGGAACTTCAAGCTCGACTGAGTCGTGTTAGACCACATCGGCAAAATCAGGATGTTTTGCCGTTGCACGACAATGCACGACCACATGTCAGTCAAAGAACCATGGAAGCCATCACAAAACTCGGATGTACAACACTGAAACACCCGCCTTACAGTCCTGACCTGGCTTCATGTGACTATCATCTCTTTGGGGAACTGAAAGACTCTATTCGTGGAACAAGGTTTGAAGATGATGACTCCCTTGTGCACGCTGCCAAACAGTGGCTCCAACAGGTTGGTCCAGAATTTTACCGTGCGGGTATACAGGCGCTGGTTCCAAGATGGCGTAAGGTGGTTGAGAGGGATGGAAATTGTGTGGAGAAATGAAAATATTGTTCCTAAAGGATGTATCTACACACTCTTAAACTTTCAAACGTGTAGAATAAAAGATGGATTTTTAAAAAAATAGAGTGCATTTCTTTTGGAGTGACTCTCGTATATAACGTTATACCGATTACATGGCTGTAGCCTGTCTGGACACCGTTCCTGATACAGACGTCGAGCGGGTTGCACGTAATAATGTGATATCTCTTTATATTCGATGAATTATTCTGATACAATTCTACCCTTGAATGACGTTTACTAATTTTCTATCTTCATACTCGCAGAATCCATGCGCAAAGTAGTTTCCTACATTAGCTATGCCATGAGCGCATAATTATTCTTTGTAGTACTCTCTCTGGTGGTTGTTACAAAAATGCTTCCGAGATTGTCTTCGTGCCGATTAGCCTGAGCATTGTTTGAAGAATTGTAATCTGAATATTGAGATTTATGACAAAAGATAACTGATACGAAATTGTACGATTAATATATATATATTGCTCCTCCATACAAAAGGTGTGTAACAATTTACATTATTTGACATTTGAGAATTAATGATATTCATCGATATATTGCGTAGTTGTTAATCAGAAGGGAACTTCCCAAAGACTGGATACGAACCTGCATTTAATAATCCAAGAGCTCCATTACTTCTACTGAAGGTTAAACTTCATCAAAACCAAATATCCGTTTGATCTAAGGTTTCCCGACTGATTATACAACGCTCCCAAAAATACGAGGCATTTTATGTGTACAGATTAGCAGACTGCCGGAAAGCACGAACCTGCAGAGAAGAAGAATCATCGCCTGATTTCATTATAACAAGTAAAATTTCTGAATCATTTTGAGTGACTGAGTTACGACTGTGTTTCCTATTATGAATGATTGATTGCTCGAACGAATTGAGAACTACGTAACTACATACTTATATAGATAGGAGGAAAAATTACAATAACATCGGTAGGAGCAGCTGAATCGCCTTGTGTTTATTCATTCTTAATATACTTGGGGTAGCCAGTCTCAGCTGTCTCACCATGTAAAGACGATCCGTCAAAGAATGCACAACACCATCGCTGGGTTTTTCGCGAGCCTGTACGCACAAAGCTGGCCCACACTTGTCTGCGGTGCAGCGGAGCTCCAACGTGGGCCCTCCCGCGCCTCGTCACGGTGGAGTTGGAACAACTTGCAGGCACGGCGCGGCGGCGCGCTGCGCTCCGCTCGTCATTTGTCAAAGTCTGAGTCGCGGGGCGGCAGTAGTTTCCAGGCCGCCCGTGGCCCCTCGCCTGCCGCCTCCCTCGGCGCCGCTCAGTTCCGGCGAAAATAATACGGCCTGTCGTGCCGCGCCGCCGTCTCGCAGAAATGGATCCTTTCAGGCAGCCGCCGCGTCGAGGTGTCTGCGCATCAATCCCGGCATAGCGCGGCGCTGCCGCTGCCGCCGCCGCCCGTGGCGGTGCCTAACGATCGCCGCTGGCAGCTGATCTCTGAGTGCCCGCCCAACTATGTGCGCTCCAGTCACCAGCAGACTTCCCACTTCCACGCCCACAAGGCACTGCTGAGCAAAGCGACAAGCGAATGCCGCGGTCCTCTCAGGGTCGCCACATACAAAGACTGTCTACGTCTGAAAATGACGCAATCCTCCCATGCAGGTGAGTGTTTGATGTCCTGGAGGAGAATTTTGGGGACGGCATTCTGACTCTGAGGTGACGAGTGGCCATTGGTATGGGCCTCGATTGACCGCCATATTCTCCGGATATGAACACATGCGACTCCTTTTTGTGGGGTTATATTAAAGACAAGGTGTACAGCAATAGCCCAAAACCCATTGCTGAGCTGAATTAAGCCATTCAGGAGGTCATCGACAGCATCGATATTCCGACACTTCAGCGGGTCAGAGAGTGACGTTTACATGTTACAAGTGTGTGCAAGTCGTAGTTTGTAACTGATTTACGTTATCTTTCATATAGCTCAATAATTGTCACACAGCAGGTGAGACAGCGAGGCCAATCAGCTGACGAATAGCAATTAATCGCCAATTGCAGAACACTGTCGTGGCTGCGGACAACCTATTGTGCTCCGAGAAGTCGATGTACTGGCGAAAGAGTCTTTGTCAAACCAACTCAAAATGCGAGAGGTGATTGAATAATTTAGCAGCCCGACAAGATTAATAGAGAAGATGGCTACAAATTTCCGGGTTCCTGGCTGTCGAATATCCCAATCCGAGGGCTGCGGGCAGTCGCGGGGCAGAAACTGTAATTTACCCCTTATTTGCAGATAGGAGCGCATTTACTTTTTTTCTAGTTTTGCTATTTCACATACGTTAAGTGAACGTATCAGCGCTGCAGTACGTATGGAGTAAGGAGCGAGCGGTGGGCTCCGACGCTGAAGCGGTTGCCCATCTACACTCCTGGAAATGGAAAAAAGAACACATTGACACCGGTGTGTCAGACCCACCATACTTGCTCCGGACACTGCGAGAGGGCTGTACAAGCAATGATCACACCACGGCACAGCGGACACACCAGGAACCGCGGTGTTGGCCGTCGAATGGCGCTAGCTGCGCAGCATTTGTGCACCGCCGCCGTCAGTGTCAGCCAGTTTGCCGTGGCATACGGAGCTCCATCGCAGTCTTTAGCACTGGTAGCATGCCGCGACAGCGTGGACGTGAACCGTATGTGCAGTTGACGGACTTTGAGCGAGGGCGTATAGTGGGCATGCGGGAGGCCGGGTGGACGTACCGCCGAATTGCTCAACACGTGGGGCGTGAGGTCTCCACAGTACATCGATGTTGTCGCCAGTGGTCGGCGGAAGGTGCACGTGCCCGTCGACCTGGGACCGGACCGCAGCGACGCACGGATGCACGCCAAGACCGTAGGATCCTACGCAGTGCCGTAGGGGACCGCACCGCCACTTCCCAGCAAATTAGGGACACTGTTGCTCCTGGGGTATCGGCGAGGACCATTCGCAACCGTCTCCATGAAGCTGGGCTACGGTCCCGCACACCGTTAGGCCGTCTTCCGCTCACGCCCCAACATCGTGCAGCCCGCCTCCAGTGGTGTCGCGACAGGCGTGAATGGAGGGACGAATGGAGACGTGTCGTCTTCAGCGATGAGAGTCGCTTCTGCCTTGGTGCCAATGATGGTCGTATGCGTGTTTGGCGCCGTGCAGGTGAGCGCCACAATCAGGACTGCATACGACCGAGGCACACAGGGCCAACACCCGGCATCATGGTGTGGGGAGCGATCTCCTACACTGGCCGTACACCACTGGTGATCGTCGAGGGGACACTGAATAGTGCACGGTACATCCAAACCGTCATCGAACCCATCGTTCTACCAGTCCTAGACCGGCAAGGGAACTTGCTGTTCCAACAGGACAATGCACGTCCGAATGTATCCCGTGCCACCCAACGTGCTCTAGAAGGTATAAGTCAACTACCCTGGCCAGCAAGATCTCCGGATCTGTCCCCCATTGAGCATGTTTGGGACTGGATGAAGCGTCGTCTCACGCGGTCTGCACGTCTAGCACGAACGCTGGTCCAACTGAGGCGCCAGGTGGAAATGGCATGGCAAGCCGTTCCACAGGACTACATCCAGCATCTCTACGATCGTCTCCATGGGAGAATAGCAGTCTGCATTGCTGCGAAAGGTGGATATACACTGTACTAGTGCCGACATTGTGCATGCTCTGTTGCCTGTGTCTATGTGCCTGTGGTTCTGTCAGTGTGATCATGTGATGTATCTGACCCCAGGAATGTGTCAATAAAGTTTCCCCTTCCTGGGACAATGAATTCACGGTGTTCTTATTTCAATTTCCAGGAGTGTAGTTATTCCAGAGATAGTACGATGATGTGCCGATACAGAAATCGCTCATGACTTCAGCAAGGAGATACGTAGTGAAAATACATTTATTCTGAAGCGAATCAAGTAATTATCATTAATAAATATTTGCTAACAAAACATGCCTTTCTCTACTCAGACATCAGGAGGAGTCTACGGCTCATAAATGCTATCTTTCAGTAATTTTACAGTGCCGCAAATGTATATATTAATAAATAAATGAATAACTTTCTCAAAACGGAAGACGTACGATCTCATACGAACTATGTCGACTGTACGTTGAAGTGACAAACTATGTGGCATGGACGGCAGTCGGTGACAGGATGCCTTTCCATCTAGTCATGCAGTATACCATGTTTTTGTACCGTTAATACTTTGCTTGTAATATGTATGTAGAATTAAACGCACCATAATGGCATCCCGTGTAAAAATTATCCGCACAGAAAACTTCTTCCCGGTTCATTACGTAAAACATACACAGTAATACTGCACTTTCACACTCCGACGGCGCTGCTACGGCTTTGCAGGAGGACATAAAGCTACGAGAGCATCTCCATATAACAGGCAGGAAGTATTCACGCGCGGCATCTCACTAAGTCAGTTCAAGGACAGATTGGTTACATTATCGCAAAACTCGGGTGGGAAAGAGAGGCCGGATATATTTTAAGACCCTCGTACCACCATCTACGGATTCACCAGCTAACCTGACACAAAAAATGGTTCAAGTGGCTCTGAGCACTATGCGACTTAACTTCTGAGGTCATCAGTCTCCAATAACTTAGAACCACTTAAACCTAACCAACCTAAGGACGTCACACACATCCATGCCCGAGGCAGGATTCGAACCTGCGACCGGAGCGGTCGCGCGGTTCCAGACTGAAGCGCCTAGAACCTCTCGCCCACATCGGCCGGCAAAATATGGTCCTAGTAGCCTGTATTCATTTTTATTATCTGTGTGATCGACCAGTCATTTTCAAGTACATCTCATAAGCTTCCAGCTTCATTTTACATTGTGATAAGTAGCTAGTACATATGGACAGGAGTATCTCTCGCTCCTGCATGTATGCGACACAAAAACAATACGATATTGAACGAGGGTTGTCCAGAAAGTAATGCACCGATTTTTTTTTCTCCTCCGAGAACAATGCTACGAATGCGAAACTTTCCGTATTATTTTTTTGAAGTCTCCTAAGTGAGCGCGCCAAGTTTTCGTCACTTCCGACAGACAGCGTACCTGCAGAACAGTATCAAAATTGCGTCTGTAGGTGATGTACGTTGCAAGCAACGTGCCGTCACTGGATTTCTCACTGTAGAGAAAGATACTGTGGGTAATACTTACAAACGCTTGTGCAGAGTCTACGGAGCATCTCTAGTCGACAGAAATACAGTTAGTCGCTGGGCACGGAGTGTGAAGTCATTAGAAGCTGGTTCGGTGGTTGGGGATACGATCCACGGCTATCACACCTGACATCTTGCAGCGAGCTGACGGTGTCATTCGAGAGACAGACGCATTACGACGCAGCAGTTGGCGCTGCATCTGTCAATCAGAAAAAGATGTGTGGATACAGTTATTGGATATTCAGAAGTGTGTGCATGATGGGTTCCGTGGTATGTGGCGGTGGATCACAAATGGCACAGTAATAACATTTGTCTTTATTTGTTCCAACGTTTTGAAGCTGAGGGGGAGGCATTCTGGTCCCGGATTCTAACAGGTTATCGAACCTGGGTTCACCATTTTGAGCACACTCAAGCACAGGCTCCTCCACCAGGCAAGGATAGGTACCGACAGGGCATATATGCCCTTGTTTCACACTGGAGGAAGGCCATAGAACGGGATGAAGATTACGTGCAAAAATAGTGAGTGTAGATGAAACACCATTCTTTCTCATTATGTTCATTAAATAAATGTTGAAGAAAAAATGCGGCGCATTACTTTCTGGGCAACCCTCGTACATGGTTACGGCTATTAGCCGATAAACAAATACCATGTTCAATGTTGTATGGCTTTTGTGCCATACACGAAGAGAGCTGAGACGTATTGCTGTCGTAAAATGAAGCTCAGTGCATAAGATACGTGTTTGAAAATAAGCCAAGGTTGAAATCGCCCGATCGCACAGATAATAAAAGGAATACAGCCTACTTGGACCATGTTTTCATTCTCAAAACATATTGAGGCTGTGGACCCCCTTAAAGATAAAATTTTAAAATATTTTTTTTTTTTTTTTTTTTTTTTTTTTTTTTTTTTTTTTTTTTTTTTTTTGCCACTTACCTTCCAAAGCATAGTGAACAGCGATTGAATCTCATCTTAATCTACTGGGGTCAATATGTTTGTCCATTCACGATGCGGCTCAGGTGTTCGGAATTTGCAGTTTGCTATCAGTCTGGTATTTATTCAAATTGTTCGGCACATAGCTGCCTTACGTACGCTAGTACCACTTTTCCTGTCGGCTATGGCAGTTATGTTTGAAGTAGCTCTCTCAAAATGAAAACGAATATGGAGGGTGTTCCAGGAGAATTGCTCAGTATACAGGGATGTGACAGGAACTATTATTCGAAGCAAAATATTTTAGTAAACATGGGCTCCAAAATGCATATCTTAAGAGCTACGAGTACGTCTTCGTCTTCCTACTGTGAAACAAAGCTGTTCTGCTAAAAGCTCTTTGCTTTCTGCATTTTGAGAGGTGCCCGTATGGAGCAAAACAAGGAACAAGTATTCAGTAAACAGGGCTGTAAAGTGCATCGCTTAACAGCTGTGAACACTTCTCAGTATTCGCTACTGTGAAACACAGCACTTCTACTCAACAATTGGTCATAGCTCTTAAGGTAATTTTAGACCCCATGTTTACTTGACCTTCTTTTTTTGTTTTCGTCCGTAAGATCTCCTCCAAAAATATGGAAAGCAAAGAGCTACCAGTAGAAGAGATTTGTTTCACAGTATCGAAGACGAAGAAGTGCTCATAGATCTGAAGGTAGGTATTTTAGAGCTTAGCCGGCCGGTGTGGCGGTGCGGTTCTAGGAGCTTCAGTCTGGTTGGAACCGCGCGACCGCTACGATCGCAGGTCCGAATCCTGCCTTGGGCATGAATGTGTGTGATATCCTTAGGTTAGTTATGTTTAAGTAGTTCTAATTTCTAGGGGACTGATGACCTCAGAAGTTAAGTCCCATAGTGCTCAGAACAATGTGAACCATTTTTTTAGAGCCTGTGCTTACTAAAGTAAATAAAATCGCCGTCTGATTAGTGAAAATACAACCGACACTTCTTAGTCAGGAAAAACCTTAATTTATTGTATTAGCAGAACTATATTCTCCTGAAAATTTCATCCAAATATATTCATGTTTTTAAGAGAAGACAGTACGAAAGGACAGATACTGCACTCTGTTCATGGTGTAACAAACCGATGACAACAGATACAGAGACGATGAAGTGGTTGCCTTCTGGAGCAAATTGAAGAGCGTGCCTTTAGTCCAGCGCTTTGACAGTAGATCTGAGTTCGAACCTTAACAGAATGAAAGCGGATGGCCTCTCAATAGGCCTGACAGTATTCAGGACATAAAAATACGTGCATTGCTGTCACAACGGCCCTGAATTCAGTCCATCCGGTAAAAAATAGTTCGTCTGGGATACTTTGATATACCCTGCATATTGTCCGGTAAAGAGAACTTAAGACATGTCCATGGTGGTAGCAAAGGCGTGCTAACGCACGAAGGAAGGTAGTGGAGGCATGGCATCGTACTCTCCAGTATTATTACGAGTGTTGTGCCTAACATACATAGTCGTGAAACTCATTGCTGTGGAATTATTACCATCTGAAAGATGGAGCGTTACTAGCACCCAGCGTAAGATTAATGTTTGTTTTTAATTACTTTTCTAGTTAACTGGTTGAATAGTTTTTACAATTTTTGCATTCAAAAATTAGTAATTGATCAAGGGACATGAATTGTCGTGTATCAATGTAAAACAGCCGAGGTTCACTGATTCAGTGGCATAACTTAAAAAATATCTATAAGAAATACTTTTGAATACGCACGTAATTGAAGCCTAGTCTGCTGAAAGCAAGAGAATATTAACAGGAATTTCATGCATAAGAAAAATTTCTCTTCCTGTCTGCCCTTATTGTGATAGGCATTTGCCTAGCCACGTAATAGTTCCGTATGGAGCGTAATAATTCGCACATTCTTACACTTGAGTTGTCTTTCTAATTCGCAAATGCTTTTGTAAATGTAACTTTGCTTCAAAAGTGAATGTGTTGAAGATTCTTGCCGGTTGTGACTCAGAGGTAGCGGCAATTCGAGAATTGACATCTCCTATACTGGGAAACGGTTTTACTACTTTTGACGTTTCGTTATTAAGTTGTGTGGTTTGTACATCGGCTACAGTTGTGGTGGCTTATTTGGTTCGTTGAATAATGGCGGTACTGTATTCCACACAAATTTAATACGTTCCACATTTACTGATTTGAATGGAAGTGTGGAAAATTTAACATTGTTAAGTAGAATTACTGTACGACGTCTTTAAGCCAAAGTTCAGATCTTCTCCTGTTTACTAGTCTTTTTTTTTTTCTTAAGAGAAAACGACATTCTTCAGTAAATATCTACAGTTTACAAGAGAATAGTACATAAAATGTCGCGTAATGTACTGTTTCATATCTCAGAGGGTCCTAAGAAAACTAAACAAAGACGAATGTAGTGTTATTATTTGGTTATTAGCGATTTTTCGGTAGACTCCCAATTGTAAAGCCATGTTGCAGATCAATATAAACGATACTATTGGCACTCGTCCGATGTCTTATTCAGAATTGCAGCTTGCTGTACGTTTTCAGCGCTACTGTGACAGTGTATGACAAAAAACGTGTAGCGACATCACGACTGCATTTGTTAGACTGTGGTGAAACACTACACCAATATAAGGCAACGCCATGTACAGCACGATAACCGAACATCAAGCGCCACTCTTGTTTGACGATTTTTCTCTGCGACTATCACTGTATAACATTTATTCAGAGTGTGAAATCTATGAAATTGTGTTTCGCCTTAATAAACCAACGGACGCTTTAGTTGTGAATATTTGTTTTTCCCACAAAAATCTGACGCAATATCCCTTTGCTCAATCTACTTGGTCTCTTTCGCACATGATGACCCGTTTAATCTGACACCTTTTAAAAACGAACTCCTACAGACAGAAAAATTTCTCTAGGAGAAGTCCGTTTCTGACCGATAAAACTGTGGTGTTTCCGGAAAACTGGTAATTACTTGTGTCGTTCATAATATCGCACGTGCGGTTCTAGGCGCGTCATTCTGGAACCGCAAGACCGCTACGGTCGCAGGTTCGAATCCTGCCTCGGGCATGCATGTGTGTGGTGTCCATATGTTAGTTAGGTTTAAGTAGTTCTACGTTCTAGGGGACTGATGACCTCAGCTGTTAAGTCCCATAGTGCTCAGAGCCATTTGAACCATAATATCGCAGACATTGCTATCTACGATTTCGTTAATCCATTCCACTCATGAGGTATTTATTTTGTGAACACTGCTGCTCTGATCGGCATCGTGTATCTCCTGCCGCAGTTTTGCCACCATTGACTTGTTAAACTTTTAACATTTCGCTTGCCTATTCAAACATTGAAAAGCTGTACTTAATGCTCCTAACACTGCTATTGTTGACAAGGCTCCCATAGTGGCAAAGCGAAAAGAGGATATTATTGACTGGCTTCGGCCACCCAATGTCTCATGTAAAATGCATGGCGACGACTTTGAATGTCGTGTACGGTTCTGCCACTGGGCACAAGAGAAATTAAGAGACGATGACAGATTTTTTGCAGGCGTTCTATTTAGCGACGAAGCTTCATTCACCAACAGCGGTAACGTAAACCGGCATAATATGCACTATTGGGCAACGGAAAATCCAAGATGGCTGCGACAAGTGGAATATCAGCGACCTTGGTGGTTTAATGTATGGTGCGGCATTGTAGGAGGAAGTATAATTGGCCCCCATTTTATCGATGGCAATCTAAATGGTGCAATGTATGCTGATTTCCTACGTAATGTTCTACCAATGTTACTAC
Organism: Schistocerca serialis cubense; assembly: GCF_023864345.2. NCBI lineage: Eukaryota > Metazoa > Arthropoda > Insecta > Orthoptera > Acrididae > Schistocerca > Schistocerca serialis. The sequence continues at coordinate 269,274,719 of NC_064638.1, forward strand.
AAGATGTTTCACTGCATGACAGAATGGCGATGTACTTCCAATATGATGGATGTCCGGCACATAGCTCGCCTGCAGTTGAAGCAGCATTGAATAGCATATTTCATGACAGATGGATTGGTCGTCGAAGCACCATACCATGGCCCGCACGTTCACCGGCTCTGACGTCCACGAATTTCTTTCTGTGGGGAAAGGCGAAGGATATTTGCTATCGTGATCCACCGACAACGCCTGACAACATGCGTCAACGCATTGTCAATGCATGTGCGAACATTACGGAAGGCGAACTACTCGCTGTTGAGAGGAATGTCGTTACACGTATTGCCAAATGCATTGAGATTGACGGACATAATTTTGAGCATTTATTGCATTAATGTGGTATTTACAGGTAATCATACTGTAACAGCATGTGTTGTCAGAAATGATAAGTTCACAAAGGTACCTATTTTCTGTATTTTAATTTAAAAAAAACCTACCTGTTACCAACTGTTCGTCTAAAATTGTGGGCAATATATTTGTGACTATTACAGCGCCATCTATCACAAAGCGAAAAAAGTGGTCCAACTAAAACATTCATGTTTCTTAACGTACTATACGAATATGTAATAAAAAATGGGGGTTCCTATTTTTAAAAAAAACGCAGTTGATGTCCGTTTCATCTATGCCAGCGCCACCTAGCGAGCCAACCTTATCGCCATCTTCTTCACTCCTTCATGCTAGACAAGTTACGTTCTTTGTAGTTTTTTCGTTTGACGCTTATTTCGTGAGATATTTGGCGCGGTCACGATCAATGGACCATATATATATATATATATATATATATATATATATAACGCTCACCGGCCATTTGACCATCTTCTTCTGTGCGGATGAACAAACAGTGCCCGAACTCTTACGGGAATCGGCAAAAAGCCGAGTAATGAGAGGGGCACTATGAATATAGTGCTGGACAGGAAGTTGAAAATGTGGGAATCACGGGAGGCGTGCCAGAGATAAGTCCCTGCAGTCGTGCTATGCTCTGTGCCCTCGGTGGCTCAGATGGATGCCGGCACGGTAGCTCAACGTGTTAAAAATCTGAGTAAGGGAATCAACGATCAACTTGAACGGATATTTTGTGACTTCCGCCCAGACCAAACACAACGAACAATATCGAACAAAATGAAAGAAAAGATAAAGGTGAATAGAGCGTCTGTTATATAAGTAGGAGATCCCGGGTTCGAGTCCCGGTCGGGGCACACATTTTCACCTGTCCCCGTTGACGTATATCAACGCCTGTATGCAGCTAAGCGTAGTGATTTAATTGTAATTTCACACAAAGTGTTTTCATTTTAAAATCATTTAATAACAATATAAATTCCACAAAAGTTAAAGTGGGTGTTGTTTTGCGTTATAGGTCTGTATGAACAAACTTCTAGGGTTGACTTCACACGTCGTGCAGTTCTTCCTTGTACAATAAAACAGCCGCATTTCTTTAAAGTACCTAGTAATTATTAAAAAATAAACACCACTTTTGCAAGTGCCTACATATAGGTAAAAACTACAGGTATAGGCATGCGTTGAAAGGTCTCTGTTGGATTCCTTTCATGTTAATTTTTTAAAACTGTTGTCATTTACGGCATACATTCGACTTCTAAATTTACTGTGGTGTTTCTGACTACCTGGGAGGAGACTGAGCAGTGGAACGTGTTACTTTTACACATAATCAAGAACGATCTGTCACACTATACACTTTAAAACACAGTTTATATGTAATTCATGTCACACAGTCTCATGCGGAACCTCCATCCGCTTTCTTTTATATACTATATATGATAAGATACTGTCATCCCCCTTCCCTTCTGTGTGAAAAGATGAATGAGCAAATGTATTTCTAGTTGCGGACTTGATGGTAGCAGACAAGCCTGTCTGCTAGAGAACAGTAGCACCAACGTCGGAAGAGGTAGCTACGCTTTATAAAAACAAAGAGGTTTCTATTCTTAGTATGGCCCTGTCCGTCCCTTGTCATGTTGGTATAGGAAGCTGCCTCTCTGGTCACTTCCGTTTTGTATCTGGATGCACTCTTGGTAGGGGCCCACGGGCAGTATATCCGCGGCGAGCGTCTGAAGTGGTAAGATCTCCGGCTAAGCGCATGTCTGCTAAGTCTGTAGGACAATGGGTTTCTTAAGTTCAGCCTAACTGAAAAGTTAATCACCTTTATTTCAGGTTTAGATCTAAAATATCTTATGTTATCTTAAATTGCAACGCAGTGTAATTCGAGTGTGAAGTTCAGAATATCTTCCAGTAGTTGCTTTGTCACTACTTTGTGAGTAAAGTGGAACCAGGTGTGGATGATCCGTAACTCTATGATCATCAATCTTAAATGCGAATCTGCGTGAGATTATAATGTCTCGTCTTGACAATATTTTTCAATATGGCAACTTTTCTTTATGTTCAACCCACGTGGGGTGTACTTTGTGAGACCAGTACCACATGCTTATACAATTGTTTGACCCATCAGGTTAATAGTAAGACGGTAGTAACCAGTTCGAGGTTTTTCTTTTGTAATTTGTGTTTCGATGTAATTTATTTTAATTATTAAAATTATTGTGGAGTTAAACTCTATGTGTAAACCAAGTTGACCACGTGAAGCGTGTAGTGTAATCGTCAAATTAGCCCTCAGCTATTCTTTTCGCGAAGATTTCACAGACAGTTAGTATGAATTTAGTATACCAGTGTGTGGTAATTGCATGACGGACAGGATTGCGCTACGAATGTAACTTCTTTGGGTGAAAATTGAATCGGTTGGTTGTGGTTAATTTCCTCTTGCATATGTTTCAACGTTCTTCGTGTGTTATTTTATGAATGCAGTGTTGTATGCAGTCTCCCAATCTTGGCTCCATATTTAATGTGTTCCGTAAGATTACAAACTCACATTTTCACAATCCTAAATAAGGCACCAGTTTAGTTATGAATCAAGTATAATATGCTGAAATTTTAACGGAACAATGATCAATGTTAAAATAAATGTCCAAATATAAACTGATATATTTCTTTTTATTTAAATTGTCTTTTTATTTATATATCACCGGTTATCGTAAGATGACTACTAAAAGATTATAATTAATGTTAGTCTGGTTGGGAATTTGGTAAGCTAGACTGCACACCTGGTGAAACAGTTGCTCAGTAATGCAAGGTTAACTTCCCCAGATAGCTCACAGCTTTTAAGCCGCTTTTATTGTCTTGAATATCAGCACCGCTTTCAGAACAACTTAATGCATCAACATTACAGCGTATTCAAATACAGAGATATGTAAACAGGCAAGTTACGGCTCTGCGGTCGGCAACGCCTATATAAGACAACAACTGCCTGACACAGTTATTAGATCGGTCACTGCTGTTACACTAGCAGGTTAACAAGTGAATTTGAACGTGGCGTTATAGTCGGCGCACGAGCGATGGGACACAGTATCTCCAAGATAGCGATGAAGTGGGGATTTTACTGTACAACCAATTCACTAATTTACCGTGAATATCAGCAGTCCGGTTAAACACCGAATCTCCGACACCACTACGGCCGAAAAAAGATTCTGCTAGAACGGGAATAAGGAAGAATGTAAAGAATCGTTCAACGTGCAGCAAGTGCAGCCCTTCCCCAAATTACAGCAGATTTCAATGCTCCGGCGACAGCAAGTGTCAGCGTGCGAACCATTCGACGAAACATCAGCGATATGGACTTTCGAAGCCGAAGGCTCACTAGTGTACCATTGATGACTGCATGATACAAAGCTTTACGGCTCGCCTGGGCCCGTCAACACCGACATTGGACTGTTGATGACTGGAAACATGTTGCCTGGTCGGACGAGTCTCGTTTCAGATTGTATCGAGCGGATGGACGTGTACGTGTGTGGAGGCAAAAAATGGTTCAAATGGCTCTGAGCACTATGCGACTTAACTTCTGAGGTCATCAGTTGCCTAGAACTTAGAACTAAGTAAACCTAACTAACCTAAGGACATCACACACATCCATGCCCGATGTAGGATTCGAACCTGCGACCGTAGCGGTCGCTCGGTTCCAGACTGTAGCGCCTAGAACCGCACGGCCACTCCGGCCGGCTTTGGAGGCAACCTCATGAATCCATGGTCCCTGGATCTCAGCAGGGAACTGTTCAAGTTGATGGAGGCTCTGTAATCATGTGAGCTGTATGTAGTTGGAGTGATATGGGACCTTTCATACGACTCTGACAAGTGACACGTACGGGCCGGCCGGGGTGGCCGAGCGGTTCTAGGCGCTATAGTCTGGAACCACACGACCTCTACGGTCGCAGGTTCGAATCCTACCTCGGGCATGGGTGTGTGTGATGTCCTTAGGTTAGTTAGGTTTAATTAGTTCTAAGTTCTAGGCGACTGATGACCTCACAAGTTACGTCCCATAGTGCTCAGAGCCATTTGAACCATTTGACACGTATGTAAGCAGACTGTCTGATCACCTGCATCCATTCACGTCCATTGTGCATTCCGACCGGCTTGGGCAATTCCAGCCGGACAGTGCGACACCCCACACGTTCAGAATTGCTACAGAGTGTCTCCAGGAACACTCTTCTGAGTTTAAACACTTCCGCTAGCCACCAAACTCCAGAGACATGAACGTTATTGAGCATATCTGGAACGCTTTGCAACGTACTGTTCAGAAGAGATGCCCACCCTCTCGTACTCTTACCGATATATGGACATGCCTGCAGGATTGATGGTATCAGTTCCCTCCAGCAGTACTTCAGACATTAGTCGAGTCCATGTCACTTCTTGTTGGGGCATTGCTCGCGGGGTCCTACGCGATATTAGGCAGGTTGTTAATGCATAACACCCACATTTCAAGACATTCATACCGAATTCTTAACTCATTACGTTTAATATTTAGAAACCATCAAGCAGGTTCCGATCCTGCATCTCTAAAGCCGTGTAATGTCACATTTCAGTTTTCTGTTATATGAAAAAGAGCTTTCTAAGTATCTCTATATACACATTAATTATTTTCTGTGCACTCCATACATGCAATGAGAAATACTTCATAGGAAATATGGTAAAAAGTTACTATCCACATGGTAAATATTGGCGGATTCTCAGAGTTGGGGGAAACATGACAGGCGACTCAGCCTGTTGTATTTGTGTGTGTGTGTGTGTGTGTGTGTGTGTATGTGTGTGTGTGTGATTGTGCTTTCTGCACGTTTCTGTTGGTTATTAAGGAGCTTTGATGATGGCCTGTAGGCACCCGATTCCGGTGCCAACGATGTGGGGCAGCAAATCCGACATAGTGCATGTGGCGGATGGTCGGTCGGAGGTCTTCAGTGGTCTCCGGAAGCTTACGTGTTGTCTTCCTGATGGTGTCCTGGATGTGGTCGATGTCAAGTTGTTGATGAAGGTCCCTCGTTCGATCCCACCGAAGGGCTTTGAAAATGAGCCGAAGACAGCGATTTTGCTACACCTGTGGTTGTTTTTAATGTTTGTGTAGCCGCAGGAAGAGCAATCATATAACATGGAGCGTAGGAACGTTGCTGGTTGTAGGATAACTTATATGCTAATAGACATATGACAGCTGACGAGAAAATGGTACAAGTAGTTCAGCGTGAATCAAAAAGGGCTTTACAACTTTGAAATGATATAGAAATTTATTGATATAACTTACAGAACCGGTAGAGCATTTCAGCAAACATCCTAAAGTTTCACATCAAAGTGTCAGGTGTCATTTTGGCTCGATGTTACTACCATTTGTGATGCGTCAAACATCGCACTTCCAATCAATTTCTTCCCGCACTCGTTGCAGCAAATCAGGCATAGCTTTTGCAACGGCAGTGAACATCCGATTTCTCAGGTCAGCTTAATTGTTTCATAGGGGAGGAACATACATACCATCTTTAATGAAACCCCAGTTATTGCAGAGTTTGTTTCATGAAACCAAAACACACGTCGAGCACTCTGTGCACTAGTGAAAGCAACCATTTTAGCTGTGCACTAAATTGTCGCTCGTCTTGGCGGAATGAGGTACTGATATACTACGTGAATCAAACATGAGGTTGTCTGCTAAAAGACGACACATCTATCGATGCTGTAAGTTTGTAACATCTCCTTAGAAAAATTGATGAATTATTGTGCTGCTAAACCCATTACGCTAGTTGATTTTGAAACAGCTGAGCAGAACTGAACGTACTCAGACATTTAGCTCTTTACTTATCCTGATCAACACTAAACTGACAAACAATATTTTTAGCGCAACGCAATCTGACTTTCAATAATCTCTACAAAAGTATGGCCCTGACTAACAGTAACCTATACCTTTCATGAATCACTTACCTCACAAAAACCTTCGTTACTCGAACTACTGCAATACAGCGAGCGCCACTACTGCCAGCTAAATAAAAGATTGTAACTTGTGAAGGCACTAACTACTGATAGGCATACTTAGCAAATGAAAGATTTTGATAGACAACAAACAATGTATTTACCTCAATAGTGTTCAAAAGTCATAATATATATAGCAATTCATGACATCCAGTCTTACAAATTTACTGTCTCTGATGGACACACGTCCAGATAATCCGCTCTCAAAGACTCCCCCATCTCTCTCCCCACATCCACCACTTCTGGCGGGTCACCTCCAACTGCGCAGCGCTACGCGCTGTTAACAGCCAACTGCCCAACACTACAATAGCGAAAATTACAACAATGCCAACCAGCCACAGACCACACACAGCACAGGCAGTGATTCTCAAACAGAGCGCTACGTGACGTTACCAACGTAAAAACCTAAACAGCCCCCTTACAAGTTATCTCAATAAATTTCTGGAAAGTTGTAAAGTCCTTTTTGGCTCACCCTGTATTTCACCACGCAACATGTTAGACTTTTTACGCTTGACGCGTTCCTAGAATTATGAGTTCTAAATAACGGTGGTGATCAGTTCAAGGGACTGAAAAGTTGTTTACAACCTATTTGTCAAAATGGTTCAAATGGCTCTGAGCACTATGCGACTTAGCTTCTGAGGTCATCAGTCGCCTAGAACTTAGAACTAATTAAACCTAACTAACCTAAGGACATCACACACATCCATGCCCGATGTAGGATTCGAACCTGCGACCGTAGCGGTCGCTCGGTTCCAGACTGTAGCGCCTAGAACCGCACGGCCATTCCGGCCGGCTTTGGAGGCAACCTCATGAATCCATGGTCCCTGCATCTCAGCAGGGAACTATTCAAGTTGATGGAGGCTCTGTACTCATGTGAGCTGTATGTAGTTGGAGTGATATGGGACCTTTCATACGACTCTGACAAGTGACACGTACGGGCCGGCCGGGGTGGCCGTGCGGTTCTAGGCGCTACAGTCTGGAACCGAGCGACCGCTACGGTCGCAGGTTCGAATCCTACATCGGGCATGGATGTGTGTGATGTCCCTAGGTTAGTTAGGTTTAATTAGTTCTAAGTTCTAGGCGACTGATGACCTCACACACATCCATGCCCGAGGCAGGATCGAACCTGTGACCGTCGCGGTCGCTCGGTTCAAGACTGTAGCGCCTAGAACCATTCGGCCACACCGGCAGACTCGATTTTTCAGGTCAGCTAAATTGTTTCATAGGGGAGGAACATATATATCGTCTTCAATGAAACCCCAGTTATTGCAGAGTACGTTTCATGGAACCAAAACCCATAGCGACCACTCTGCGCACCAGCGAAAGTATCCATTTTAACTGTGCACTAAGCTGGCCCTCGTGCTGGCGGAATGAGGGGCTGATATGCTACGTGAAGCAAACATGAGGCTGTATCTAAAAGACGACACATCTATCGATTCTGTAAGTTATCTCAATAAATTTCTGTATTATGAAAAAGTTGTAATGTCCTTTTTGGCTCACCCTGTATTTCATGCGCAACGATGGCTGTGAGCACTATGGGACTTAACTTCTGAGGTCATGAGTCCCCTAGAACTTGTTGTTGTTGTTGTTGTCTTCAGTCCTGAGACTGGTTTGATGCAGCTCTCTGTGCTACTCTATCCTGTGCAAGCTTCTTCATCTCCCAGTACCTACTGCAACCTACATCCTTCTGAATCTGCTTAGTGTATTCATCTCTTGGTCTCCCTCTACGATTTTTACCCTCCACGCTGCCCTCCAATACTAAATTGGTGATCCCTTGATGCCTCAACACATGTACTACCAACCGATCCCTTCTACTAGTCAAGTTGTGCCACAAACTTCTTTTCTCCCCAATCCTATTCAATACTTCCTCATTAGTTATATGATCTACCCATCTAATCTTCAGCATTCTTCTGTAGCACCACATTTCGAAAGCTTCTATTCTCTTCTTGTCCAAACTATTTATCGTCCGTGTTTCACTTCCATACATGGCTACACTCCATGCAAATACTTTCAGAAATGACTTCCTGACACTTAAATCTATACTCGATGTTAACAAATTTCTCTTCTTCAGAAACGCTTTCCTTGCCATTGCCAGTCTACATTTTATATCCTCTCTACCTCGACCATCGTCAGTTATTTTGCTCCCCAAATAGCAAAACTCTTTTACTACTTTAAGTGTCACATTTCCTAATTGAATTCCCTTAGCATTCGACTACATTCCATTATCCTCGTTTTGCTTTTGTTGATATTCATTTTATACCCTCCTTTCGAGATACTATCCATTCCGTTCAACTGCTCTTCCAAATCCTTTGCTGTCTCTGACAGAATTACAATGTCATCGGCGAACCTCAAAGTTTTAATTTCTTCTCCATGGATTTTAATACCTTCTCCGAATTTTTCTTTTGTTTCCTTCACTGCTTGCTCAATATACAAATTGAATAACATCGGGGAGAGACTACAACCCTGTCTCACTCCCTTCCCAACCACTGCTTCCCTTTCGTGCCCCTCGCCTCTTATAACTGCCATCTGATGTCTGTACAAATTGTAAATAGCCTTTCGCTCCCTGTGTTTTACCCGTGCCACCTTCAGAATTTGAAAGACCGTATTCCAGTCAACATTGAACTTAGAACTACTTAAACCTAACTAACCTAAGGACATCACACACATCCATGCCCGATGCAGGGTTCGTACCTGCGACCGTAGCGGTCACGTGGTTCCAGACTGAAGCGCCTATAACCGCATGGCCACACCGGCCGGCCGTGCGCAACGTTTTAAACTTTTTACCCTTGACGCGTTCTTTAAATTATGGCTTCTAAATAACGGTCGTCATCACTTCAAGGGACTGGAAAGTTGTTTACAACCTAGTTGTCACGAAGGTCACGACGTCGCCTGGTGTAGAGCATTGCCCTCGTCTTCTCTGCATTAAGTTTTGTACGATGCGCCGTTGCCCGTTGTTCTGTGATGTTCAGCTTCCACTGTAGGCGCCAATTTGCCCCGGTAATGCGTCGACTACTTGTTAACGCGGTGTCAGAGACGGCTCTAGCAGGTGCGGCGGCCGCAGCTTCCGCACTCGGGAAGGCTGGCGTGCCAAGGTCGCACGTGGTGCGCTGGCGAGTGTTTACGCCGGCGTGCCAGCCGCCCCGTGTTTACCGCGTTTTATATATAGTGTTCCGGCTGAATGGAGAGTTCGGTCGCAAAAAGGCGGGCGGGGGCCGTCGCCGTCGCCTTTGCCGGCGCGAGAAGTAGGTCAGCCAGCCGCAGCCCTTCCACCCTGTCCGAGGGGCGGCGGCACGCCGTGGGAGGGATGAAGCGCGCGGGTGGGGGGCGTGGGGGCGTGGCCTAGCGGGGGAGGCGGCGCGCCGCTCAGTGCGACGCGAGGCGCCTCACCGAGCGCGTCGCTCCCGCCCGACGGCCGACGCCGACGCCGACGCCGAGTTCACGTGTGTGTGAAGGGCCCATGTGTGCAGTGCTACTGCTCCGCGCGGATACCTCACCGTACCTGCGAGGGGATCGCCCGTAGTTATGAACGTAGCCAGGGCGGAGCACGACCCACCGGCCGCAGCCGATCCACGAGTGAAGAACATCCAGACACCTGTCCGCCCCCGACGACCGCCGCCCCCGCCGCAGCCGTCGTCCCGCGAGAACAACAGCACCTCTGCGCAGTGTTGGCGTGCCGTGTAGTGTTTTAGCCCTTGCTGGTTGGTGACCCCCGAGGCCTGCTTGAATGGTGAAGTCCAGTAGCCAAGTAAGTACCAGTGTGGAGTGCGGAAGTAGACGGAGAGTGCCGGTGTTGTTGTGTGGGGCACGCCCCTCTCGCTGGCGCCGGTATAAATAGGGGAGTGTGTTGTGACGTGGGCCGCGACGGCCGCCTTGGCCGTCACTACCATCACAGTCTTCCGGCCGCGTGGCTGCCAAATGGCGTCCGGCCAAAACCCACATGTCTCGCCAATTCCTCGCCACCCCCCTATTCTTTCAAGTCGTATAGGGTGGCGTTTCAGCTGCGTACACAGATCTGACGCGTTTTCCTCCTTCAATCTCGTCGTGTGTTTACGGTACCCATTTTTTAAAAGAATAGTACTGCAAGGATAAATATAAGTTTGGACAGTAGTTCCGTCTATGGTGCCCTTAGCTATGCCCTAATAGTTGATATGTTGTCGTCATTACGTATTTTATGTCTCTATACGACAATTTCATACCAGTCATTAACCGAGATTTCGTGGGCATTCATGTAACTGAACAGAAAGCCATCTTCCTCATGGTAGACTCCCGTCATATGTGTGAAACAATTTATTTTTTTTACAGAAATACATGTAGTGTCTACTATACGAGCTTCCCTGATTGACGTATATGACAACTTAACACATCTAAAAGGATAGTTCTGTCGCCAATTTCTCGTCACGCACCAAATCTTTCAATATCAGGTTTCCCCTACGTACGCCAAACTGACGGATTTCCCTCCATCAATTTCGTTGTGCATTTACTATGTCTCATTTTCAAAATAATCCTTTAACCAAGAAGTTGAACCTACCTGTAGTCGTACACCCCATACACAGTGTCCATAAGCAGTCGGTGTATTTCCATCGTAATATATTGTATCCCCATACACTATTTCCACCACATATATCAGCCACCTAAGTAGTCTGTGAATGTAATCGTAGAGTTCACGGAAATAAATGTAATTAAATAGTAAAACCCGCTTTCCGCGTCATGTGTGTGCGGAGCTTTGGTTTTCGTTAGCGAAATACTTTTCTGCGTTAACTACGAGAGCCTACTCGAATAACGTGTGTAACAGCTTAACAGCCCTAAGATCATAACCAATCGCGAATCCTTCGCTTAACTCCTAGCCTTTTAACTCGTGTCCAATGACAGTGTACTCCACGTGCTTTAAACTGACTTTTCTCGAGTATTGTTTCTGTTGTTTACTTCCGGCGGTAATACTCGTACTAGTAAGGACATCTGTTACGTAGTTTCTTTCCTTTCTGCTCCTATAAAAAAATATACATCTTTCTGAATTCTAGAAACATCTTCGTCACTACAGATTCTGTTACTGTTTACTCTTCCCCGTCACGTGTGAAAATCTGTATATAATTTCTGTACAGATCGACGGCGCGACTAATACAATTTTGATGATGAGATATGTCAGAGATCAAAAGCCTCAAGAAGATATCGGTCTGCAAATTGCTGATAATTCACACTTGTTTTTCAGGTTTTATAGAGCGAAGTTTCTCGAGTTCTCAAACCTAAGACTTCTCGCCAACAAGTTATCCTTCCTATTTCACAAGGCGTATTGATAAAACCGATAAAAATCGCTACTAGAAACTCTGTGAGTGAACTAAATTTCGGATTTCGTGAAATAATATAAGTATAATACTCATTATAGAGTTCATTACCATTTATTACCATTTACTCGTACTATCTTAATACTCCATATACTTAAATGAGGCAAAATCGTATTTGTTTAGTAGAGTGTTTATCACCATTTTTTTTCTCTCAAGTCGCGGCGTGATTTCTGTTACGGCCACGCTACTGACGTCTTTTTGGTCGTTGGTTTTGATGTGTATTTACAATGACAGATTTTCAAAACCGTACCGTTTTACAAATAGACACGTGTCTGTGTGAACATAGTACCGATTTGTGTATCATCTAAATGTAGCTTAACTGTTTTACCCAGTTCGTACTGTGATTCTACCACCATTCGTCCTTACTGCATCACATTTCCGTAAGTGACAGTAATGCATATCAAGAGAGACATAAAACTTGAAATATCTGGTTGTTCTTATTTGTAAGTAACCGCATGATACTAACGAAACGAGTGAGATTTATAGAGCTCTGAGTAATGCATCAATTACTACTGTGATCTTCCACTCTCTTACCGGATTTCCCCTTTAACTCCGCCTCGGTTTCTGCCTTCAAGGATGTTTACCGTCGGAAGAGTACACAATAAATAGACTTCGATCGAAGGAAGACTTCTTCTCTCACAAATTAGGTGGCGTCTTTTGTTTCTATAGTTTCAGACCTTCGGCAGCGAGGCTCAATTACGATTTATTCCTAGGCACGTCAGTGTTACTGCGCACCGAAGTCATATGACGTATTTCAGCATCTTTTGTCACTACATAAATGTCCACAGCCGCTTTAATTATATCATCTACGGACTTGAATATAAAGTCCCCTGAAAATTGATATCTCTGACTGAGGAGAACATGCTTTTTAGTCGAGAGTGCGGCGTAGTATACTTAGTCGCTTTTCGAGTCGTCATAAATTTCTACGGCATTTGTTAATTACTTTTGTCGCCATTTTAAGTTTTCTTCGTCGGTGGCATCACATCAAAAACATCTTAGACAATACGTGAAATGTTCCCTCTGTTCGCGATACGGTGTAGGGCACAATAAATTTTTCTAACAACAGGGAACTAATAGCTTTTATACATCTGACCGAACATAATAACTAATCTACAGTCCAGTGAACAGTGCATCACAATATTCAGCTTAGCTTCAGTGGTTCAGGTACTAAAAATGAAACAACTACAGGAGGACCACTTGCAATTTAAACACTTCGTGTACTGTGTGTTGTGGTGAAACGTGAAGTAGGGCGGACCAACAGCCGTCAAAGTTTTATGCCGCTGTTTCTACCACTAGTAATAACTCCGGACACTCGTTACATGAATGGCGTCTGATCATACGAAGTCATTCGGCGGGATTATCTCAAGCTTTACTACCGGATGAAGTTACCTTTCCATTTTATCCATTTGTTCCGTTTCTGATTTCACTGTAGTAGAGTGTGATATTACATTACTCGTCTCCTGATGTTTCACACGAGTTGAAACCTGATGTATCTGTTCCATGCCACTAAGTCATACGTTTAACTGACGATTAACTGCTTTCGGCGGCCGGGTGTAACCACTAAGGAAGACTGTCACTCGGCTCTCTGGAGATCAACCTTTCCACGAGATAGGTGGCAGATTACTCTGTGATTTCCCAAACTCTACTGTCAGATTCACATTCCCAGTATAACAAAACCAAGAGATAGTTGTGGTATGTTCCAGCGAGTAGTTTTATTTTACGGAAAAGTTAGTGAACGATAGATTAAACGCCGAAATATATCGATGCCGTCTCCTTCTTGAAAGTTGGGTTGGAATGACAAACCACGAATTCTGCGTGACTTATCACCCTAATCGTAAAAGCATCCACATCCAAATTCTTTGGATTCATTCTTCGCCTTTATAATATTTTATTGACATGATACTATAGGCCAGAAGCTTGTATTAGTGACATTATCGATGTATTAGCCCTGCGTGGTTTAGTAGCGCTACTACGAACGGTCGTATGTGCTGCATCCTCTGTTCCCGTCAGATGTGTGCCGCGTCTCGCTATTCCGCCGACAGATGGTATTGCAGTCGCGCTTGCGACTGATATCTCATTCTGTTGATCACGCATCCTAGTAGTTGTAAGCACAGAATCAGAGTAATGGCGAACATACACTAAAATATAAGAAGTGTTCTCCTAGAATGTTAACAGAAAATGTAAGAACAGATAAATTTTATCGTTCATCGTACGTTTTTCGTGGTAGTTGTAGCATTATAATTGGAGAAGCCATCTAATAATCAATTACCAGGCAGCTTACTATAATACAACAAACTTCCTCACTCCACAATATACCAATCTTTTCGTTTTTGACATATCTGGCAATAATAAGTCTGATTCGTTTGACTTCTTCCACTATACATGTAACACAGTATACATCGTGAATGTTTCATTGAAGTACAAGGTACTACTCGTATAAAGTTGACAAGATATCCACAACCACAATGAATATCAATTATTATGTAGTAGCTAGGTCACTAATATAGAGCTCTGTCGTAATATGCAACACGTCACCCTACTATCGTTATTTCGTTCATGGCTATAAAATTTTCCGTGTTTGTCCCTAATAGCTAATCAGAACAATGACTCACAGAATACCGTTACTCTAGTTCACCGACTAACTTTTCATTTACAGCTTATAAGTATGAATGACGTGGTTTACACATCACCTTCCCTCTTACGGTATATTAATGTGAAGTTTGTCGTTATTTCAACACAGAACCACATAGGATGACAGGACTTACGGTACAACAGCTGGGAATAGCTTCCATCGTAACTGAGTAAGACATATGAAACGTGAAATGCAGGAGCAGGAGGGGGCAGATATTAGATACTAGGCATCAACTTGTCAACGGCGTCATTGAGAACTTTCGGTGTATACATTGGAGGAGGAGAGGAAATCATGGCCAACCGTATCAAAACAATAGAAAGACCAATTACATTGCCGTCTTCCGTTTCTCCCCCCTCCCCCCCCCCACCCTAACAGCCGCCGTAACAAAAGATAGAAAAAGCCACTATTGTTGCATTGTACTGTTGCTAATAATATTATAATACGTCCTAAACACTCAATTCTCAACCAATTTCGGTAGAAAGTGTAGAAAAATTACAGAACAAGATACTCGCCTACATCAGTTGTGCGAAATGAGTCTACACTTGTCAAAAGCACCCACTTATAAACATACATAGGTAATAACTTCCTTACGTAATTTAGAAAAATGGATACCATATTAATGTGTTTGTATCCCGACGAACAGAGAGAAGTTGAGTTCTCTGTCGAGCGAATGTTAGTTGCATTACATGCGCAATAAGTAGCAATGTTTTGCTTTGACACAGACAAGTAGCAAAGATTCAGCTGCCCATTAAATATTTAGCTTGTTGCTAATAGTACCACAACACCCCGAGTCGAAGTAGTCAGTTAAAATCTCATGGTTTTGTCCAGTGTTAACGAAAGTATAATGTATATAGTTTACTTTGCATGTGCCTCTCAAATGTGTAATACACTAACTTCGACAAACGAGAACGTTACGTACATGACAAACTGTCTGGTATTACAAAAGACTGAAACGACTATTAACCGCGGCCGTCGCTGAAATACAGAACTTTTATTTTCAAAGCCTTCTTTAGTGGAATAATGATGTCTATATAAAACTCTGTTGCAAACAGTTTTTTGTGTGTCGGTCTCGTCATACAATAATTCTCAGTAGCAGACAATATAATTTAAGAACATGTGATCTCTAAGTTCAGATCTTAGGTACTGTTAGCACATATTACCTTTCAGTTGCCTTTTTCCTCTCTTCGCTCCTAACTGAAACGGTCATTTCCTGCCTTTTCCACACTCTTCTTGCAATTAGTCACTCGATAAAGTAACATTTGATTGTGGGGCATGGCTTCATTTAAGTATTCGATATTTTTCATTACTGGTATCCTTTTACTTTTGTCAATAACCATGTTTTATGAACTTTCCAAAGAACTTTTCTTCTGAGGTAAATTTCGGAGGTCTTCTGTACGTTAATTGAATGTCCGCTAAGCGACTACTACCAGGAAAGACGACATCAAATGCTTCAAACAGACGCAGAGTAACGAAAAACCTGTCGTTAGAGAGGGAGTCGACTGGTGAGAAAAATACCAGTCGGATCAGTACGTAAATGCCACTATCAACTTACTTCTACGTACCTAACGCCATGTTCCTGAACATTCCACTTCGTAATTACGTGATTCGCGCTCGGATACGTGCTATGGAGCATAAGGGAGACATTTTTCAAGAAACGTACAGAAAAATCTATGTTCAAAACTCCTTTACGGTCAAGAATGATACATACTGAGAGTAAACAACTTAGAACATTGTATAAAATCCACAAACACAGTGTACTTATTCGGTATCGTTACTATTACATACATTATCTCGGTATATGTAGAACCAAATACTTAACGTCAAACTATGGAAAGGGAATTTTTATGTTCGAAGTAAGAATTTTTCTCCTAAGCTTGCACATTTCTTAGTTTCTGCGTCGGATCCACAGAATGCTTATTATTTACATTTCCCTCAGGGAATCACTGGGAAGCGTGTGGCAGAAATTGTTTTTCATTGTTTCATAAAGTTATGAATTCAACCGATCCAACTAACTGATTTACGATGGGTGTAATAAACGCTCATATGCTCTACAGCTTGAAATGTAATATAGGAAATCTTACTTTCTTTCCTCCCACATCGTGTCGTGAATATAATTTGCATACTCCATCGAGCACAATCATTTTGTATTGAGCATCAACAACATTCTCACTGTTGGTGATCTACAGCCAACTGAGCTGCTTTTTATAAATGCCAGTAGGGTTCCACATCTTGCTGAAATTGTAACCTTTATTTGTGTTATTCAAAATTCGGCTGTTAGGCCATTTTGTTTAGCTACTGGAATTACACACCAGTTTATATCCTTACAAGGTTAGTTAACAATACGAATATACAGACTTGTTTGAACTAAAGCAAACTTCATCATCACATGAGTTCGGCAAATCACTCAGTGTAAAAAATTAAGACGAAAATAACTTCAAGCTGTTAAACAGTACTGTCATAAAACAGCAATGTTTATGAGAGTTATGAACCACATGCTCATCATGTATAGTCATCTCGAGAAATCCTGACTATTCAATGGAATAATCAAATAACTAAAACGTTAGTGGGCACCCACGTCATAGTTTCAGGAACGGTATATCGTTGTGATATCTTTGAGATCATAAATATGTCTGACTCGAGCTGTGAAATGAAGCCAGAAGGGAAGTCATAATATGATACTCATTCGGTAGTTAAATTACAAACATTATACTAGAACAAAAAGGAGGGGGACACAAGCATTGACACTATATTCTTGGCAGTACATACGAGGCAGGTGAGCGGCTTTTATTTACGCTTCTCACACACTCTATATTTTGAACACAGCAACTTTGATTAGGAAACTGGTACTTGCCAACGTCTTACCAATGAATCAGTCTTGTAATTGCTTTAACTGCATGTGGAATCAGATGATGACCCATTAAGCATCACCGTACGTGCTCCTTCTAATTAACAGACAGACCATTAGCGTAACTGGACAAGGACGTGGCCTTGTTAACGGACCCTCCCCCTCTCCCCTCCAAATCCTCTCCGCTTCAATCAACGGGCGGCTCTTCTCTAAGTGTCTGAGTGCTCCTTGATCTGAATCTGATAGTACCACCATTGTGTCAGAGTTGATAAGAGGTCTTTCTGGAATCCATTGGAAAAAAAGAATTTTGTGAAATATAGCAAGTGAGTGTAATGCTATTTTGTCAATCAGGTGTCATTGCGTTGTCATTCTACATATCTCATATCCAAACGTTAGTCTCTCAGTGCAGGACGTACAAGTGTTACGAGCCTCTTCCGTAAGTGAATATGGATTTTCCAACATCCTACAAACGACCCAGAGTATTTGGGTTATCTTTATTTTTGTACGACTTCACATTGTTGTCTCGTTTGGTATTCCCACTCTTGTTAAACCGACTTACGATCATCTGAATAGGACAAGGAGGTGGTTTATTGAAGGAAACTCCTTTCCTATCAATGGTTCCGTCACAGCTCTTCCACTTGTTAATACAGGGTTCTAGAGTTGCCTCGTTTAGTTTTGTGGTATAATTCCAACTTTCTCCCCTCCCACATAGCTAAGTTCGACAGTGGATTTGTATAATTCTAAACACCTTTCAAATCTCTGACCGTCAGTTCTTCCTTTTCTGCAGCTTCGGAATATCCTCAAATCAAATGGTGTGATAGTTCCTTCGAGAAGACCTTTTTCCTACCACATCATTGCCCAATCTGCGTTTATGCCCCACCGCTAAATAATTCTGTGATTAAAGATATGTTAAACTACATTTGTTCCTTCTTCAGTCTCCACCTGTCGCTGCTCGCCTTCGCAACCATTCTGAGTGAATCGGCCCCTCTTTTACGGCTCTTCTAACCTGCTCCTTAGTCCTACTGACTGTAACTATAAATCAAATAACAAATAAATGAAAGTTCGCAGTTAGAAACTCGATCTCCACGGTTTTTCACGATTTAGAACTTTGCCGTTCATTTGCAAGCGTTAATAGCCAGGCTACATTATTTTGTGTTTACTTTTGTATACAATTTGGGATAATTTTAGAAACTGCGACGTATCACTGTTTGAGTGTCATTATATTTATGAAGTTTTCATTCCAGTTTCGCCCGTTGTGTCATTCACTACGAGTGATAATTAAGAGTGCTGTATTCACATGAAACCCGTACAACATACCTTAAATATTGTCAACAGCCGCTTATAACATCTCAAATCCTTTTTCTTCTATAATAAATCTCGAAATTTCATTTGAAAATTTTTACTGAATTCCATCTTTGCAAGTACAACCAGGAAAACTGAAGCAAAATACGTCAAACACTACCAGAGTGACGAAAAGCCTTTTATTCTGAGGGAAGTAACATCAGTCAGCTATTCGATAAGAATTATTATACGATGTGCTGTATCCTTTTATATAAATGACAAATAATCTTGTTTTAACCAGCCACGTTGTTTAGCTGATTTTTAAAACTTTTGTACTTTTAGACGTATTTGGAGACGCCGAAAAAAAGTTGCACGTAACACACGCATAGTCTTGCATGTCGTTCAAGTCGCGCCGGTTGTACCAAGATGCACCTGGCATCTGTGCCATCTCCAAGTTCAGCACTATGCTTTCATTTTAGTTCTATTAATGGCAAAAAATTTAAGTGCCTTTCTGGAAAGTTTAAGCAAATGCATTTTCCGATAACGTATTCGTGTTTTCGGCATGTGCAAAAGCTTTTCACTGTTGAAGTTCGGTGTACATATTATGTGAATTAAATCTTAAGAACAAATCATTTATTTGCCCCAAATGAGAATTCCGTCAGCAGTCTCTAACACGAGATAATCTAAGCTAAATGCGATGCGTAATCCTCAGCCCTTGTATCAGGATCTTAACTGTCCGACATTGTATTTCATAACGAAAAATAGGTCGCTAGTATTGTAATTTATCCTATTCCCATAGTTTATGACCAGCACATTCTTTTACCTTGTCGCCCCATTAACAGTTTACGGCCACAGAAGTGTCCCTCGTAAGGCAGTGCAGAATTGCTTGCTTAAGAATGATAATTTTCTGACTGTCAGATGTGTCTTTCTGTGATTTAATCACAAACAGGACGGCGGTTCGCATCCTTGGCAAACGGATTTCTTCTGATAAACCACCTACTCATGGAACGTTATTCCTCCAGGATCTCCATCTTTGATAATTTTCCAGTTTCCTCTTCGTTTTCAAACATTCCCTTGTCAATCATTGTAACAGTGTTTCTGCCTCCATTCAAAGCTGCAGTAATTATTTTGATCACCTTGTTAACGGAGAGAAGCTAGTCTCCATTACGTTTTTTTTTCTCGAATTACTAAGGTAAAGCACAGTTTTTTCTCTCCACTGATTTTCTATGTCGATCTCCTGACCAATACAACAAAGTCAAATGTTTTCACGCAGAACATCTGACATTGTTGTCACAAAATAAGGAATCCGAACCACAATAAAGTAATCACTATTGTAACCGTAAGAAATGAAAACAAACCAACTCATAGCACACAGTGAACTGAGGTACATCCAAAAGAATGATCTCCTCCGTGTCAACCAGTATGGATTTCGAAAACATCGGTCGCGAAACCCAACTCGCGGTTTTATCAGAAGTCATACTGAGAGCCATGGATCATGACTTCCGGAAAGGATTTCACTCACTGCCGCACTTAACCTTACTATCGAAAGAAAGACCACTTGGAAAGTGAAGCAAAATTTACAATTGGATTGAGGAAATATGGGTAAGGAGGTCGCTGTATGTCACAATTGTGTGGAAGTAATTTCAGATGTAGCCAAGAAAATGTGTTGAGATCCTTCATGTTCATGTTGTATGTTAGCGACCTTGCAGATAATATCAATATTAACCTCGGACTTTTCGTAGTTTATGTCGTTATCTGTAATGAAGTACTGTCGTAATATAAGCTCACAAAATTTAAAGTTGTACGAAGATTGGCAGCTCACTTTATAAATGTTCAGAAGTGTAAAATTGTAGGCTTCCGTAACAAAACAGAACAAAAAACTTAGCAATTTGTGACCACAATATTTATGAGCCACATCTGGAATCATTCAGTTCATATAAACCCGTATGCTGCACAGTTTGTAGGGATGTGAAATGAAACAATCACTTCGACTCAGTCGTGCGTGAAGCAAGCGGCAGATTTTAGTCCACTGGTAGGTACAGCAGGGAAATTGCACTAAGATGTTTGTACGACCCAAGTGCGTGGTGGAAATATTAGATACAACTAGCAGGGGGCACTGAAGGTATACACCACGTAAGACCATAGGTCTTTTGAACTTTGCAAGAGTGTCACATGGATCTTGAAAAAAACCAAACAGGAAACAACTAGAAGACAAACGCCAACTATGTGGTGGAAACCTGCTTAACAAAGTTTCCACAACCAACTTCAGTGGAGAATTTAGGAAAATACTACAAACTCCAACGTATCGCTCCCGTAGGCATCGCGAAGGCAAAAGTGGAATAATTATAGCGAGCGCTGAGGCATTTCAGCAAAAATACCTTCTGCGATCAGTCTAAATCTACACGTACAATAGTCCGCAGAACACTTTACGGTGTGTGGCGGGGGCTGTTTCTGACACCACTGACTCATCCCTCTTCCTGTTCCACTCGCGAATAGCACGTGGGAAGAATGATTGTTGATAAGCCTTTGTATTGCCTTTAATACCTCGAATTTCCTCGTAGTGGTCATTTCGCGTGATATAGATGAGAGGAAGTAATATTTTGCTCAATCTTCCCGGAAAGCGCTCCCTCGAAATTTCGGTAGTGAACCTCTCCGTGATGCACAATGCCTCTCTTGTAGTGTCTGTCACCGGAGTTTGATGGGCGTCAAAGTAACGCTCTCGCCCGGACTAAGCGATCCCGTGACAAAACGCGCTGCAGGTCGTTGAATAGTCTCTGTCGCTTCTGTCAGTCCTACCTGGTAAGACTCGCAGATTCATGAACAATACTCGAGATTGGGTCGAGCGAGGGCCTTGTACACCACTTAGTGGGTGAGCTACATTTCCTTAAGATTCTTCCTATGAATTTCAGTCTAGCATCTGCTTTTTCTACTATTTATTTTCTGTGGTCATTCCACTAAAGATTGCTGTGAATAGTTACCCCCAGATATTTTACATAAATACAGTTTGCAGCAATTTGTTATAAATTGTGTAGTAGAACGCTAGTGGATTGCTTTTGACATGTACGAGCAATATGTTAGATTTATTTGCGTTGCTGGTTAAATTTCAGAGCCTATATCATTCAGTCCCCTGCAGGTCACTCTCAAATTGGTACTGTATTCTGCCGTTGCTCTATTTTTATACACAACCGTATCATATGCGAACAATCTTAAAGACCTTCCGATAAGCAGAAAAATTTGACAACAGACTGAAACATGTACATCCACCAAATATGACTAAAAGAAAAAGGCTATTACAATTAATGATGCGTCCTGTCATCAACAGTGTCGATAATTGCTTGGCATCTCCGGGGCATGCCTGAAACCAAGTTTTCCGCATGTTCACACGGAAGAGACCTCCGAATACGTTCAATCTGCGTCGACTGTTGTTTCAAAGAGAAGATCTTTTTTCCTTGCAACTTCTTTTTGATGTAAGACCATAGATTTTCAATAGGATACCTCAGGTGACTGTGAGCTCCAGTCTAGTTCTTACAATCCTTTCTCCTTTTTCCATTCGCTGCTAAGCCTGTAGCGGTGCCTCGGATCATTGTCCTCCTGCAGTATCCAATCCTCATTTGTGTCGATGAATCAACGCTTGGCACTCGGCATCAGATTATCCTTGATAAATGCGACGCATAATCTGCGCTTGATCCCTCTTCCGTACCTCAGTCAAGAATTCAATATAAACTAATGTTTTATGGACGTTGCACGAAGGACGAAGGTCCCTTTGTTGGATTGTGAACGAACTGAGGCGGTATCTTTTCCCATTTATTTGTAATACCGACCACGCTCTTTCTTAACAGACTGTATATTGTAAACAGTAAAGGTCCTAGCAACAGTTAATTGGCGTACGCCCGAAGTACCTTTACATGTCGATTTGTTCCGTTAAAATCGACGTGTTGAGTTCTATCTGCAAAAAGTCTTGTGTCCAGTCGCAAATCTGATCCCATACTCGGTAAGCTCGAATATCTGTCAATGACAGTAGCGCGGGACAATGTCGAATGCCTTCGTGAAGTCGAGGAACACGGCATAAACGTGAGCGTCGCTGTCTCCAGTGCTATAGATGTCAAGGAGGAACAAGAAAAGCTAAAATTCGCAATATCTCTGTTTTTGAAATCCATGCTGATTTTTATAGTGGAGGTTTTCGTTCTGTAAAAACCAACATAACACACGAGCACAAAATTTGTTCCATAACTCTACAAAAGATTAACGTCAACAATGTAGACCGGTAATTGTGTGCATCTGCCATACCATCCATCTTGAAAACGGCAATGACCTGCGCTTTTTTTCCGTAGAAAGTGTGACTGGAACAGGAAAGAGGCTCAATAACAGACATAATGGCTAGTAAGCTCTGTCAGGTACTTTGGAACGTCCCCTTAGAAAAAACAATGAATTACTGTGCTGGAGAACCCCTTACGTTATTTGATTTTCAAACAGCTGAGTAAAACTGAACGTACTCAGACATTTCTCTCTTTACTTATTCTGATCATCACTAAACTGACACACAATATTTTTAGCGCAACGCAATCTGACTTTTAATAATCCCTACAAAAGAATGGCCCTGACTAACAATAACCTATACCTTTCATGAATCACTTACCTCACAAAAATCTTCATTACTCGAATTACTGCAATACTGCGAGCGCCAATACTGCCAGATAAATAAAAGATTCTAACTACTGAAGTCACTAACAACTGATAGGCATACTTAGCAAATGAAAGATTTTGATAGAGAACAAACAATGTATTTACCTTAATAATGGTTCAAATGGCTCTGAGCACTATGGGACGCAACTGCTGAGGTCATTAGTCCCCTAGAACTTAGAACTAGTTAAACCTAACTAACCTAAGGACATCACAAACATCCATGCCCGAGGCAGGATTCGAACCTGCGACCGTAGCGGTCTTGCGGTTCCAGACTGCAGCGCCTTTAACCGCACGGCCACTTCGGCCGGCCCTTAATAATGTTACAAAGTCATCATATATATATATCAGTTCATGATATCCAATATTACAAATTTACTCTTTCTGATGGACACACGTCCAGATCATCCGCTCTCAAAACTCCGTCATCTCACTCCCCACATCCACCACTGCTGGCGGCTCACCTCCAACTGCGCAACGCTACGCGCTGTTAACAGCCAACTGCCCAACACTACAATAGCAAATTCCAACAATGCAAACCAGCCACAGACTGCACACAGCACAGTCAGTAATTTTCATATAGAGCGCTACATGGCGTCACCAACATAAAAACCTAAACAGCCTACTTACAACATTATAATAATATGCGCAGTATAGATGTAGACGTAGACTGAGGTGACAGAACTGATGGGGTACCTCCTAATATCGTGTCGGACCACTTTTCCCGGCATAGTGCAGCAACTCGACGTGGCATGGACTCAACAAGTCGGTAGTCCGCTGCAGAAATATTGAGCGTGCTGCCTCTGCAACCGTCCACAACTACAAAAGTGTTGCCCGTGCAGGATTTTGTGCACGAATTGACCTCTCGACTTTGTCCCATAACTGTTTGATGGAATTCATATGGGGCCACCTGGAAGGCCAAATCTATGGCTGGAATTGTTCAGAATGTTCTTCAAAGCAGTCGCAAACAACTGTGGTGCGGTGACATG
Organism: Schistocerca serialis cubense; assembly: GCF_023864345.2. NCBI lineage: Eukaryota > Metazoa > Arthropoda > Insecta > Orthoptera > Acrididae > Schistocerca > Schistocerca serialis. The sequence continues at coordinate 269,298,854 of NC_064638.1, forward strand.
ACGTATTGTCACCCATATATATTGAAGTCCATGAATGGCTACAAATGGTCTTCAAGTAGCCGAACATAATTTCCACTAAATGATCGGTGCAGATGGACCAAAGGACTCAAACCATTCCATGTAAACATAGCCCATACCGTTATGTAACCACTGCCAGCTTCCCCAATTTCACTTGGGTCCATGGCTTTGTGGGGTCTGCGACACACTCGAACACTACCGTCAGCTGCTACCAACTGATGTCGGGACTGTACTGCCCAGGCCGCGATTTTCTAGTCGTCTTCGGTCCAACCGATATGGTCACTAGCTCAGAAAAGGCGCTGCAGGCGATGTCACGCTATTAGCAAAGGCACTCGCGTCGTCGTCTGCTACCATAGCTAAATTTCTCCGCACTCTCTTAACTGATACGCTCGCCGTACGTCCCACGCTGATTTCTGCAGTTATTTCACGCAGTATTACTTGTTTTCATGCACTTACCACTTTACGCATACGCCGCTGCTCTCGGTCGTTAAGCGAAGCCGACAGCCACTGCGTTGTCCTTGGCCAGAGGTAATGCCTGAAATTTGGTATTCCCGGCACACCCTTGATGCTGTGGATCTCGGAATATTGAATTTTCTAACAATATTCGAAATTGAATGTCCTATGTTCCTAGCTCCAAGTACCATCCCGCGTTCAAAGTCGTCGTGCGAGCGTACTCACTTCGGAAACGTTATCATATGCGTCACCTTAGTACAAATGACAGCTCCGCCAATGTTTTGCCTATTTATACTTTTGTCCACGACACTACAGTCATCTGTACATCTATATACATGGTGGTCCATTGATCGTGACCGGGCCAAATATCTCACGAAATAAGCGTCAAACGAAAAAACTACAAAGAACGAAACTTGTCTAGCTTGAAGGGGGAAAACAGAAGGCGCTATGGTTGGCCCGCAAGATGCCGTTGCCATAAGTCTAACGGATATCAACTGCTTTTTTTTTAAAACAGGAAACCCCATTTTTATTACATATTCGTGTAGTACGTAAAGAAATATGAATGTTTTACTTGGACCACTTTTTTCGCTTTGTAATAGGTGCCGCTGTAATAGTCACAAACATATGGCTCACAATTTTAAACGAACAGTTGGTAACAGGAAGGCTTTTTAAATTAAAATACAGAACGTAGATATGTTTGAACATTTTATTTCGGTTGTTCCAATGTGATACTTGTACCTTTGTGAACGTACCATTTCAGTACCGCTTCAACCGCACGCGAGCTATGCCCCTGACATCCATCATGTTGGAAGTACATCGCCATTCTGTCGCGCAGTGAAACATGTTGTAGTAACATCGGTAGAACATTACGCAGGAAATCAGCATGCATTGCACCACTTAGATTGCCATCGATAAAATGGGGCCAGTTATCCTTCCTCCCATAATGCCGCACCATACATACATACATTAACCCGCCAAGATCGCTGATATTCCACTTATCGCAGCCATCGTGGATCTTCCGTTGCCCAGTAGTGCATATCATGCCGGATTACGTTACCGCTGTTGTTGAATGACGCCTCGTCGCCAAATAGAACGCGTGCAAAAAATACGTCATCGTCCCCTAATTTCTCTTGTGCCCAGTGGCAGAACTGTACACGACGTTCAAAGTCGTCACCTTGCAATTCCTGGTGCATAGAAATATGGTACGGGTGTAATCGATGTTGATGTAGCATTCTCAACACCGACGTTTTTGAGATTCCCGATTCTCTCGCAATTTGTCTGCTACTGATGTGCGGATTAGCCGCGACAGTAGATAAAACACCTAATTCGGCATCATCATTTGTTGCAGGTCGTGGTTGACGTTTCACATGTGGCTGAACATTTCCTGTTTCCTTAAATAACGTAATTATTCGGCAAACGGTCCGCACACTTGGATGACGTCGTCCAGGATACCGAGCAGCATACATAGCACACGCCCGTTGGGCATTTTGATCACAATAGCCATATATCAACACGATATCGACCTTTTCCGCAATTGGTAAACGGTCCATTTTAACAAGGGTAATGTACCACGAAGCAAATACCGTCCGCACTAGTGGAATGTTCACCTACATCTACATCCATACTCCGCAAGCCTCCTGACGGTGTGTGGCGGAGGGTACCTTGAGTACCTCTATCGGTTCTCCCTTCTATTCCAGTCTCGTATTGTTCGTGGAAAGAAGGATTGTCGGTATGCCTCTGTGCGGGCTCTAATCACTATGTTTTTATCCTCATGGTCTCTTCCCCGAGATATACGTAGGAGACAGCAATATACTGCTTGACTCCTCGGTGAAGGTATGTTCTCGAAACTTCAACAAAAGCCCGTACCTAGCTACTGAGCGTCTCTCTTGCAGAGTCTTTCACTGGAGTTTATCTATCATCTCCGTTACGCTTTCGCGATTACTAAATGATCCTGTAACGAAGCGCGCTGCTCTCCGTTGGATCTTCTCTATCTCTTCTATCAACCCTATCTGATACGGATCCCACACCGCTGATCAGCATTCAAGCAGTGGGCGGACAAGCGTACTGTAACCTACTTCCTTTGTTTTCGGATTGCATTTCCTTAGGATCCTTCCAATGAATCTCAGTCTGGCATCTGCTTTACCGACGATCAACTTTATATGATCATTCCATTTTAAATCACTCCTAATGCGTACTCCAAGATAATTTATGGAATTAACTGCTTCCAGTTGCTGACCTGCTATTTTGAAGCTAAATGATAAGGGATCTATCTTTCTATGTATTCGCAGCACATTACACTTGTCTACATTGAGATTCAGTTGCCATTCCCTGGACCATGCGTCAATTCGCTGCTGATCCTCCTGCATTTCAGTACAATTTTCCATTGTTACTACCTCTCGATATACCCCACCATCATCCGCAAAAAGCCTCGGTGAACTTCCGATGTCATCCACAAGGTCATTTATGTATATTGTGAATAGCAACGGTCCTACTACACGTGATACCACGTACTTATACTTTTGTGACTATTACAGCGCCATCTATCACAAAATGAAAAAAGTAGTCCAACTAAAATATTCATATTTCTTGCGTGCTTCGCCGTGGTCGGCCATTGTCCGTGGCGTGGTACGCGTGTTATTGATCTAGGGCGGGTAAAAGATGAACATCAACAAAAGCAAAACGAGGATAATGGAATGTAGTCGAATTAAGTCGGGTGATGCTGAGGGAATTAGATTAGGAAATGAGACACTTAAAGTAGTAAAGGAGTTTTGCTATTTGGGGAGCAAAATAACTGATGATGGTCGAAGTAGAGGTGATATAAAATGTAGGCTGGAAATGGCAAGGAAAGCGTTTCTGAAGAAGAGAAATTTGTTAACATCGGTTATAGATTTAAGTGTCAGGAAGTCATTTCTGAAAGTATTTGTATGGAGTGTAGCCATGTATGAAAGTGAAACATGGACGATAAATAGTTTGGACAAGAAAAGAATAGAAGGTTTTGAAATGTGGTGCTACAGAAGAATGCTGAAGATTAGATGGGTAGATCACATAACTAATAAGGAGGTACTGAATAGAATTGGGAAGAAGAGGAGTTTGTGGCACAACTTGACTAGAAGAAGGGACCGGTTGGTAGGACATGTTCTGAGGCATCAAGGGATCACAAATTTAGCATTGGAGGGCAGCGTGGAGGGTAAAAATCGTAGAGGGAGACCAAGAGATGAATACATTAAGCAGGTTCAGAAGGATGTAGGTTGCAGTAAGTACTGGGAGATGAAGAAGCTTGCACAGGATAGAGTAGTACAGGGAGCTGAATCAAACCAGTCTCAGGACTGAAGACAGCAACAGCAATACGTATTACACGAATATGTAATAAAAAATGGGGGTTCCTATTTAAAACGCAGTTGATATACGTTTGACCTATGGCAGTGCCATCTAGCGGGCCAACCATAGTGCCATCTTGTTTCCCCCTTCAAGCTAGACAAGTTTCGTTCTGTGGAGTTTTTTCTTTTGATGCTTATTTCGTGAGATATTTGGCCCGGTCACTATCAATGGACCACCCTGTATATTCACATCGCTATCCCGCGACATCAGTGTAAATGACACAGGTTAGCAAGCGACCTGAACCTTAAGCACAGTGCGGGCGGGATGTATTGTAGGTTGTTCAAGCTTTGGCATCCGTGATCCGTTGCTGTGACCGTATCTCTCGTATCTGCGCCTCACTCGTGACCCTCACTCCCGTAAATTCCTAAGTAGCTGCCAAGTCTGAAGCAATATTTGAACAGAGTGTAGTACCAGTGGCCGGGATACGAAACGAAGACCCCGCGTGGGCGGCGCGTGGCGGCGTGCGTCGCCGTGGTCGGCCATTGTCCGTGGCGTGGTACGCGTGTTATTGATCTAGGGCGGCCGGCGCGCAGGGCCGCTCTGTGGAAGCTGTAAACACCTGCGCTGGGCCGCGATCGCCGGCGCCGTCTTTTGTCTGGCGCTGCCTCAGCCGCTGCCGCCGCCGCCGCCGCTTGGCTCCCACCGCCGCGCCACGCCAAGCGAGCGCCAGGCGCGCACCATCGCCCATTAGCACTGGTACGAGCCCCTCTGCCAGATCCCACCGCCCACTGCCCGCGCTTTTACCTTCATTATGCTCCCCGCAATCAATAACCGGCAACAAAGCATGTTCTCCTCTACAGGTCCGTTCTTGCAAGTGAAGTGGAAATACAGGATGACTCAAAAGAATGGAAAATTCTGCAACGTGCTGTGGCATCACTGCGAGTTAGGTGGCACCGAATAACACGCAGAATGGTGCTCACAATTGCGGCGGCGCGGTGCGTTGGCAAAGCTCCACTCACCTTGTGGTGAATCTCTTCTTACATACGCGCCTCCTGCCATCAATTGGTAAGAGTTAATGGAATGTAGTTGCCGGACAGTGTGGACGAGCGGTTCTAGGCGCTTCAGTCTGGAACCGCGCGACCGCTACGGTCGCAGGTTCGAATCCTGCCTCGGGAATGGATGTGTGTGATGTCCTTCGGTTAGATGGGTTTAAGTTGTTCTAAGTTCTAGGGGACTGATGATCTCAGATGTTAAGTCCCATAGAGCTCAGAGCCATTTTTTTGATATGCAGTTCTCACAAGGGGAACTCCCATCGCACCCCGCTCAGATTTAGTGGTTAGATGGCCCAGCGGAAAGGCCGTCAAAAACTGAACACAGGCCAAGCATGAAAACAGGAAGAAGGTGTGAAACTTCCTGGCAGATTAAAACTGTGTGCCGGGCCGAGACTCGAACTCGGGGCCTTTGCCTTTCGCGGGCAAGTGTTCTACCATCTGAGCTACCAGAGCACGACTCAGGCCCCATGCGCACAGCTTTACTTCTGCCTGTGAGGACGGGGCGTGAGTCGTGCTCGGGTAGCTCAGATGGTAGAGCACCTGCCCCTGAAAGGCAACGGTCCCGAGTTCGAGTCTCGGCTCGGCACACAGTTTTAAACTGCCAGGAAGTTTCATATCAGTGCACACTCCACTGCAGAGTGAAAATCTCATTCAGGAAGGAGGTGTGCTGATCTGTGAAGGATAAGAAAAAAAAAAGGACAGAAACGGTGAACGTTCCAAGTAGAACAAGTGCAATGAAGAGTCTTGGGTTAATTCGTCGCAGTGGTGGACAACCAAGCGGGCAAGCCGTTTTCAAAAATATCTCGTGCAATTTTTTCTTTTGTTTCATAACATTATGAACTCTCCGTCCGGTCATTGACATGTTCGCTCTCTTTCTGTAGTCTTGGCAGGTGTCGTAGTTGGTTGGTTGGTTTTGGGGAAGGAGACCAAACAGCGAGGTCATCGGTCTCATCGGATTAGGGAAGGACAGGGAAGCAAGTTGGCCGTGCCCTTTCAGAGGAACAATCCCGGCATTTGCCTGGAGCGATTTAGGGAAATCACGGAAAACCTAAATCAGGATGGCCGGACGCGGGATTGAACTGTCGTCCTCCAGAATGCGAGTCCAGTGTGCTAACCACTGCGTCACCGCGCTCAGTGCAGGTGTCGTACTGCACATCGGTTGTAAAATATGAGTCATGTTGTAAGAATACGTTACTGCCGCAAGTAAATGTGATGAAAAGTGAGAGCAGTCGAGGTACAACAAAGACGTCGCACAGAAATGAAAACAACAAGTATACGGGTGTGAAATATGTTGCAACAAAGAAATTCAAGAGTGAAGACTCCCAAAGCGGAGTGCAACTTCAAAAACGTTAAAAGCAAATGTTTTGACAGAGGACAGAGAAACTGTGTGATTGTGAAACTGTTGTTTCCATTTGTTGCAGCTTATGTGACAAACTATTATGTTACCATCATTCACTTGAGAATGACCAGATTCACATTCATACGAACACCATTATCGGTCAAGGAGGCATATCTCACTCACTTACCAAGCGAACTAATTAGGTGCGTCGAGTAGAGATTCGTATCATACGACACACGTACTGCCACTAATGCCGTGCATGATACACCAGAAGTGTTTTCCGGAGGGGGATTCGGTTGACTTGTCGCCTTCTCTTCAAATGTTTGCTGTTCCCATTCGAAAGCCACTTCCTTTCGGTTGGTAATAGAGTAGTTGTGCAGTATCAACTGTCATTATAAGTAGTCCCTGCCATACACCACGACACAGACACAAATTTACAAATTTGAATACAGCGAACAGCGGGGAAAAAAAAATTGGCACGAGGGAGATCCGAATACGGTTCGCCAGCATGGTAATCCATCATAACCACTTAACCAAGACGCTAATTCTGTTCCCCTTTGCATTTCTTATTCTTGGACCGTTCATTGTTTCTATTTTGCTATTTTTTCACAGCCAAGTACACCTTATTCCTGTTTTCATGTCTCACCTGTGTTCAGTTTTTGACGGGCTTTCCAATGGGCCCTCTTACCACAAAATCTGAGAGGGGAGTTTCCCTTGTCAGCTGGAAAAAGCTGTAGGAAAACCAGCTGTACAGTTCGTAGCCACAAGTCGCATTGAAGTTTTTTCTTTTTTTTTTTTTTTTGTCGGTAGAAGGAACAGTATTTATGTGCGTAAAATTTCACTCTATTACTCTCGCATACACCAGTCGCTACCAAACCCTACTCTAAGGTCTACCAAATTTGAAAAGTCCACATGCACACATCATTCATGACCGTAGCCAGTTTATAGTAATTATGAATTATCCTTCACAGAAAGTTTACAAACGGATTGTTTCTTTTAACAATTATCACTCAGATGTTGCTGTAATCTAGGCGCTCAGTCCGGAACCGCGCGACCGCTGCGGTCGCAAGTTCGAATCCTGCCTCGGGCATGGATGTGTGTGATGTCCTTAGGTTAGTTAGGTTTAAGTAGTTCTAAGTTCTAGGGGACTTATGACCACAGATGTTGAGTCCCATAGTGCTCAGAGCCATTTGAACCATTTTTGTTGCTGTAATCAACCTCACGTAACAGGCCACGCAGAATTCAGTTATTTAAAATGTCACCGAAAATTCTAAATTTCAGACTGTGCTTTAAAAAGAGCTCTCTTTACGGCACTTCTCAAACATTTTAGTAACGACATATCACAATATTAATAATTTTTACGGAGCTCCTATCAATAGATCTGATCACTATGACATCCAAGCCCTGACTCTTCTCATCTCTCTACACATAAGAAGTTCAGCCGGCCGCAGTGATCTAGCGGTTCTAGGCGCGCAGTCCGGAACCGCGCGACTGCTACGGTCGCAGGTTCGAATCCTGCCTCGGGCATGGATGTGTGTGATGTTCTTAGGTTAGTTAGGTTTAAGTAGTTCTAAGTTCTAGGGGACTGATGACCACAGATGTCAAGTCCCATAGTTCTCAGAGCCATTTGAACCATTTTTTGAAAAGAAGTTCATAGGTCCAAAAATAACGCTCGAACATGATAATTTTTTGATTGACAGAGAAATATCACAGCCGATCAGAAATTAGCATCAAACCCTCTCAATCTCGCACACTATAAAAAACCAATCAAAAGTTGTCACTGAATCACAACAGTAAATTAACAAAAATAAATTTTGAAAACCCACAAATATAAAATTAATTCGCTCTTAATAAAACCACTTTACCGAAACCATAATGTCATTTCCCCAAAACCGTAAAATGGCAAAATAGTTTACAATAAGTTCCCCTGTACTAATGACTAATACAAACGTTATTCTCGAACATTCCTCATGTGACCAATTACTTCACTGTATAGTATGAAAAACCTAGATAAACGCGTTATTTGACTTTCACAACTTCATTCACTCTCAGAAATAATCATAATTATAATATTAATTAATGAACAATTAGAAAATTAAACAAACAGAACGGCAAATGAAAGTGTTTTCATTGAAACTCAGTGTCCGTCAGCTAATGACCTCTACCAAATCGCATGGAAACTACATACTTACCGGCAACTGACGCCATCTGTCCTGTGCATGATTCATACTGCACGCCTGTTCACAGATCTCCGATCTCAATAGGCGCGATGAAAAGGCGCTACGTCTCACACTATTTTGCTATTTAGTAAACATGAAATAATGGAACGTTGTGCAGCGCGCCTTTGCGGTAAAAGCCTATGACGAGAATGGAAGTGTGGAAGCCGAGCAGCGTCAAAAAAATGGCTCTCAGCACTATGAGACTTAACATCTGAGGTCATCAGTCCCCTAGACTTAGAACTACTTAAACCTAACTAACCTGAGGACATCACACACATCCATGCCCGAAGCAGGATTCGAACCTGCGACCGTAGCAGCAGCGCGGTTCCTGACTGAAGCGCCTAGAACCGCTCGGCAACAGAGGCCGGTCTGTGCAGCTTCATTTCGACATCGGATGGCATGGTCGTTTTCCCTCATCGCATGTAATCAACACCTCGGTCCTAAATAATGAAGCGACGTGTCTTGCAATGAAAAAATAATCCGCAGGTAGACACCTAACGGCTCGTACGGGTGAAAATATCGAGGCTGTGAGAACTCGTTTCGTAAGAAGCAGGCAGAGCTCTGTTCCACGTCATGCATAGTCTCTACACTTGGCTCATCCGACTATTCGACGAATACTGAAAGTGGATTTAAATTTTCACCCGTACCAGCTGCAGATCGTTCATCAAGTTCAACCTAACGATCTGCTAGTATGCAGCCAATACGCTGAACTCATATAAACAAAAGTGCTCGACTACGAGAGTTTATGTACAAACCTGTGGATGTCGGTCGTAGCTCGTTTCCACCTCAGCGGCTTTGTTAGTGGGCAGAATTTTCGCTACTGGTGCCAGCGAAATCCACGTCAGCTACACGAGCGTCCACTGCACAACAGCAACGTTACTGTATGATGCGCCATGTTATCGAGTGGCCTTATAGGCCCCTACTGTTTTGAAGATGAAAATGGGTGCGTAAGCCCAGTAACGTGTATTCGGTACGTTGCCGCAATGGAGAGTTTTGCTGCGCATGAACTGCCCCATTTTGTACGTAATGGACCAACGGCACATACGCCACGGATATCGATGGGAGCGGTGTCACTATTGTCTGGTAACAGTGTCATTTCAGAGAGCGATGACATTGGATGGCTTCCAGGGTCGCCTGACAAGACAGGGTGTGACTTTTTCTTGTGGGGCCATCTTAAGAGCACAGTTTACCGTACTCGATCTGTTACCACCGAAGAACTTACAGCTAAACAAAGAGAGGAAATCTTCAGGTCCTACCGAAATGTTAGGTCAAGCCATGCATAACGTTCCTATCAGGCTGCAGGGGGAGCTCGTCTATCGAATGTGATATTCAAGAAATAAAAATGCTTATAATATTCAATAATGGCATATTCTGTTCTATACATTTACATAAACCAACACGTGTAAAGTAATTGTGCTCATCCACTAATCTCCATTCCAAAATTTCCCGTTTCTTTTTAGTCTCCGCGTACTTTGAAGAGCCAGCCGAGGTGGCCGATCGGTTCTAGGCGCTACAGTCTGGAACCGCGCGACCGCTACGGTCGCAGGTTCGATTCCTACCTCGGGCATGGATGTGTGCGCTGTCCTTGGGTTAGTTAGGTTTAAGTGGTTGTAAGTTCTAGGGGTCTGATGACCTCAGAAGTTAAGTCCCACAGTGCTCAATGTGTATTGTAACTGCACCTGACACTTCAGGCGTTGGTTCCCTCCAATCAGGGCGTTTTGCATAACGTCCAAACTGTTCACAGTTGTCGAACCGACATAACAACTCGTCAGTTCACTTTCAATTCCTTGTCCGGTTTTCTTTCTTGACATCTCTGGATCCCGCATCATGAGGCTAACGCTTTTATTTCCTATTTCATCACATACGATAAACACACCAAAAACACGTACACGAAGGTGCTAATGATATGCACACAGCTCTAACCAAGCACTACTACATACATCCGCACAAGACGCGATTCAGCGTCACATAGACGTCTATTAATTACAGAGATCAGCTTATATTAGGTAAGCTTCACACGACATTACGTGCAGCCGAATTTTTTAAGGCTGCAATTCATTTTTGCTACTGCGTTAAGATAGCTATAAATTAATTACAAAACCTTGTTTTGCGGATTATTTTTTTAAGAATAAACCACCATTTAACTGTATGTTACTGCATTTTTCTTCTGTACTATCTAGATGTCGGCTTTTATGCCATTATAGAGTACACTGCTAAAACTTCTTAGACCGTTAACACTTTATATTTGTAAAAGACAGCACAAAAAACTGACTTCACCAAATATGACGCGTTAACGGTCTAATAACTTTCATCGCTGTAACGGACAATGGCACGAAAGCCGAAATCTAGATAGTACAGAAGAAAAATGTAGTAATATGTAATCGAATAGCTGATTATTCTTTCACAAAACACTGCATGCCTGTCTTAGCATCATCGAAAAAAATGTTATTGTTTAGTAGCGTAGCGCAGCAGTTAGCGTTTTAATTTGTCGTTTAGAAGGTCGTAGGTCTGAATCTCGTCAAAGGAAGTGAATTCTTTTTATTTCTAAATCCAGCCAAAAGAGTTTTATTTTTATTTTTATTGAGTTAATTGGTTTAAATGTAATAGTTTTTATTTTATATCTTTGCCATTTCATTTATATCATCGTGTTGACTTTTTTATTTGCTCTTATTTTTCTTATTGTCACGCTTTTCTTCGTCTGGAATAAGCATGTGCCGGCCATAATCTGCAACTAAATGCCATCGAGGACTGTTCGTCGGTGTGTAGAGCGGCACCTCGTGTAGCCAGCGGAAAGACAATTTCAGGTAACGATAGCGAGAAATTAAAATTTCGTTTAAGCAGTGACAGATTTCTTTCCGTCTTGAGTCTACTCGTAGATGTTAGCTTTAATCGCCGTGAACAAACGAGTCGCGATTTTAGTTGTACCGCAAATTGCTGACTGCCGTTTTCTCAGATTTATTACACGTCACGCGATTGTGGTTATCTTAGGACACTGAATTCAGGGACACAAAAATTCTCGTCTGGTCACTTCAGCCGGCCGTTGTGGCCGAGCGTTTCTAGGCGCGTCAGTCTGGAGCCGCGCGACCTCTACGGTCGCAGGTTCGAATCCTGCCTCGGGCATGGATGTGTGTGATGACACTAGGCTAGTTAGGTTTAAGTAGTTCTAAGTTCTAGGGGACTGATGACCTCAGATGTTAAGTCGCATAGTCCTCAGAGCCATTTGAACCATATGATCACTTCAAATTAGCTGTCGACACAGCATCTTGCATTTCAGACAAATCGCGCGTCGACGCCCACTTCAACATTGCTCCGCGTTGCACAGTAAAAGTTTCTGTGAAGTGACCCGCCGTGCTTTTGTGTCACCTATAACCGAGGTGTAGCCGGCAACCGGTGTGGCAACACTGTAGCGTCAAGTGACAGGCGTCAGTTACTAAGAATTTTATTTGGACTATAGAGTTTTAAAGATAACGTAGTCTACTGTGGACTGCTGGCCGGTGTGGCAGAGCGGTTCCAGGCGCTTCAGTCTGGAACCGCGCAATCGCTACGGTCGCAGGTTCGAATCCTGCCTCGGCCATGGATGTGTGTGATGTCCTTAGGTTGGATAGGTTTAAGTAGTTCTAAGTTCTAGGGGACTAATGACCTCCGCTGCTAAGTCCCATAGTGCTCAGAGCTATTTGAACCATTTTACTGTGGACTGCAGTAAGTAACCGTAGACTGCGACAGTTGTCCTAGTAGCTTTAGTCCAGATTGTAACCAGGTTAACTGCACGTTAGGTGTTTTACATATGTATCAGGCGTTACCTCATTTCGATTTATTCGTTTGCGTATGCGATCAACCTCTCTAATTTCCACTAGAACCAGGAAACGGTGAACCGTCTAGAAACTGATTGAGGGTATATAAAGTGCCGGGTAACTACGACACATTTCTCTTCTACATTGTTACCTACCGGTCTGTAAATTAAAAATAAACAGTATTTATACCGAAATTATCAGTGTTTTATTCTGTTTTTTAGGAATTTCTTTATTGGTAACGTGAAACAAAGTGATGTTGTTGTAAAAGTAAAAGAAATACAGATTTATCGTATAGTGCTAGAAACCCCAAATACCTGAAAAAACGGTAAAATAATAAAAACGCAAAAGAAAAGGATGTCAAAATCGCTTCAATACTTCCGAGCCTATATAAAAATATGTTTTGTTTATTCATAAACAACTTCCGCACTTATCTGTAGTAACAGGAAATTCTTGCCTTTGATCATGATGAAGAACGTTGTAATGGGTGCAAAATAGCAACAATAGCAACAATACTTTTATGTTAGCACGTGTAAACTATACTGGTATCAAAAATAATTGATTTAGTTAATTAAGAGCGCAGACGTTATGCGATCAACTAATTTTTATTACTGATAAATTTCAATTTATATTTTGTAAGGATATAAAATATTCACTGGACTAACATCGAATGACATGCGGCTCTAATTATGTGCAAAACAGACAAACCTAAAACAAAGACACGCCGTCGAATCCCATTTCCTCTTCCGCTCATTCATTTATGTTTCTTTCACTACCACTGCTACCAGTGCCACTGGTAATCCTACCATTTACTACCTCGTTTATGCACTGTACCGAAACTACTGAACAATACTTTCGGTGGAGCGCAACTCTAGTTGTAACATCTCACTTCCTAGGTGCGTCTCTAGCCACTGTGTACGCCAGTTTTCGGTATCGTGCAGAAAGAGCCTTTCGTCCAGTTTGGAGGTGATATCAACATGATCGTAACGGAATAAAATCGACAGATGTTAAGGTAATTTATGGACAGAACTGTTAATGTTTACATTTTCTGCTAAAGTTCAAGTGAAACACGTTGAAGAGGCCGGCAGGAGTGGCCGAGCGGTTCTAGGCGCTTCAGTCCGGAACCGCGCGACTGCTACGGTCGCAGGTTCGAATCTTGCCTCGGGCATGGATGTGTGTGATGTCCTTAGGTTGGTTAGGTTTAAGTAGTTCTAAGTTCTGGGGGACTGATGACCTCAACTGTTAAATCCCATAGTGCTCAGAGCCATAACTATCCGAATCGACATAAAATGGATTCACCACAGTTATCACATCGTATGAAAAGCAGATTTCAAGCTCAGATTCCTTGGGAGAATACTATAAAAATGTAGTTCATCCACAACTGCCTTACAAAATACTTGCTCGAACGACGTTTGAATTCGATTTATCTGCCTGGGACTCTTACTGTGTTGATTTACGAGAAAAGGGAGACCAGATACAACTAAGAGCCACCCATTTTGTACCGTTTCTCTCGGCGCATTACCGAGACAGAGATATCCCTTCCCTTTACTAACCGTGATGCTATTTCCGGTTTACGTAAGCTTTTGCTTGGTTAACATGGATAACTGAATGCTTCTCTTCAGTAACTCCGAGAGACTATACGGCCTAGTCTACGTATGATAAGACGTTGTCTCCTCATTCAGATGTACCAAAATCTAATTAATATTCTTCAAAGACTCTGTACGACAATATGAATAATCGTGTTAATCAGTGGGATAACACCTATTATGAAAATTTCTTCATAAGTAATTTCATTTGTTCTTTAATATGAGATGAATTAAATTTAATATGAAACATCGAAATATATCACTTTAAACTGTTTTCTTCTTAAATGTCAACTAACACTTGATATGAGAATGAAAGAATAGTTACTCTTCCAAAGTATTATGTTCCCTTTACAATTAAACACATCTCTACTCTGGAACGATGACCACGCTGTTTAGCGCCCGAAAACCTCAAACCACACACACACACAATAAGTAAGCTTCACAGAATCTATTGTGTAAAGTTCGAGTAGCCGTATTGCTCAGTGATTCCTTTTGAATGTACACCAAGACCCAGGAAATTGGTCTATCAGTCTTTCTAATGGTTCAGAACCTTAATTCATGTATTTCTCCTCAACTAAATGAGGATTCAGTATATATTTCCAGTTGAATATTTCCAAATTAATTTGCCCACTTCCAAGTCCAAAGAAGCGTTCATTACTCAGGAAAAGCTTAAAACAGCTTCCATCGAGGCAGTAATCATTGGATTTGGTTTTAAACTTTTTCTCAGAGTAAGTCCAATTGCAACAGCGTTAGTCTTGTTCATTGGTACAATTAATACGCTAATCAATATATGTAGTTAAAGCACATTTAAATAACACTCATTTTATGTACTGTTCGTTGACATGACAGATAATGACTGTACAAGTTCTAGACTATCTTATGACGATCTTATGTTTGTATATATTCGTTTCAAACATCAATTTTTTAACAATACATGGAGGTGACGCTGACGATGAATTGCCGATGTTCTCGGCGTTGCGAACCGCCGGTCCTCTGGTAACATAATTAAATCATTTACTATTATGGCCTACCAGATGTCACTGAAGCGAAAACTAAGGATATCTCTGAGCATCGCAGGGTGACCAGCAACGTCCAGTGACAAACGCTAGAAAAGATGCACTGTGCATCACGACGAGCTTTGCTACTAAATTTTCGGGAGTGTTCGTTTGAGGGTGAGTCGGGTGACATATTAATTCCTCCCACAAACGTCTCCTGAAATGACCACAACGAAAACAAATCAGTGAAGTACAATTCACTAATAACTTGTTCCCCCCCCCCCCCTCCCCCCGCCATTACAGCATTACAGAATCAACTCTTCTCTCCACCGATTACTTTACAAATGAGTTAATCCGCTAAATATTTGAATTGAAGCAAGACGAATCTTTGTTTCTGAAGATGCAACGCCTAATTATCTTGGGTTTATTAGTTTCTGAATATATTTACATAGCAACTGATGAACAGGTCAAAACCAAAACTGCTCAACCAAAAGAGTGATAACCCTTCATCTGTTCGTGTAAGACATTTCTGACTGATGGTGAATAATTTTAAGAAGAGACAGAGCGAGGTGGCGCAGTGGTTAGCACACACTATTAGCGTTCTGGAAGACGATAGTTCAAGCCCTCCTCCGACCATTCAGATTTAGGTTTTCTGTGATTTTCCTAAATCGCTCTAGGCAAATGCCGTGAGGGTTCCTTCGAAAGCGCACGGCCGATCCTTGACAGCATCCCAGTCAGTGTTGCGTCTCTAATGACCTCGATGTCGATGGGACGTTAAACCAATTCTTCCTTCCTTCTTCCTTGTTTTAAGAAGAGTAGTTTTTAGCGGATCTCCATGTTTAAGACGTCATAGACAGTAATATAGTGTTGCAGGTACGTTCAGTGGTATATGTGGTTACTGACAGCAAAATTTGTTGCGAATGAAGTTATTACTAAAAAGAAAAATATTGAAACATAATGCCTGACGCTGAAGTTTTATTGTATGAACAATAAACATGTAATAAACGATAAAATTAATTTTTCTTTTCATTATTTTGTAGAGGTGTCAGTGAGAAATAGTTACAAAGAGGTTAGAAATTATGTGTAAGGTTTGTTGGAAATCGCTAGTTGCTCTCATCCTCAAATAATGGATGAATGTAGTCTGTGTAATTTGCTCTTGTATTGAAAATTAGGTAGGCTGATAAGCTCAGGAATGAGGAGGATCTGCGCAGAATCGGAGACGAAAGGAATATGTGGAAAACACTGACAGTGAGATGCGACAGGACATCGGTTGAGACATCAGGTAATGGCTACCATGGTACCAGAGGGAGCTGTAGAGGGCAAAAACTGTAGAGGAAGACAGAGACTGGAATACATTCAGCAGATGATTCAGGATGTAGGTTGCCAGTGCTACTTTGATATGAAGGGGCTGGCACGGGATAGGAATTCGTGGCGGGCCGCATCGAACCAGTCACAAGACTGATGATAAAAATAAATAAATAAAATGAAATATAATAAAATTTGCTATTCGTCAGTTACGCTGTCGCAAGACATACAGTATACACCGTTTCTAATGTTAATACTTAGCTGTGTTAAACCTTTAACGTAAGATTACACGTCTTAATCAGAAAATTATGACACCGTTTTAAATTTTGAAATTCGGTAAATAACTGTATGGAAGCCAATCTTAGAGTTTCCGGAAACCTGCGACCAGCAACTGGAAACAGTTGATCGGCCGACCGTTTTAGTTGCTTACTAATGTAGATTACCAGCTTAAACGGCGATCATTCTTCCCACGCGACATTGGGGAACGGAATAGGGAAGGAGGAAAAGATCTTGGAGCTGTTTTCTCGAAAACTGACATTTTTCATACCGTGGCTACGTACGAAATTAATTCTTTCAAAGTCGAAGACTGCAGATCCACGTAAGTAAAATATAGCTACAACTACTCAGTGCTAAATATTTGTTTACATTGTCTTCTATCGTTATAAAGGATATTTCCCTTTAAATAGGTCGTTTTTGACCTTTTCTTTTCACCTCCAGCCCAAGAATCTTTCAGCAGAAGGGGAATACAAAGCCAACTACCTACGTACACACCAACAAATGCGCATCTTGTTGTGAACGGCCGTTTGAAGATGAAACTGAAGTTTCGAAACTGCCTAAGGCGCTAGTTACGTAAATAAATAGCATTATCATTAAAAACATCAGTAGTGGGTGGTTTCTGTCTTTTTCTTTGAAAGAATCAACTTCGTTGAGGATCGTGGTGCTAAAAAATCCTCTGTCACACACAGTAAAATGACTTGCGGAGTATTGATGTGGATACGGTAGGAGGGTTGGTCTTTCTTCCAAGTGAGTTGGTCTGTTCACCTAAAGGTTTGTGATTTTCTGTGGCGGGAGTTGCATTCCAGCGCCTCTAGGAAAGAAACTTTAGAAAAGTCGTGGCAGGAAGCAACAGCTAGAAGAGACGTTCTGTTAGCGACAGCGTGAACTGACCAATGAAAGTGCCTAAATTGTTCTCCAGACGCTTATTGGCTTAAATGTGTAGATTTTGAAACAGTTTCATGGAGCAATTTTGTAGCAGTCTCGAGCTTTTAGGAAAGTTGACGCTGGTCCAGTGGCACCGAGGTGCTGTTTCAAGATTATTGAGTGTTATTGGGTCTGGTGTTAAATGAACGAGATGGACTTAGCGACGTCTAATATTAAAATACACTTTCCATCTTGGTGGAAACTATAAGTGTGAAGGTTTTGTGTGCGTGTTCTGTGCCTTTTTTTATATTTATACTGTTATATATATTGCCTATGGATTAGATTATCGGTGGGACTTGCTAGGAACCAGCTGGAAATGAAATCTCTTGTGACGAGGGCCTCCCGGCGGGGAGACCTGATCACCTGGTATAAGTCATTTGAGGTGACGCCACTTCGGCAACCTGGGCGTCGATGAGGATGAAATAAGAATGAAGACGACACAAACACGCTGTCTCTGAGAGGAGAAAGTGACAATCGGGTGCGTTGTCCAGTCAGCTACGATGCCGATCAGAGACCAGCTGATGCAGTGACTGTTAGCGGCGCGGGTTTCAAAGTGGCCAGATCTGAGTGTCTGCTTAAAGTAGGTGGCCTGCTATAGATTATTTGAGGGCTGAGAGTACAAGTGTCCTGTTGAAGGAAAGTGAGTAAACGATTGCCAAAGTTAAGTGTCTGTTTATAAACTATGTCAGTTCCTATCGAAACGTCAGATATTTCTCCCAACAGTCAATTAGTCTCTGTATAGTTGTAGGAACTGTTAGAGACTGTAATGTCCATATTTTATTTTTTATAATGTTTTAAAAATTTCTATACCCTTTGCGTCTTAAACTTTTAAGAGTAAAACAGATGCAAATGCAGAAACCTTGCAGTTACTGTGCTATATTTTTTACGATTTATTAGTAGAAGCACATGATATACATAGTACAATACATGTTCATTATAAAACGAAGATATGTCAGTAAAGGAAGAGAAATTCACATAACAAGCTCAAAAACAATAAATAACTAGCAAATAAAATTAAAATACCGAAACAAAAGATATTGGCGTTGTTCCAGCACGTACTAGAGTGTCCTTGGTCATTTTCTATAATCCCCTCAGAGTCAGTATCTACAGAATCGTTATAATTTACTTCAGTGGTGTCTTCTGAAGAATGTCTTTCCATGATGCTGTACAATATTATTGTGCATTTTTCAATCTTCTCCGTCTTCTCCTTTGACCATTTGCTATTCTTTCGCCACTCCTCCTTCTTATAACCATGGTAAATGTTGTCTGCTAATAGGATAAATTGCTATAGAACTCAGACTGGGGTGGAGGAGTATAGTTCTTCATCGCTTGAATATTTTTCCATTCCTCAAATTTTACTTGAAACTCACCTTCATGCAGGGCTGCAGAAGAGGTATTGATTAAGGGCTAATGCTGTACCTCCTAAAACCCGCTTCCATAAACTGAAGATCACGCTTTAGTGAATACTTGAAGTGTACTGTAGAGGGTTTTCTGTGCTGATGGAAATCCACTTGGTATTGCTCTTTTGTTTTCTGTTTCCGTCTGTCTCTTCAGTAACTTTATCCTCGCGATAGCACGTGCCTTTAATTGAAAGACAGCTTTCTGTTTCCATTTCCATTAGGGAAAACTTCCAGCTGACGTGATTCACCCGTCCTCTTAGGGGAACAAATACATGTTTGAAGTATTTATTTCCCTCTTTAGAGAGCCCAAAACCTTTATCATATCCTTTATATGTATGGCATGATTCAGGGACTGTATGATTTATTGTGTCAGTATGCTGATTTTCCCTCAAGATATACAAGCGATATTTCAAAATATGGACTATTTAAACTTACATTAAATATTATTGTAAGTAGTATGGCTACGAAGTCTTTCGCGACGTATTTCTTGAATAAAAATCTCTCGGTGTACATGCCGCATCAATTCAGGATAAAACTCCAAGCTTTCGACCACTACCTCCATGGTCGTCGTCAGGGCTAAAACTGACTGTCGTAAACTGGCGAGGCTCCCACTTTTACATGCAAAGGACGGCTTCTGATTGGTTGGAATACGTCATAGCAACAGCGATATGGCGCGTAGTGAAGTGGTGCCCTCTACTTCCATAGATGTAGTTTCTATCCCGCGTTGCTTGCAGCGCCATCCCTTGAAGCAGGTGGTAAAGTGCGGGAAGTTTTCCTCTGCGATTTTTCTTTATCCAGTGCACTCTTCCAGATGTTGCTAAGTGCATAGCCGTTGTCTCTGTTAAAGTTACTATCGCTAAGTCTAATTTCGACAGCTTCCCGGATCACAGAGTCCCAGTAATTCGATGCGTTGGCTATTACTCTCGTTTCTTCAAATAAAATCTTATGCTTGTTATCAGGCTATACTCAGCCACCGCTGATTTTTCTAAATACCTGTATTTCAAGTGGCGCTGATGCTCGATGCAACGGTCGGCAAAGGTTCTTCCAGACTGACCCACGTAATTCTTGTCGCATTCGCAGGGAATGCTATAAATTCCCGGCACCCTTATGCCGAGAACTATCTTTGACTGGTCTCAACATTTCCTTAATTTTCCTAGGTGGTCGGAAAACTGGTTTTATTCCTTGCCTCTTTAGGACTCTGTCTATCTTGCTTATTGTAGTACCGCAAAATGGAAGCCGCGCTATGTGTTGGTCCTCTTCTTGTTTATAGACGGCATCGTGTCTTACTTTCTTGGACAATACTGATTTAGTTTCACCGGCAGAATAACCATTCCTCTTGAAAATAGTCGTCAAATGGTTAATCTTGGGACCGAGGTGGTCCCTGTGTGAAATAGTCCTGGCTCTGTGTTCTAAAGTATTCAGCATAGCTCTCTCCTGAGAATGATGATAGAAGCTGTGGCTATGCAGATATAAATCAGTTTTAGCCCTGACGACGACCATTGAGGTAGTGGTCGGAAGCTTGGAGTTTTATCCTGAATTGACGCGGCATGTACACCGAGAGATTTTTGTTAATTATTATATATATCCTTAAAAGCATACAAATTAAGCTATTGCCGTACTCTCAAAAAAATACATTGCTGGACCTTTATTAAAGATAGCAGCAATTTTCCTTCTGTCCATTTTACTTACACTACCTGTATTCTAAATGCATCCCAGGCATTGGCTTAGAGCTTAAACTTTATCCTCACAGAGTGAGCAACTACGCTGGAAACCGCTAGAACTTCTTTTACTCGGAAGAAATCCACACTTTAACTTTCCAAATGAGCACTTAGATAATATTCTTGTGAATTGTTACTTGTGTCACCTGCCATGCCAGTCCCTCATTTATTAGCGATGCAGAAGTAGGGACAATTTTCCCTGTGTTGCGTGTTTTCCTGGCACTTGCGTAGTCATCTGAGATATACCTCTGGCGCTCCTGTCCATCAAAAAGCTATTTTCTCTGTCTGTCACTCAAATTGCAATTACAATGCTCGAGTACTCCTTTCTCTAATACTCGCCTTCACATGCAAATTACGGTAACTCTTGGAATTCAGGTATAGATCTTATACAACAAAAGACAGCAGGCTGTAATGAGTGAAAAATTACTTTGTAATTATTAGACGACGCTTTTCAAGGTTTAATAGCTCATCTTGAGAAGCGTGTCGTATAAAACCTGTGGGTAAATGTCTGTCTTGATGGTGCTATTATGGCATTTTCAAAGAAAATATCTCAGTTTTTAAGCTTTTCGTGTGAGATTACACATCTGCTGTCATGTTATCTTTTACTTTCTTTTGAACATATACTATCTCTTGCGGTTCTGTCAGTCAAGCTGCGTTCTAACCAATTACGTGTCTGTAGGCGTGCTCCGTGTGATTGTATCTTCTTTGTCATACGAAGAAGAGCTAAGGTATTGAAAGGCTTACGGAAACAAAGATGGTAAATATCTGTTTTTCTGCATCTACTGTTTGCAAGATTTTGAACGCGTGAAAACACCCACGAAATGCATCGTATAATATGCATACATAAAATTTTATAGCGTTCAATGCGTTGTTGTTATTCTATTGTTTCAGACTGTCTCAGCATCTTTTCCAAGCCTTCTCTTACGGTTTCCACAACTTCCATGTTTCACTTCAAATCGACGCTACGCTCAAATCGTACATTCTAAGAAATTTCTTTCCTACGAAGCTTCCTGTTTTCTATGCTAGTAGAATTACTTTTGCCAGAAACTGTGTTCTTGTCTGCGTTTGTGTCTTACGTCCTTCATGCTTTGCTCATCATTAGTTTTTTTTGCACAGAATGTAGCAGAATTCCTTGATTTCTTCTATTACATGTCCCCAGTTTCGATGGATAGGTCGACGCTAATCACATTTATCCACTCCTTCATACGTTCGTTGTTTGGGTTTACTTTCAATCGATATTCTGTGTTCAGTAGCCTCTTCATACCATTCAGCAGGTCGTGTAATTCTTCCTTACTTTCACCGAGGATATCAATGTCATCAGAGAATATTATCGGTTGCAACTTTCCACCCTGAATATTTATACCACTTCTCAAACTATCTTCTACTTTCATCACTGGTTCTTCGGTTCGCAGATTGATCAGTAGGGAAGGAAGCGCTATCTCTTGCCTTACACCCTTTTTAATCCAAGCGCTTGTCTCTTGGTGTTAGGTTAATCATTTTCTCTCTCGACCTTTGTACGAATGTTATATTACTCATATTACCCTATACAGGCCTATACCTATTTTTTGGCTATTTCAAAGTTGCACCGCTGCACACGAATGCTTTTTATAGGCCAAGAAGTTCTAAGAACGTCTCTTAAATTTTCTTGGTTCTTGCTTCCATTATCAAGCGTAACTTCACAGCTGGCTCTCTGATGCCTCGCTCTTTCCTAAAGCTAAACCGATCGCCACCTCAACTGTCTTTCCTTTTCTTCCGTATGTTGTTGAAGTCAGCATCTCGGATGTACGACCTTTCAAGATGGTTCTTTCATTTATTTGTGCTTGCTATCCTCAGGATTGTGTTGACGATTTTCTTCCGAATATTCGATAATGCCTTCGTTCTCAGAGCGTCTACACACCAGCTTGAAAATAGATTTGTTACCATTTCCCCTGTTGATTTTATAATCTTTATAATAGTTTAAAGACTTATCTTATAAAGCAAGAACAAGTCGTTCTGGACGTTTAGTTTAAAGACTTATCTTATAAAGAAAGAACAAGTCGTTCAGGACGTTAACAGAGTGGGTTACTAAATGCAAATAATGTGAATTGAATGACATTCCTGTCGCAAGCCTAAAGTGTTTACCTTTACGCTACGTCCCGATACACTTTCTTTTTGTTCATACACTACTACAGCGGTTTATCAGCGCCACTTGCTCAACATTTCAACTTACATGAGAATATAAACTGTCACTCATAACACTATATTTCTTTTACTTCAAGAACACGTTTCCACGAACAGCGCGTACTCATTGTTATGAAACCACTGTTAGCAGTCACCGTGATTGCCACAGCCACTTTGACAATAAGTTTCTATAGTTGTCATGTTACAGATTTCTGTTTTCTTGTGGGTATTGCAATCTGCAAACTGTTCTGAAACTGTGTGAATGGTCTCTCGCACATACGTAAAATACTTCTAGCACCAAAAATCTTTTAAATTCCAAAACAGTCGAAAAAACTTTAATATGTTTAGGTGGTTTAGTTATCCGCGGAATTTCCTGTTTTCTGACTCGACATTAATCGGTTCACATATGGGTTTGATCGATTTTCAGAAACCTAGTAATTTTTCAGTAACCTGTAAAGTTTCTTCCTAATCACTAACCATTTCCCTTGTACGAAATGAAGTGATGAAGGCAACTATCACTTGTAGTGTCATCAGAGTAAAACTAGAGCCCACAGCGAGCTGCATTTCACTCTAAGAGAATGGAGTAAAACTTGATACTGCGCACTGGTTTCCTCTTTATTTTCATATTATTTTATGTTACGTTATTTATTTTTTGAATTATCAGTCCTTTGACTGGTTTCATGCGGCTGCCACGATTTCTCTTTTTGCTAACCTCTTCGCCTCAGAGCACTTACGCCCTTATGTCCTCCATTATTTGGTGGATGTATTCCAGTCTGTGCCATATTATCGTGCACCTTACTCTTGTCAGTGTTTTTTCCATTTGTTTGTTTATTCACCGATTCTGCGAAGAACATCCTCATTCTTTATCTTATCAGACTATCTAGTTTTCAAAATTCTTCTGTAGCACCACTTCTCAAATGCCTCGCATGTCTCCTCTTCCGATTTTCCCACAATTCATGACTCATTATCATACCACATTATGCTCCAAACATACATTCTCAGAAATTTCTTCCTCACTTTAAGGACGATGTGTGGTATTATCAGACTTCTTTTGGCCAGAAATGCCCTCTTTGCCTGTTCTAGTCTGCTTTTTATGTCCTCATTGTTTCGTCCGGCATGTGCTATTTTGTTACCAATGTAGTTGATCCCCATAACTGCTTCTGCTGCGTGTTACAAATATTGATGTTAAGTTTGTCGTTGATCAAGTTTCTGCTACTCCTCATTTCTTTCGTCTTTCTTCGGTTTACTCAATGCGTGTTCGCTATTTATTAGGCTGTTCATTCCATTAAATACGGACGCACTGTTATTTCAGTGAGGATAGCTATGACATCTGCGAATCTAATCACTGATTTCTTTTTATTTTGAATTTAAATCTCTGTTGAACATTTCACTTCATTTATTGCTTCATCGATGCGTAGATTGAACAGCAACAGCAAAGGGCGTGATCGTTATCTTACTCTCTTTTTAATCCGTATACAGCGTTCTTGGTCATCCAAACTTAACGGTTCCTGTTGGTTCTTGTACATATTATATATTATCCGTCTTTCCCTACAGCCTACTCCTATTTTTCTTGGAATTTCAAACATTTTGCACCATTTTCTATTTTCGAACACTTTTTCTAAATCGATTGACAAATCTTATGAACATGTCATAATTTTTCTTGTGTCTTCCTTCGACTGTCAATTGCAACGTCAGCATTGATTCTTTGGTGCCGTTACTTCTTTAAAACGCAGTTTGGCTGACGTCTAACAAACGCTCAATTTTTTTCATTCATTGTGTATTATTCCCGTCAGAAACTTGGATTCCTGAGCCGTTAAGCCGCTTGTGCGACAGTTATCTGCATGTGATATCTCTGCGATTGTGTGGAGGCTGCTTTTCAGAAAGTCTGACGCTATGTCTCCAGAGTTCTACATACTACTTTGAATAGTCAGTTTTTTCCCCCTTCCTTCAGTGATTTCAGAATTTCCGAAAGAATGTTGTCAGTCTCATGTGCCTTGTTTCTTCGCAAGTCTTCCAAAGCGCTTTTAAAAGCTGACTGGATCTGCTGTGTCTTCCATATAGACTCCCAAGTTTTTCTCAGTCACGTCATCCCCGAAGTCCTCCGCCTCGTATTGGCCTTCATTGTTTTCTTCCCACATGCCCGCCCTCCCCTGTGCGCTTAAGAGCGGAATTTCCATTGAAATCTTAACGCCCATGCTTTTAATTCCACCTTACGGTGATTTGACTTTTCTGTATGCTGAATCGATCCTTCCGAAACCAAAATTTTTCGATTTTCTCCCATCTTTCTTGCAGACATTTCTCCTAGGCGTCCCTGCGGACCCTGTTTATTTCATTCCGGAGTGCCTCTTGTTTCTGAATTCTCGAATTCCCTTGAATTTTATATTGGCTTCTTTCATCAGTCAGTATAAGTACTTCCTTTACTCATGGTTTCTTCGCACTTACATTTTTGTATCTATGTTTGTGTGTCCAACTTGTTTCATTGCCCTTTTTAGATCTATCCATTCCTCTTCAGTTAAACTGCCTACTGTGTTCTTCACTACCGCTCTGTCTATGTCCTCAAAGATCTCCAAACACAGTTCATTATTCGTCAGTACTACAGTACGTACTTTTTTGCACGTTAATACTTCCACGCGAATCACCTAAACGTTGGTATTACTAATACGTGAATCACGGTCTGTACTTGTTCCTGGGTACGCCTTACATTCCAGTATCAGATTTCGGAGCTTGTGTTTGACCACGACGTAAACAAGCCGAAATCCTGTTGTATTCCCGGTCGTTTCAAAGTATCTCTTCTCTTCTTGTGATTTTTGCCCCGTATATTCGCTGTTGCTTATTGAAATGTAATGCAGAAGTCACTCTTTCTGCTCTCTCATTCCTGCTACCGAGGTCACATTCCCCCATAGTTATTTTTTTCTGTTCCTTCCTCCAGTACTGGTTTCCAGTGCCTCATGATTATTGGATTACTGTCTCCTTTTACACACTGAACTACCCGTTCTGTATAGTCGTATACTTTCTCTCATTTCCTCTTCTGCTTGTAATTGCGGTAGGAATACCTGAGCTTTTGTTGTTGGCATTGGTTTTCTGTCGATTCTGATTAGAACTACCCTATCACCGAATTGTTCACGGTGCCTTTTCCGAATGGCATTTGTGCTTCCGATGCAGGAAACGAGGAAGTTTCCAGACAATTCAGACGTGTTTTCGTAGTTGTAGAGCGTGTGAATATGCAGTGTCGTTGTAGTTGTTTATAGCTATGTGTGTGTTTTACGGCCGAGTTATATGGTACTGACGTCAGAACACGTTCATTTGCGTCTTTTGACGGAGAGAAAACGATGACATAGCGGTGCGTGGTGGACAAAGATAGGACAAGTACGAGATTCACTTGTTGTACCTTCCAAAATACGATTTCCGGGTGATACTATTGCTAGATGTATGGAATATCATTAATTTACTTCATATACACGTTTCCCAATCGCGCAGTATTCAAGGAATTCATTTCTTGTTTGCAACAAAACGATGAACTAATGTAGTAAAACCGTAAAACTTCTCGCATGTGGTCAGCGCACGAAAACGAGAGTTTTCGCGGCACTGGTCATTATTACGAGATACGGGGTGTCCAAAAAGTCTCTCGGCAGTACCGTATGATTTTTAGCCGCGCGTGCCGTATGATTGTTCGCCTGCCTGGGTTACTTCCCTTCAAGTGGACTCTCCCAACATTCCACTGTTTCGTTTATCTCAGTAAAAATGAATATTCCATAAATTAATAACTTGTATTTCACTGAGTTTCATTTCGGTGTATTCACTGCGGTACAGGGCACTCGCGGCTAACAACCATACAGCACTGCGGAGAGACTTTATGAACACCCGTTATTTGCGTTGATAGAAGCATTGTAAGTGAGGTAACCATCGATGGGATTGCTATGAAACCACCGCGAGTAAACATTCATGCCTTAATACAGGACTATTATGTGGCTTCTTTAGAAATACAGTATTTACTTCAATTAGTTTGCGGTTCACTCACACAGATGTAGTTCTAGAGCAGGAAGCATGATCCACAATATTACGGACCGTTGGCTATCAAAATGCGTGTGTTCTGAAGCTCAGGATAATACGTATTATGAGCATAATATGTATTCCTAAGCAGCACAGAAACTGCTTTGAATGACTTTCGTTAGAGTTATATTTCATCAAAGCAATTGTGAAGTCATAAAATATCGTATCAGTAGATGTGGAGAAACTGGGTGCAATGTGTGAAATCGTAACATAAAACACCAAATGACGCGTGTGAAAACTATTGCATGCACATGAAGTCGTTGTGATAGTTTTGATCACGAGAAAGAAATACACAACTCAGAGTTAACTGCCTGAATTGTGGTGTCCTTTAATAATGTACCTCAAGGACGCGAGTCCTTATTGTGATTGGGCGAAAAGCTGTAGAGGCAATCAGTGAAGGATGAAGCACTACATATATAATTAAAGAGGTGCATGCGAAAGAAAGAAAGGATTTTTTACTCTTTTGTGCAGTATATGTTGTCCTGATTACGAAAGGCAAAATAAATTTTGCCCTTGGATTACCTATTTCAGAATTAAACATGTTCCCCCGAATGTTACTAATATTTACCGTTGACGGAGTCTATCTTTTTCCTTGTGGAATTAGGTCGTATGTCTGACTGCATGCTACATAGTCCCCTGTGAGTAACAACGCAGAAATAACATATTGAAGCCATCCGTAGTGCGACAGTAAGCATCCAACACGCAAGTATTTGAACTTGTTGACATTATCTTTTCTGCTGTGGCCTATAGCTTTAACAGCCTGTCTCCAAGCCGTCCTTACAGTGCTGAAAATAATTATTTTCCATTCACTCGGACAGATAATGGGCACGCTAACTAGCCTCTATTTTTGAGAGGACATAAAGAGCGGAAAGATCTAGAAAATGAAACCGGTTTTCGACAGGGACGTCTACAGAATGCATGGCCGATTAAAAAACTAGGAACGTGGAATCCGAACTTGAAACTGTTTGTGCTCCATCTATAGAGGACTCGTGTACAAAAACAGGTTAGACTTTATGAAGATTTTCATACACTTTTGCTTTTCAACGACAGATGATATAGTTACGACGTATTTTGCATGGTTTTACTTTAAGGGAAAGAGTTCTTGAAAAATTAAACTCTGATTAGTGTAAAAAAAAAAAAAAGACTGTGCAACATAAGAAGACTCTAACAGTTACGAAATTCACTCATTACAAAACTTACTGACATTTAAAGTTATTGCATTATTTGTACCATAATGAAAACAAAGACGTCAACTTAGCACCAATCGTAAACATTATTACTTATCTTAGGGACAAAGATTTCCTTCAGTTACTAGTTCTCAAAAACAAACATTTCAATCCCTCACGTTCATTCGTTATCTTGAAATATTCCTCCAAAAATCTTCTCCATCTATACAGTCAAGAAGTGTCTTTACAAAGAAATTTTCATCTCCATAGTAAAGTATTCCACATAATTTCTCCCTGATTCATAAATATCAGATATGCTCTAAAACTCAACTGCTCACTTCTATGTCCCTAATTAGAGTGCACAAGCGCTGAAATAATTGACGACGAAGAACACCACAGACTACATTAAACACAGAGGGAAAGATTTTGTCCTCTGTAGCGCGTTTATGCATCTTTGTCCCCGTACAGTAAAGGTGAAATATTTTCAATGGCAGAAAACATACGAAGATCTTACAGTTTTAGTCAAGCCTTACTGTCCCTCCACAGTTACTACTCTCCATACTTACCTCTTTTACCAAACTAACGATATTTAAAAATTTTCTACGCTTTTCTTATCTGAATTTGCTTATTGTCCACATTTGACTTGTATACAAGACTTTACTTCAGGCAAATACTTTCAGAACGGACTTCATAACACTTAAATTTAAACTAGGTGAGCCGGCTGGAGTGGCCGTGCGGTTCTAGGCGCTACAGTCTGGAACCGAGTGACCGCTACGGTCGCAGGTTCGAATCCTGCCTCGGGCGTGGATGTGTGTGATGTCCTTAGGTTAGTTAGGTATAATTAGTTCTAAGTTCTAGGCGACTGATGACCTCAGAAGTTAAGTCGCATAGTGCTCAGAGCCATTTGAACCATTTTAAACTAGATGTTAAAAATTTATCTTTTCAAGGAACGCTTGCTTTTATATTGTCAGTCTGCGTTTTTATCCTCGCTTATCGTCAGTTATGTAGCTACCCAAATAGAAATGCTGATCTACCAATTTTAGCGTCTCATTTTCCAGTCTTCTTCTCTCAATATTACGTTATTTCGTTCGAGTACTTTTCATTATCCTCGTTGTAGGTTCATTAACGTTAGTTTTAAAAGCTTTTTCGAACATACTCTCCTTCCACTCATTTGATCTTCCGCGTGTTTCGCATCGAGTGTCAGGATTACAAGGCCATCAGCAAATATTTTTTATTTTTCTCTCTAAACTTTAATTCCCTTTTCGAATTTACCTTTGTGTAAAATAGTTATATTTCACTTCGGTAGATCCTTGATGCTTATTCGTCTGTTGTACGGTGAAAAGTATTTACGTATGATGCATGACTGAATAAGGTCGTGGCATTGCTATAAAACTCTGTATGAGTTGTCAGTCGTTACATTTCAGGATCAAATAAGCAAAGCATCTGGAGTTCAGTTGTTTTCAGAGGACCTGTCCTCTAAAATATCGCTTTTATACAAGGTACTCCAACGTTTCTGTCGATAAATTTCATATCAATAAACCACTGCATATTCTACTGAAAGTAAAATGGATTCTTCGTAACTGTCGAGTTATGCAGTTTCTAAATTGAATATATCTTCGATTGCCGTCATTTTATTGAGATATACAGAACGTGAAGAGTATAAACCGAAAATTTTTGACTAATATTTTCTTTAGAGACCAGTTACTATGTTACCCCTATACTGAGTCGTATGCTGTTGTCAGTGTCTCTTGAAGAATCGGCGACTTGAAGGGACAACAGGCAATGATACATACTGTTGAAAATCAGCCTCTTACATCTTTTGTAAATCGGGTTCTAGATCCACAAACTCAAATATATAATTTGGTAAGTTCACGCCAAAACTTTATCAGTATTTATTTAATTTGTTAAAAAAAAAGCCGTCTCCTGTTTCATATCTGGTACCAATTCTCGCCTATTATGTTGTGATCTGCAGTATTTAAGCTCTTTCGGGACGCTGTAGTCAAAGATTTGTGGAATGCGTGGTCCCCTTACGGCAAGGCAAGGTATTAGAAATTTATATAAGCTTGATAATGAAATGTAACAAATCATTATACTTTTAGTGAAAAAAAGGAATTTATGGAAATATTACTTACATATGCGATTCTGAAAGACTGCTATTGTAATATTTCATAGTCTGCAAAGCAGAAAAAAAAACAGTTATCTAACTGTGCTAGCTGACTCAGAATTTAATAAGTAATTAACTGTATTTACACACAGCCTAGGTTACTCAATGTCAGTTCTCGTAAACATACAGCTTAGTATTCTAATTTGTACATTGGAACACGATGTTTAGCTGTTTGTTGCTGCCCTAGCAAACAAACATCCATTACATTACTAACAACAAACAGATGACATGATACTGAATTGTTCTACGTGTGTAGAGATTCGCTACACCAGGATAACGTTGATGAAAAAGCTGTATAATTCGACAATTCCATCACAAGACCAATGATAGTAGCAGCAGTACTAGTAGTAATAACAAATGTCACATAAAGAAAGATTAGTCCTCACCACGTGCATGAAATGGCTCTGAGCACTATGCGACTTGACTTCTGAGGTCATCAGTCGCCTAGAACTTACAACTAATTAAACCGAACTAACCTAAGGTCATCACACACATCGCCCGCATCTCGTGGTCGTGCGGTAGCGTTCTCGCTTCCCACGCCCGGGTTCCCGGGTTCGATTCCCGGCGGGGTCAGGGATTTTCTCTACCTCGTGATGGCTGGGTGTTGTGTGATGTCCTTAGGTTAGTTAGGTTTAAGTAGTTCTAAGTTCTAGGGGACTGATGACCTAAGATGTTAAGTCCCATAGTGCTCAGAGCCATTTGAACCATTTTTTCATCACACACATCCACGCCCGAGGCAGGATTCGAACCTGCGACCGTAGCGGTCGCTCGGTTCCACACGGTAGCGCCTAGAACCGTACGGCCACTCCGGCCGGCCCACGTGTATCAGATAATTTCTTTTGTTACGTGACAGTTCTTCTGACCAAACTGTGGTTGCATACCTGTAAGACTTCGCCCTGATCTACTTTATAATTGGGATTTTACTTCTTAAAACTTTCTAAGATTCGTTGACAGTTGTCTTCCTTACGTAATTCTAACTAAAGGAACAATCTAAGTAACTTTTGCTCAATAAACTTCAGGCGGACAGTGTTGCAATTCTGAAGGAACGTTTTGTAAATCGTTTGAGTGGAATGTTGTTGGTGGAGTGACAGACAGTTTCTCATAAATATCGTTACCAAATCAAGCTAAAAGCTTCTAGTAAATATAGTAGATGGAATCACTGTCCAAAAATGTGAAAGAGCGTCTTGTCCAGTTATTTCAGGAAATGTTCTGGCAAGTGTCGAGAAATTATTTACAGTTGACAGAATCGTTTCTTAAGTGGTAATGAAAGTTTGTGTTATTCTTATACGTTCAGTGAAAGACGCCAGGCTATTTGGTAGAATCTTGTTTTTAAAGAAAATTAACACTACGTTACATATAAGACGATTTAATCCTACTGGACGCCACCTGAAGATGTAGTTGCTTCAGAAACAAAATGCTGTAATACGAAGATAAATTTTCCTCAGATATTAAAACTAGTAATAACTAGTGGAAATTATGACACTTCGAAGACTTACATCATCATTATCGTCAGAAGTTAAACACGAACTGCAGTAAATGCTCTAGTATCCTCTGTAATGCTCCTCACGTCACCTGGATACTTAAATATTTCATGAATTTCATGAAATACTTTTTTACACGAGATATGCCACTTAAAAAGGGACACATTTGCTAGTAACTAATTGACCTGAAATGTATTTCTGCTACTATTTGTTCAGTTTAACGCTTTGATTTGCTTTATTGCTAAAAATAGAAACCTAATGGTAGAGTGTATATTAGTGTGAGAAATGAATCTCTTAGCTACACAGAGGTGAAAATGCGCTAAATACGAAGGCACACTCTAAACTGAGCTTTCCAGGTATGTTGGACATCATATTTGCATACCTGTCACCTCATTTAACTGGACAAAACGAGCATATTGCCATTACTTCCCACTATATCAGAGGCTCTCGAATGTCATTATGAAAAGCGCATCTATTCATTAACGACATTACTTGTATTCTTTTCAAATGTCATTACGAAAAGCGCATCTATCTATTAACAAAATTACTTGTACTCTTTTCAGTATTTTTGTTGATAATAAGTACGGAATAATACTCTTAGGTACTCTTGCATTATCCATTCCTTATCTGCACCAGTTACGGAAATACTGCAGCTTTAGTGTTTGCTCGCACAGGTTAAGTGCTGTTTAGGTGGGCGAATCACTAGGTTCAAATCCAAGGTTGGTCTATGGTATGGATCACAGTTTCTTATTTTCTCCTCTCCCCTCCTCCTCCCCCTCCAACCCCCCCCTCACATTATAATACACTGTAATCTCCACTGTAGCTTGTTTTTCTCGCATTTTAAGTCGGCAAGATGGCAAATGCTGTACTGTATCGGTACATCACTGGAACTGAAAGTGTCTACTATACATTTGTAAATGCAAAAAAGGAACTATAATTGTAAGTTTCAGAGAAAAAGGCAGCTACGACGATGAAAATGCAGGCGATGGAAACTTTGTATCGATGAAGATATGAGCTTATTATGTCAGCTGAGAAAGGTAAAAGCCCGAAACGCATCTTGGTATAAAGGAAATCAAATTTTGTCAATTACAAAAAAGAATAGAAATAATTAAAAAATAAGAAACAGGATGCATAAATGTTAACATGACGGACACCCCAGCCATTCTGCATAGCTTATTACGACCTTCTTAACAGACAGCTCTGGACTTTGTGTGGAAACTATAACAGGTGATCTACAAAGAGAAATCGAGAACCCCCGGGAACCTTAACTGCTGTACAGCATAGCCTGCGCCGCGTTAAGTCTCGATCAAAGTCCATCTGCAGTACTATTTATTTTGAATTATATTATAGAATACATCAATGGTCAAGCTGAATGGCACGTGACAGTCACAATAACACATTAACAAGCCGTACCTGAGGCACGTGCTTCGTTACAATGCTACATTTTTTTTATTTCTTTATTTATTGTTGTATTGAAGCCTGTTACCTGTAACTTAAATGCAGGCTGTCTGCACTGTTACGCAAATTATTACTATCAACAGCACTTTCTTGTGTGTAAAGCTGTAACTAACGATACAATCTGCATTATTATAAGCGACACAATAACTTGTCCCATTGCTACAACTATTTTCTCTATTAGTAAAGACCATATTCATTACCATATATAACTCTGTCTACCACTTTATAGCTCTACGGATTGTTTCCCTCCTATCAGTCACTACAGCTAACTGTATTCGTACACTAGAGCAGATTTTCCGGGACTTATCCCGACGGCGAGGCAGTCATTTTCGACGCTATTATATTGTTACGGTAGCGGAAAAGATATATAGTTTCATTGAAATCTCAGTGCTATATTCTGATAGTTATGAAATTTAAAAATTACATGTAGACCCCATGAAATTTGCCAAATTGTCTGTAGTGACTTAGGGGATATCGCACAACGATATATTTATTCTTTGTGGATGTATCTAGGGTAGCCTGCCTTAGCTGCTTCACTCTGTACGAATGCAGAGGTAAGGAAGTATGAGATCACTGCGTTGCGAGACTAAGTAAATGAAACTTTTCGACCCCGCACAATTCATTTATGTTCTGTTACTTGCATTTTATATTGAAACAGAAATATTTTGAAGCGTTCGTCTGTGTCGCAGTGCACGCGGCGTCATTGCTGCAACCGGGGTTTGCTTTTCGATATTAGGGGAGGGTGGTGTACCTTGGTTCACTTTTCGGACTTCGGTCTCTTGCCAGCGCTGTAATAGAAGTGTAATATATTTTCTTATTCCATTTGTAAGTGATGGCATTCACTAGTTACGTGCTGCCGTCTTCTTCAGAAATTACAAAGATTGCTACAAAAATTATGGTTTTTCTACATATGAAAACATACTGCAAGATGTGTTGTAATAATACAATATATACATTTAACTTCTTTATGAATTTAAAAATTTTAATATCGAAAAATAATATACGTACATTTTCTCAGAAACTATTCAAAATAGGTCCATAAAATTTTCTCTATTTAGTATCTTTACATATAGTAAGCTTCTCTCAGGGATTTTCTAATATATCGAATAGGAGAATTTTAATAATTAAGTATAATTTGAAATTAATGCAAAATTCCAAGCACTTTGCTCCATATCACAGCTTATTCTCAGACTTTCTAAATTTACTCGTGCGAGAATATTTATTCGGTTTGTAGAAATAAGCGTACAATATTTCATAGTTCTAACGGACATAGATTCTGAGGAAAAGGCTCCTAAACTTCACAAAACATAATTTTCAGGAAACGCATTTTGAAGTTCAACCTAACATTTTTTCTTATGTCACGTCTTCACAAAACATAATTTTCAGGAAACGCATTTTGAAGTTCAACCTAACATTTTTTCTTATGTCACGTCTTCAGAAGGCCCAATATTTGTACTCGGGGTCCGCTTTCTGTTCAAGGGGTCTCTTCTAGTTTCTAGTTTCTTGTTTCCTGCCTTCTTCCCTTTACCAGGCCTTCAACCGACTTTTCAACTGCAGAGAGGCGCTGTAAAACTATATTTCTCAAGATGTCGTGAGTGAAATTTTCTATCTTAAAGCTTATTCTCTCTAATACCTTCATCTTTCCTTTGTTCCCATCATACAGGAAGTGCATCATAACTTGTAATTCTGGCAACTGTAACAAATGGAAATCTGGTCGGGGCATAGTGTCCATATGAGTGAATTTAGAATGTCATTTGGATTACGGGTTTTGCCATAATAGAGTGACAGATGATGTGAAAAACCAAGGAATATAAACGGTGAACCGCGTAAAACGTCCACCGCAAATTTATCGGAAATGGAAAGTGCTATCAATGCGCGGTTTTCGGAGACTGGGTTGGTAGTCAGGGACTCGAATTATTATCCAGTCGGCAGACTGTGATAATACTTAGAAAGTGTATTTCTAGTTACGCCGATTTAGACAGATAACGAGACAACTGATCGTCACAGGATGTGTTTGAAATGACCACCGGCAGCGGCAATACATGCTTACGGTCTAGTATGGAGGGATTGCTGTACACGCGCTGGAATTTCCGCGGAGATCTAACAGGCTACAGTAGTAAGTCGTTGCATATCATCGGGAGTAGTTAGTTTGTGCGTTCAGTGTTCCGTCAATGAAACGCTGACCTACGAGCTCATGGTTCACTGTTCTACACCATACGTTTACGCTCCATGGACGCTCACGATCCACCTGACGAAGCCGACGGGGGTTGTCAACATACCAACAGTGCCTGTTTCGGCGGCTTACGTGACTCCGACTGCCAAATATGACTTCATCATTGAACGAGATACAGGATACATCTGGAGTATCCTGTCTTAATGCCCATGTACAAAAGTTAACACGATTCTCATAATTTTTTCCATGCAATTCTTGATGTTGAGAGATGTGATAGGGATGGAACTTACGTCGGTGGAGACTGCGTAGAACACTTGCCTGACTCATGCCCCTTCCTCGTCAAGGAACACATAAGCACACACTGTAAGGAAACATAACAACATCGTGCCTAGCAACTACGCAGGTTTTATAGCACAAACAAGTGTCGGTGTGGAAACTTTTCAAAATACGATATGTAGTAAAGGACTAGCACGTAGAATCTCGCAAAATAAACCACTGACATTCTAGTTTACCGTAATGTCGATAGGCACTGTTCCATTTAAAAAAGTATGTTTGGAAAAAAAAATACTTTCTACGTAGTATTACAGTGTGTTTGTTGGCTAAGAATAAGAGCTCCTGCCTCGCACATAAATAGCATTTTCCTTTTGTGCAATATTTGCTTTGCAGGTTTTAGGTAACTCAACCTGTATACCACATCCATCTAGAAGTATCCCGAGTCTCCCTTGAAAGTTTGCTTGAAAGTAGTAAAAGTGGCCGTGGCAGGAATGTCGCGTCACAAATTTAATTACGAGTATCATTCAGGAGGCACTTAGGATGCGATTTCTTGATCGAAACTTTGGGAACTTATTGTCCATGTGTTCAACTAATAAATAAAAAATAACTTGAAAATTGACATTTTCAGTCAATTTCATGAACGTCCGTCGTTACGGTGTATGAAATATCTTCCGGTACAGTTTTGTTTTTCCTATCCTGGAGTTCGAGGGGATTTGGTAAATAGTGCACACTACTTTTTTACTTACATTTTTTCAGTTTCTCTTTACTGTTTTTTTTTGTTTTTGGCCGACTCATGTCCGGGCTGTAGGGAGGTTGCCCTAGTATTTCCCATCCGTATTCACTCAGATTTAGGGCAACAACATTGTCGTGGAGAATGAGTGGCCAGCCTGGAGCACCCGATGTCGGGTTTTGTGCATTTTTCAGCACAGGTGTTG
Source organism: Schistocerca serialis cubense (assembly GCF_023864345.2). Lineage (NCBI taxonomy): Eukaryota > Metazoa > Arthropoda > Insecta > Orthoptera > Acrididae > Schistocerca > Schistocerca serialis. Next base: position 269,335,105 of record NC_064638.1, read on the forward strand.
CTTGAAGCCACGATAATACACTGCTGTGACCCTTGTTCCACATGGGACTCTGCCATGATGATTCCTTGGTGATTGCAAGCAAAAATCATCATTTGATTGCGCTTTCACTGAGCGCGTCGAAATTTTTTGGACGAGGAAATGTGAAGCTCTCCACCCATTGGACTGTGGTTTCCGGTTCAAACTCTCTAATCTACGGTCCGTCAGTAGCGACAACTGGAGACAGTTATCCTTGACCTTCAAGGTCGAATCGTTGTTTGAGCAAGGCTGCAATGTTCAGCCGTTTCTTTCTCTCTTCAGAAATTTTTCTCTTCTTCAAATTATTTTCCAGAATACGGAATACTGATGCTGAAAGATTTCCCGTGGTTTCAGAGGTTTCCTCGTAAGTCACAGTGCGATTTTCTTCAAGAGCATCTGCCGCAACTTTCACACTTCTTTCAGCTGTTGAACAGTTTGGTCTTCTGGGTCTTGGATTCTCGTCTACGCTATTACAACCACCACGAAAAAGATTTACACAACGTGAAACTGTAATAAGGTCAACTGTAAACTTACCACAAACTCCACTTAACGCACTGTGCATTTCTGTCGAGTATTTGCCGTGTAAAGTTTGATGTACGTCCTCTGGTCTTCAGCAGCCACAGTAGTTGATGCCCCTGCAAGGTCAGTTTCCAAAAAAAATGGCTCTGAGAACTATGGGAATTAACTGCTGAGGTCATCAGTCCCCTAGAACTTAGAACTACTTAAACCTAACTAACCTAAGGACATCACACACATCCATGCCCGAGGCAGGATTCGAACCTGCGACCGTAGCGGTCGCGCGGTTCCAGACTGAAGCGGCTAGAACCGCTCGGCCACTCCGGCCGGCGTCAGTTTCCACCATTCGCCAATTTCATGTTAGAGTACAAAGCGAAAAAATAAAAACATGTGATTCTTACTCAAGCTCCCTATTACATCTGACGTAATTTTCATTGTTGTTGCATCAACCGAACCGCGTAATACGAACCTGTGCGTTGTTTATGAGACGTCCTTAGTACATTAGGAGAGAAGAAGATACGTGAAAACGGTGGAAATTGACGGTCGCAGTGTGTGAAAGGCATTACACTGGGGCAAATGTTTCAACGAACAGCCACCGTGTGTCACGATCACTTTATCGTGATGGCCACTTGAGCAGCCGCCGTCGCTGCCGCCCGTTGGAGAGCCCGGCTGCTAGCAGTCGATACGGAGACCTTAATGGCCAGACCAGCTGCGTCCTGATGGCGCAATGATGGCACCCCTAGCACGCACACCGGGCGCTACCGGAACAGAGGTAGCGTGGATTTCCCAGATCGCAGCACGCCACGCCGCGTCGCTTTGGCGCCGAGTTTTATTTCGCGGAATATTACGACCTCCGCCTCCGCCTCATGTGGGCGGTACGAATGTATACACCCCCTCTACCCTACGCCCCACACCCAAACTCACACACTCGCAGAGAAATAAACTAAAATAACGATCGCTGCAGTTTTGCTAAACTGAGTTACTGGTTTCGGCCGCGTTTAATTGTCTGCAATTATCTGTAATTTTCGCAGAGAGGAAAAAAATGCACCGTGTGTAATCGAATATTCGAGTTGCGCAGTTAATCTAGTGGGCGGTGCACTAATTGCAAGAGCAACGTTACAGGTAATTGTTTTCATATTAACCGAAGCAAATAAAAAAATCCCAAACCGGGCGACCCCTCTTTCGAGCTCTCCACATACGCTACCAGGAAATGCCATTCCTCCTTTTTCTCTGAAGCAATGTTGTGCTTCGGAGAAACAGGTATTAAAACTTATACCTTAATGTAAACGTCAAATGAAGCAAATGGTTCCGGAAGTAGACACTGCAATCGTAAAACTTTATAGTCATGATGTTAGAGAATATCACACAACGGTATCGCGTTTTCTGGATCTCGTACGCGTTTTAGTGTGCAGAGAAAACATTTCGCTTTTATGTGCATAAGGGTTTAGCAAGAACATCGCGTGTGATACCAGGAAAGAATCAGGTTTGCAGTACACTCGTGGCTTCCCCGCACAATGGATTTCTATCGTATACACAACCCTAATATTTCATAAATGTTATAAGAAAACAAAACAAAGTTGCCAGTACACTATAGAAAAATAGCTTACTCTACTGTGTGATAATACACTCCTGGAAATGGAAAAAAGAACACATTGACACCGGTGTGTCAGACCCACCATACTTGCTCCGGACACTGCGAGAGGGCTGTACAAGCAATGATCACACGCACGGCACAGCGGACACACCAGGAACCGCGGTGTTGGCCGTCGAATGGCGCTAGCTGCGCAGCATTTGTGCACCGCCGCCGTCAGTGTCAGCCAGTTTGCCGTGGCATACGGAGCTCCATCGCAGTCTTTAACACTGGTAGCATGCCGCGACAGCGTGGACGTGAACCGTATGTGCAGTTGACGGACTTTGAGCGAGGGCGTATAGTGGGCATGCGGGAGGCCGGGTGGACGTACCGCCGAATTGCTCAACACGTGGGGCGTGAGGTCTCCACAGTACATCGATGTTGTCGCCAGTGGTCGGCGGAAGGTGCACGTGCCCGTCGACCTGGGACCGGACCGCAGCGACGCACGGATGCACGCCAAGACCGTAGGATCCTACGCAGTGCCGTAGGGGACCGCACCGCCACTTCCCAGCAAATTAGGGACACTGTTGCTCCTGGGGTATCGGCGAGGACCATTCGCAACCGTCTCCATGAAGATGGGCTACGGTCCCGCACACCGTTAGGCCGTCTTCCGCTCACGCCCCAACATCGTGCAGCCCGCCTCCAGTGGTGTCGCGACAGGCGTGAATGGAGGGACGAATGGAGACGTGTCGTCTTCAGCGATGAGAGTCGCTTCTGCCTTGGTGCCAATGATGGTCGTATGCGTGTTTGGCGCCGTGCAGGTGAGCGCCACAATCAGGACTGCATACGACCGAGGCACACATGGCCAACACCCGGCATCATGGTGTGGGGAGCGATCTCCTACACTGGCCGTACACCACTGGTGATCGTCGAGGGGACACTGAATAGTGCACGGTACATCCAAACCGTCATCGAACCCATCGTTCTACCATTCCTAGACCGGCAAGGGAACTTGCTGTTCCAACAGGACAATGCACGTCCGCATGTATCCCGTGCCACCCAACGTGCTCTAGAAGGTGTAAGTCAACTACCCTGGCCAGCAAGATCTCCGGATCTGTCCCCCATTGAGCATGTTTGGGACTGGATGAAGCGTCGTCTCACGCGGTCTGCACGTCCAGCACGAACGCTGGTCCAACTGAGGCGCCAGGTGGAAATGGCATGGCAAGCCGTTCCACAGGACTACATCCAGCATCTCTACGATCGTCTCCATGGGAGAATAGCAGCCTGCATTGCTGCGAAAGGTGGATATACACTGTACTAGTGCCGACATTGTGCATGCTCTGTTGCCTGTGTCTATGTGCCTGTGGTTCTGTCAGTGTGATCATGTGATGTATCTGACCCCAGGAATGTGTCAATAAAGTTTCCCCTTCCTGGGACAATGAATTCACGGTGTTCTTATTTCAATTTCCAGGAGTGTACTTCGTTCGTCATAAGAATAAATCTGACGTAATCCAACACAAATGTGATGAACTGGTCAGCAGACGTCGGACACGTACACTGGCGTTGTTTCGCTCTTGGAAGTAAATCCTACTTATGTATTAGCTTACAGTAAATGAAACTTTAAAATATTCTAATGTATTAACAGTTGTCAACGTTTTTCAAATCACGCTTTAGCTATGTAGTTTTTGTTTGAAAAATAGTGTACAACCACATTCTCAGTACTGTTGTGCTCTCAATGTGACACTGTTAATACATGGTATAAAAATGGCAAACGTTGCTTCATGCATGGGCGTGGTTTATCATTAAAAAGTGGCGAGAAACAGGTTGTTCTTAATGTTTTTCACAAAACATTACAGAAATAATCGGCTTTTAAGTTTTGCGAGTAACTTTTTGTAATTGAGCCAAGGCTTTCTTATTTTATTTTTTTAAAAAATCATGCATAGCTGAAGCGATAGCATTGTAGAATGGTATTCTGGTACAGTTCATGGACCGGTGGTTCAAATTCTGCCTTGGGCTTCCGTTTACTTTCGTTCAGTTTGGAATACCTACATTTTTTAACTGTAAAATCATTCAATATTTTGCTAATTAACACGAATCTAATCATCATTTTTATGAAAAATACGCCTCTTGTTATTTTTGATTATATATTTTATGTAAAATTCCAGTTTTCATTATAAATATAAATTCTTAATTATCGATACTTCCTAAAAGTTTATTAATAAACGTTGCTTACATTAAGGACACATAAATTAAATTTTTACGACGAAACGAAAAATCAGGTACTCTTTTGTTCGGACTACGTCCATTGTTTTATACCATAGACGTGGACCCACACGAGCCAGAGTGGAATGCGATGTAGAAACATGAAAATCAATAATGTTCACAGCAGCGAGAATACCACACAAATGCTATATTCTGTCAAGCTGCGCTCACCATTGCAATATTAACCCAGCAGAACTGATCAGGGGGCCAAGGGATTTGTCGCGAGAAATATTAAGACACTTTAGAATCCACATGTACTAGAACTAAAGCACGAAGGTTAGTCACACGTCACTGACGAACGCTGGCTAGCTACGGAATAGTAGGCTACGTCAAAAGACGAGGAGAAAGTGGCGCTTGGCTGGTTTTGTGGATTCTGTTGTTGGATCAATGACTCGGTATCAACGACGCAAATGACAGTTTCAGTGCCGAAATGTATTTTTTGGATTCGGATATGGAAAGAGTTCCGAGTTCACAAGAAAGTTGACATTAACACCTTCAGTATTAAACTATGCGTTAAAATCCGTGTAATACTTCTTTGTGTCACACACAGCTCACTCAGAAAAATTGCCCTGTGTTTAAGTTCGGCAGTTTCATCACTGTTCCTTCCAATTATTATACTATGTTACCTAAGAACGAGAGAATGTTGTTGTTTCCGTCTCGTCCCCTAAGAAGTATGTGGTATTGCTGGAGTTGAGACGAATATTATTTGATTTTTTTCAAAAATTCAATGACGTTCGAAGCTATGTTGCTTCTCTGCTCGTCGCTTTTTACGTCTTAGGCTGCATTCACAGTGGCTCCGACAACGGTCGCCATAGGCTGCCCCCACAACATGGGCCGACAGCTGGGTCACTGTGCGTCCAGTCTCATTCGACAGTTTTTGACGGGATCGAGGAGGTTAGGTTAGGTTAGAATCTATTTTATGTACGAATTCGGTTAGATTTTAACCTCCCAAGGACGGGATGGATACCGCGACGCCTCTGTGCTTGGAGACGCAGGTTGCAGTGCGATTTTTACTATTATAAGATGCGTGTAAATCAGCTGTATTTGTCTGGAAACGAACGTGATGAGTACTGTACACTCTGTCCTCAGTTACCGGAATTACCACATAAGTCTTATGAATATATGAGATGAAGGGAAAAACATGACGACTCAAAAGTTAAAAATGATTTAACTTCGTGACGCCACTTTCCTTCTCTCACCAATGATTAGCGTGAGAAGCTTGGAAACAAACAGGCCGTAACTGATGTTTTTCATATTTGTACACGTGTGTTACGAAAATAAGTAGTTTCTATGATACACTAATGATCTCCCCAAAGCACGTTGTTCAGAATGTGGTTTATTATGCTACAGTGGCATTATGTGTGACATCGGTCTGCCAATAAGATTATGAGCACATAATGTTTCATTTACGTGGTTAAAGTACATGTTTCTATTATTTTATGCATGCATAAAATTTTATGTAAGGAAGCAAGTATCATCTAATTAATGAAATATAGGTTTTTGATTTAACAGCAGCTAATTTTATGCTAAAAATGGTGGAAATTAATGTATTACTGGCTGGATATTCTGATAATCAGATTCTAGTACACTTCATTCCCTATAAACACTTACCCAGTGGAGTGACAATATTCCTGGTGACAGCATTACTTCAGAGTGAGTGTTGATTTTAATAAAGAAAATCAGTATTACAGTGTCTTTTAGTGCACTTGCACAGCTTCAAAATTCGATTTGGAAAAAATAAAAAATTCGTAGAACAGGTATTTCAGGTGTAAGATTGAAAATATTAGATTTTAAATTAGTATTTAGAGCATCGTAAATAGTATATAACATATCACACAAAAACTTTGAAACTGTTATTTTCAGAATGTGGTATAGGCCTAATTGTTAGAAATATATGACCGATAGATGTCAAATACCGGAATGCCACTTCTGGTTTTACTTGAACCAGAACTGCATCTTGGAATGGGATATTTTAATAGACCCCGAAATCCGATTTGGTGACTTTATTTAACGTTGTCCAGATATACGTCGATTAACTTTCAACGACTGTCATTCACTATACCTGTGAAAGACAAACATAAAGTTCAGTGTAAGATACTCTGAACACGTAAAGCACTGCAAAGTGGAAAAACATACTTACACCACATTTGAAAAGCGCTTCATGTAACAGAATCACCACCCTACTGCCTTAAAAACAACGCCAGTAAGTAACAATAATTTGTAGATGTCCACCTACCACTACCCAAAAAGATCCACTACAGTAACATTGAGCAAAAAGCAAGCCATCTTTGTCAATTGAACAAATTATTTTTCCAGGTTATAATCCCACACCTAAAAAATCTTTCCTCTCTCGTAAAGAACGTGGCAAGTACTATACACTCTGTACTCAGTTAACGGAATAACCAGACAAGTTTTACGGATATATGAGATTAGAGAGAAACGTTCTGTTGCATACTGGAGATAATTTGTGGTGACCTTGAAATGCAAGTAATAAACACTCTGTTTCACTGTGTTTATTTAAAGTTGAACTGACGTACGCCGATTAACCTTCAGCGACTGTCATTTAGCACACGAGTGAACGGTACTCTGAAAACCTGAACCACTTAAAGGTGGAAATACATGCTATACACCACACTTGCAAACCAGTTCATATTAACAGTGCCACTACCCTATTGGCGTAATACACCAGTAAGCAGTAATAATAATTTGTAGGCAGCTCATGACAAACTTCCACAAAAAAAGATCCAGTACAGTAGCTATAAGCGTATAAAGTACGCCGCCATCTTCACTTGATCAAATTACTATTTGAGGTTATAATCTATGCCTAAAATTTCCAATAAAGATTTTGCCCATTTGAGGTTTCGAATAAACTTGCGATTTCAGTCCATAGATTCCTAACTATATCCCGATTGTGATATTTTCATCCTCAGGGTGCCACAAACTCACTCTTTGTCGAACTAATCTTGTCAGTTTCTCACGCTCCGTATTTTGTGTGCGAGAACGCCGGTCGATTTGACCGAAGAAAACAGACTGATTCGAATTCTACCGATTGTCGTCCGAAGCATGTGTGTTCAGGGCACAAGATCGGCTACAGTGTGAGCGCGCACGTCGTGGCTTACTGATTGGAAAAGATCAGACGCCTCCGACCGATGGTGGTCGTCGGCGGAACCCACCAGCCTTAACTGCAGCTGTACACATCAGTGAAATTAGTTAGCCCAGCTGACTGGTCTGTGCTATCCAAGTTAAATGCGCCGGCAAAGCTGTTTTCCGCATTATCGCTCAGTCGATATGCGCGCAAAACGCAGTACAAAGCGTAACCCTAATATCGTAATGGACTTTACTCGAGACTGCTTGGCTTCCGCTCCACGCTAAACAAAATCCACTGAGATTCCAGCAAAAGTGGAAGAATACATCTTGTAATGTTTACATCATATTTATTCTCACGATGAGCACAGTATAGTAGAGGAGTGTACAGACTATATAGTATCGCGGGTCACAAACTCCTCGCTGAGGCAACGAAAGCGCCGCAAAAGATGGTCGGTATTCAAGGATATTGAAGGAAAAGACTTCATGTAGGCATATGCTCAATTGTGAGTGGTTTTAGGGATAGAACTCGCTTAATGTACATAATTTTCCTGGCTACCAGGCGCGCTTGTATGTGTCTTACTTTAATCGCTATATTGGTCCTAGTAGTAAAATTGACTGGCCACCAAGATCGCCAGGCCTTACGTCATTAGATTTTTGTTTATTAGGCTGCACATTTGAGATGTGTAAACAAAACGTGAATACTCGAAATGAAGTCGCTTCGTCGCAATATGGACACTGCTGCCGTCTTCAGGAAATGTGCACCGGCACTCAGACAAACAACACAACGTGTTCATCTCACAATGCACAAATGCACTGAAGTCAACGGTGAAATATTCGAACATTTATTGTGACCTGTACAACAGCTGTAATTTATTGTGTACGACAATGGTTATAGGTGAATGTTTCAGATATACGTATTTTTCAGTTGATCCTTTGTAAAACAAATGTGTGATGATGTGCATGCTGTACATGTGTAAACCTGACAATGCACTGAATAATACAGAAAATAAATAACAATGTACTTTAAAGTGTTATATCTAGGAAACCATTCGGAATAGCAGTTTACATCATTCTTTTTCATAAACGTCCATTTTGACAAATGTCAGTACAAACATGTTACCTCCAGGATTACGTGCAGCTTCTATAGCCTCAATTGCTTCATTGCCCATGTGCGTGATTTCAAGCTCAAAAATAGAATGCTGTCAGCAAGCTATTATTCTAAATTGTGGTCCTTGCCCCAATGTTAGCTATATTGCCATGTCTCAAAAGAAGTAAGTTCTCCTTTCCGGCTGTGAGTGAAACATGAGAAAAAAAAATTATGAAAACTTGCGGTAAGGAGGGGGTGGGCATGAGATCAATGCAGGTTTGCGCATCCCCGGATTAACTTTTGTGCACTTTTCAGCCTCTTTGCTGTTGATGTAAAGTATTCTTTTTTAAGGATGACAGAATATTCAAATGATTTCGAGGACCTCTGAGGAGAATAGTACAGTCTGCCACAGCAAAACTGATCCACAAAAAAATTCCTCTAACTTTCTGCTTAAAAAAAAAACAAAAAAACATTATTCACGTTTGCACCCTACTGAACCATAAGATGCAAAGCGAAGTAAAACAACAGTTCTGTTAGTTTTTACTTGTGCCCACGATACGCTCAATGGTTCTTTCCTATTGTTAGACCCAGTTTTTCATGCTTTTTTTGAATTTTCCCGCCGGGTCAAATGTTCAGTAGCGAATTGTCTTCGTCAACATTTTCCTGTCTGGTGTATCCTACTTCCTTTGCTCCACCGTTCCATTCAAGTGTTTGAATTTCAACTTCACTGCAACTTCCGAAGAACTCTACAACCTGCTTGGTTAATCTGGTTGGGTCCAGTTTCTTCCTTTCTTTTTCTTTCTATATTCCACCGGCAAGGTGGAGAAATACGGGAGGAAAGGCTTTTCGAAAATACGTCACTCTTAAGGCAGTTTTGAAGCTAGACGTACGAAATTTGGTATTAGGTTTCTCGGTCAGAAATAAAAATGAGTGTTTCAGCATTTTTTCAAATTCAACCACTATGTCGGTTAAATAGCATAGCGGGTGAATTCTTTTAACGTAAATCTTTACAAAGAACTACAAAGGCATTTTTAAAACTGTCTATCAAGCTATCTAGGAAAAATGATATTTGACTTCTCGGTTAGAAAAATATAGGTGTTTCACTGTTTTCGGAAATTCAATCTCCTAAAAGAAGTGAAATAGGGGATGAAAAATTTTATGAAATTATTTTATTACGAAAGAGTTTGAAATCTATATCTACGAACATTTGTATTTACATTATGCGCCAGAAATAAAAAAATAGGTGTTTCATTGTTTTTGGAAATACAACCTCTAAGGGGTGAAATAGGGGATGAAAATTTTTAGGAAAATATTTCGTTGTATTAAAAAAAATTAAGCTAAGTCTATGAAAATTGGTATTTCGCTTCACGGTTAGATGTAAAGAAATATGTGTTAAGGGACGAAAGTTTCTACAAAACTTTCAACACAAGAACGTAAGGCGTGATTAAGAAATACCCTGGACTCCAGTTACCGTCATATGTTTTTGGTCGGAAGTACATTCAAAAAAGTTTAGAAGGTGTTGCAGTTTGTGAAAAACATAAAAATTACATTAGAGGAAACCAATAAATATCTGTACAGACCATACAGAAAACGAGGGCGAAGCAACGCGCGCTAAGCTAATTGTATTAATATATTAATATATCCATATGATTTGTACATCTGTACACATAATGATTACAAGACGCCAAACTCAGTGTTATTTAAATTAAACACTGCACCTCTTCGGCCGTTTGTTATGGCATCACTCAAGGTATACCTTAACATTACTTTGAGGTAACTATCAAGCACTGTAAATTTTAAAATGTGTCAGGTAAAGAAACTAAGTTCGAATCGCTATCAAAAGCCCTCTAAAACATGTTTCACTTTCATTCCTCAGTACTAACGTACTAATTTCGCAAAATATCTTTAGTCAATATATAAAACTGAACCACAAAATTTATTTCACGTCTGCTTTTTATACTCCACTTGATGGGTTAGTCTTGTAATCTCCCCCCTCCTTCCTTCTTCCATACACTGTCCACATTTAACAATGCCCGGTCCAAGAAATTAATAAGCAAAATCTTTAATGAAGATCTGAGAGGAGTGAAGATTGCAATAAACTTTGAAGTTTACTTAACTTATCATGCTGACATGGCTCCAGTTCTTCTTGTCTGGGAGTCTGATTCTTGAAGCTGAAAATCTAACATCAGGTCCTCACGGTTGGTTTGAACTAAATAAATTGGAAGATTGTTGTTGCAGAATTCTTTACGTAAATATATTTTCCACAGATTTTTTCGTATTTTAGTATATCATACTGTATTTTGATTTTTCACATTAATAAAGCCGAAATTACATTGTTCGCACCTATTGTACAAAAATACGTCCAATCACATCACAGGCAAGCTTACGACTCTCTCACTCTGCGGAAATAACAGTATCCCAAAGGCTTTCCAATCTTTCTCAACAAATGAATTCCTGCTAGTTCTCTTTACACTGTTAATTTCGATTATCATGTCATAAATATGTCCAGAAATAAACATAGTAAGCAGTACAGGATAGCGTAATTTATAATACAAATTTTAAATGTGCAAATAATTCGCAATTTCAAATGTTTCTGGAAAATATAATTTTAACTGTACATTCAGAACTAGTACTTATCAATTATAACATCGAGACTAAAAAATTTTGTAAAGTAATTCCTCTTCATAATTTTTAGCTTGAAATATAGCATTGTGTGTATAAAATTATTCGGATGTCGTGAGAAAAGCGACTGAGATAATACTGACCTGTCCAAAATTTGAAAAACAATACTAATATCGACAACTACTGTTGAGGAGAAATAATGCTAGAGGAGGATGTCCCGTTACCGGCTGTAGGCCTGATTACAAAAAAGTCTGGTCATCTTTACTCGATCTTCCCACACTACTTCTACAAACCGTTTTATCTTATGAGCTAACGCTCATATAGGGAGTCGTGTATTGGACACCCTCTGTATAAGTTTGTACCAGGTTTTGCTGTGTTTACTTACTCTTCCCTTAGTTGGTACTACATCTAGCTCCTGCCGATCTTTTTCTTTTCTTATGTATCATTTTTTATGCTGGTAAGTAACCTTATGTAATGTTTTGACCTCCTCCTCGTGAATTTCATTTGCCCTCTCTGTGTTATAACTAAAGTTCTTTTCCCATGGATAAGTGCTGCAGGAGCCATAGCTTGACAAGATCTTATTCTTTTTTTTTTTCCTCTCTCTCTCTGTTCGTATTTTGTAACGTGGCATGTATGGTGTTTAGCAAATACTCATTGCTAGGCAGTCTCGTATCTCGATCATTATACTGTCTGCGTCAGCTGAACAGCTAAATTACATGAAGGTTCGTACTTATTCAAAAATCACATGATGCATAGTTGGTTTCGTCTGCATCGAATCTTTACCGCAGTAAGTCACCGGTTTAATCTTAGTTTTAGGGATCTCCTCATCTAATTCTTCACATAACTGATTCAAGTGATGAAGAACACGTTTGCAAGTTACCTCTGTTTTCCCGAAATATGGCAACTTCTGCACAGAATAGAACAATTAAAATTCTACTGTCTGTTCTGTGAATTGCCTTTGTACATTCGTTCCCTCCAATGCTGGATGATGCTATTATCCTAATGGCGTGTAGCTGGTATTAGAAATTACTGTCCTATTCCGTTATTTATTAACATTTCATCAATTTTAGTTGTACCTACATATATTACAATCTTCGCGTCGGTGTGTAGGCTTTGTATTGCTATCAATCAACTGCTGGGATATCCAATATTTTTCATTAGCGCCCAAGGGTTTTATTCCTATTGGGCTTCCCAGCTGGTTTTACAGAAGCCATAGAAGCCTGTGTGTACCTGCAAGTTATTCGATTTTCCCTATTACGTTGCAGACATTTCTTTTCAGGGGCACTTCTGCTCTTCATCAATGGATATTTCTGAAATTAAGCTTATTGTTTAGTGTTCTTTCATATAATTTAGTTATATGTAGTGAGTCTCGAACTGTGCACTTGAGGAAGAAACAGAATGAAATAAAAAGTTTCAGCCAGCCGGTGTGGCTGTGCGGTGCTAGGCGCTGCAGTCTGGAACCGTTCGACCGCTACTGTCGCAGGTTCGAATCCTGCCTCGGGCATGGATGTGTATGATGTCCTTAGGTTAGTTAGGTTTAAGTTATTCTAAGTTTTAGGGGACTGATGACCTTAGATGTTAAGTCCCATTGTGCTCAGAGCCAAAAAGTGTCAATAGCTGTGTCATAAAAGTAATGACAGAAAACAGAAATCATATTTGTGAAGGTGAAAGGAAACGGCTCGAACGGACAGGAGTTGGTGATTACGTTCTGAATAGTTCAGGACGCAGTTAGTAACCTACTTCGCGTGAACTAAAACGATACTATCGCGACTGGCCAATTATGTATAGCATCATTACACTGGGAACTAATTTTTGTGGTTGTGGCATTGCCAGACAAATGCGTTTTAATATATCCGTAATTAAATGAGTTGGTTAAACGTACATACATTCGCGACAAGTTAGCCTGTAACCTTATTTCGGAACATTATATTACAACAAGTAATGAGAAGCTACTGAAAGGATAAAACATCACAGTAACGCACAGTAATTTCAGACTCTATGCGAATAATTAATTTTTAGATTCACTCTTTTCGTAAAATTAATCGCTGGATAATTCACTATAGGGCCAGGATTTCTGGAAAGCTGACGGAATAGGTGATATTAAACATTCTTGTAGTACTCCATTTATTAATTGTATTTGTATTATTTACAAACTTCAACTTCTTGAATAGAGTTTCATTGCTTTTATTTCATTTTTGTTTTACCTTTTACTTTCCATCAGTTTCTTGAGAGGAGATTTATTGCGTTTGTTTCATTTTTGTTATACCTTTTATTTTACATTAGTATCCAAGTTTATTGATTTTTGTCGTCTTATCAGATGCTTTACATAGTACGTGAAATGCATACGCGTGAGTGCAAATAGAATTTTCCTTCTCTAGTTTTTCTTGTAGAATAAGTACATTGCAGTAGATCGTTCTTTTATGTTATTTTTTCAAATTATTTGTACGTACTGAGCTGGGGAGAGGGCTAGGGTTTACCACCTATTTCAGCGATACGTTTCATTGCGAACATTAACAATAGGAGCAACGCCGCTCTTCATTTTGTAATAGCTGTACGATCTATACAGCGACACTTACTATTACATTCGAGAGCCGGTTTTCGCAATATGGAACGTTTATAGATACTACCGGTGTTCACGCTATGAGATGCTTTTTCGAATACAGCAACTTCATAACAGGACTTAAAATTATTATATTACTTCTTAATAGGACGGGTTCCGGCGTTGCGATATTTCACAATGAACAAAGTACCTTACACGTCTCGTGCAATTATTGTGTTTTCATCCGCACGTGCCACACGCCAGCTCGCAGTGAGTGGGCGTTTTACTGGCGTCGAACAACGGGCTCAAATTAGTAATAAATAATGCAGACTTGTTTCACTGAGGGGAGGGGTAGACCACGTCCATAGCGCGTGCGGCAGCACATTTGCATCAGTGGGAAATAATGATTGGGCTCTCGTTGCTCACAAACAAATAACAAAATTGCTACACCACTGTATCTTTTATTCAACATTTGGAACGTTTATTGAGAAATATTCACTATGTTCGGTAGACGAATGTTCGACAGAAATTACATGATTCTTTGAGTAGCGTAGAAATATTACATTCTGTAGAGGGAGAATCTTCGCTCAACGACAGACGATAGTAACACTACATGGATATTAAACTGCGACTGTAGACTAGACTTCCGTCGTTACAGAAGGAACTAATTGATCATAATCTTTTTTCATTGTCAGATTTTCCGCTGTTTCTTTTTTTTCTGTTAACTGACGGTATATTTAGTAGAGTAAAGTTTAGAAAATAACATAAAAAAGACAAAATTATTACTGGCATTAACAAAGAACTTACATAAATCTACATCTACATATTTATTCTGCAAGCCACTGTGCACGGACCGTACCATCGTTAGCGATTTCCTATCCTGTTCCAATCGCGTTTTGATCGTGGCAATAAAAAGAATTAAAGAAAAAGCATAATGTTTGCTGAGATGATTTGTCTAAAAGTAAGAAATAAAACAGATTAGAAAACATTAGGCATGCCTTTAAATTATGCTCGATATCATGAGCAGCAAATGAGACCACACGGTCTACATAAACCACCAGACGGATATACATAATCCACCAGACGGATTTTCTCTACTACTTCATAATTCTGTGCTTCTAAGTTAAACATTAAATTCTCAATCGCCACCTCACTTGCTGTACATTTTTTCGAGCATCATTCAAAGGGACATCAATGCTTCTCTAATCTGTTCCATTTCTTCGTTTTAGAAAAAACATTTCACTAAGAATTAAACATTTTTAAATTCTTTTTGTTCCAATTTTTTATTTGAAGTATCAGACCAACGAAATTTTTCGGCGCAAATTAAGTAGGCCTTGAGGAACTAAACTTTTCCGCACCTCATTTACGTATCTAGCAGCAGATTCTCCTGAAATATTTTAATTTTCACTCAAATTATTAATTTAGCTTTTGGTGAAAACACTGACTTCTTTAAAGAAATTAAACCTCTCTTTGTAAAACTAGACCTGATGCAGGTCAACTTATTATATATATATATATATATATATATATATATATATATATATATATATATATATACACCTGGTCAGTTTGACAACTCACTAGTCCATTTCCCACTCTTCGTTTGGCCATGAAGATTCGGTAAAATACCCACTCTGATATTTTTGGGGGGTCTTGTTTACGCTCCACCCAGAAATTTGATCAGAAATGGCAGCCTATATGCCTCTGTGGGTGCTCCAACCTCTTTCACTTCATTCTCATTATCCCTACGCGAGATATACAGTGCAGGCGGCGGAATGGTCTTACATCCTTTTTCTGTTACAGGTACTCTCAATTTACCGTAGAGCGCTTCTTAAAAACTGTGTCGTCTCAATTTTCCGAAGAATCTTTGTTACACTTCCGTACGGACTACACCGACGAGTTACGATCCCAACAGAGCATCTCTGATTTCGTTCGTTGTCCAGCGCCATGCCTACTAAATAAGGACTCCAAACTCTGTTATTACACTCTACAATTGGTGGCAGTAACATCTTCTCTACGATTTCTTTTTCAGATGAACTGCGCTTTACCAGAAATCTTCCAGCAAATCTAAGTTGCCCATTGTTCTTTATCGTAACTGCGCTCAAGACGTACATAATTAATCCTGTAGTCGAACACAGTTTTTTCTCTTTGTTACAGCCATTACCTTCAGTATATCCACTTTCAGAGAGAATATTACAGCAAATGAAAATTTGGCCTGTAATACTGTGTGACAGTAATACTGTTGTACAACTTCTTTGTATCTTCTACTCGTCGTATTTTATGGTTCAAAATGGCTCTGAGCACTATGGGACTTAACATCGGAGGTCATCAGTCCCCTAGAACTTAGATCTACTTAAACCTAACTAACCTAAGGACATCACACACATCCATTCCCGAGGCAGGATTCGAACCTGCGACCGTAGCGGTCGCGCGGTTCCAAACTGAAGCGCCTAGAACCGCTCGGCCACTCCGGCCGGCGTATTTTATGCAGAGCTCTTCCTTCGCTCATACTTTCTTGAACGCTTCTTATTTTCATAACGTTAGCGTAAACAGTGAAATAGCTCTTTTGCCCTTGATGTGTAACCTGGAAGGTCTTCGGAGTGTTCATTGCCTGTTGCTGATAATGTAAAATGCGTAATGTACTTGCCTCTCAGAGCAATAGTACACTCACGACTAAATGGTCTCCTAAACTTATTCATCTGCGAGACGGATTTCGCTAGAGCAAAATTTTACAATTCAGGTGAGTTTTGAAGTCACGACCCTGCATGCAACAGTCCAGCATCATAACTACTACACCACGGTTATTGTGCTACTCAGCTTTCTCTGCGACAAGGTTCTCTATATATTAGAATATTCGGCTCGGGGCACTAGCAAAATCCGCCTTGCGGATGTAAAAGTTTCGTAGATCATTTAGTTGTGAGTGTATATATATAAACGTTCCCTACCTGAGTGGCCGCCATGAAAAACGAGTGCTCGTAAGATAATAAAATTTTGTGGGCTCATATGTAAGGAGCAGCGGAAGAGAAATAACTACTAAACCACTGAAAGAAGAACATTTTAATTTCCACATGAGACGGTAACAATTGTGAACGGCGTACCAAGTTGACATTTAAGGTTACAAACATTCCTCAGACGGCCATCTGTATCACGACAGCCCCGAACCGCACTATATATTCCATTTGACAATTATTGGCAGCACTTTTCGAACGGTGAACCAGCTGTACTGGCAAAGCTCGTGCACTGCTTGAAGATCGTACATTGCGTGCAACTATTCTCAGCAACTTCTTCAAATATTTGGAGCGCAGCTGATCGTCGCTCTCTTCCAGGAACAACTCCCATATCGCGAGTTAATTTAAACTTCCGAATCATGTTCTTCAACCTCGGTGCAAATGTAGGACCTGTCCGTATTCCTTTAATACATCGATACTAACGAAGAGCAGCTGCTCTGCTGCTGTTGTTTTCATAAAACAGCTTTACGAGTAAAGCCCTGCTCAATTTGTTCAGAACCTTGGCTGCCTGCGACTCTAACGCACAATGATGCCAGTGTTCCAGCTTTGTGTTACTGTACCAGTAACGGTCCCTAACGGCAAATCATGACACTAACACTACTGAAAATGCAAAACCTGCAGCGCACACTCTGAACATTATTCCTGTGAATCTGCGTAAATAGTTTTCCGTCTAGACTGGCTCTAGTAATGAAAGTTTAAAATGTAACCTCTCTGTATATTATCTGACTTCAAACCCAACCAGAAATACCAACTAACAGTAAGTCGCACAACGATTTTCTGCCACATTGCTACGGCAAATAATGAAAGTCATTAGAAAAGGAACGTTGGAAGATTAGGATTTAACGTCCGTCTACGAGGAGTTGATGGGGGACAGATCGAAGCACGGACTGGTGCTGGAAACTGAGTTGTCTTTCTAAAGGAAACAGTCCAGTATTCGCCGTAAGCGGTTTAAGGAAATCATGAAAAACATAAATCTTGGTGGCCAGAAACGGTTTTATGGCCCAGTTTTCTATGATATGATCACTGAGGTTTAGAAGTGTATTTACTTGCTCGACAATAAATTTATCAGACATCTAACAACTTCATGAGTGTGTAATGAAGTGACTCCCATAAAAGTATGACTTCTCTGTGTTTTGACAGGTAGCAGCCACTCTTTCCGTCGTTGAACATCAGGCTTAGTCTAGAATGCCTCATTCTTCGGTAAGTTTTCATTCGTTTCTCGGTCAATATGACGACTGTCTTTGTTGTTAGATTTTCGGTGGAATATCTACATCTAGAGTGTCTCGTTCAAGATATTACTGCGTGTGCTATTTCTGCCTTCATGAAGCAAACCGTTTAGCTTTCTTCCTCGCTAAAAGTGAGCAAAGATTCTACTCGACGAATTTTCTTATCTGATTCAGATATGTGTAGAAATTCCCTGTTGCTTGCGAGATATCGCAAGTGCAGCCCAGATTTGTGGCTCCTGCTATTCTCGGTATTTTGTTGTGTCAGGACTATGATCTTTCTTAGCATCAACCCTGCTTTGGCCTCTAGTAGTTACGTATTATCTTTTCTGTTCATTATGAATTATTCTGCTTCCTTCTGAGTACTGACTGAGCTAGACGTTAATGATGACTGAACGTGTAAACAGCTTCTGAGAAACGATAAGACGATTTCAGTTTTGTTGATCTTTTTACTGTTAGTTCCCTTCCTCGGAGCGATTGGATTTCATCCATTCGCGTAGATAGTTTTCACCCTATTTCAATTTTACTACTTTTACCAACAGATATGCTTATGCCACATGAATTTCGTTGCTTTTTTGGTGGCTGGGTCAAGAGAGTAATAAATTAAATGTAATCTGGATTCTGAATTCACATGCCCATTTGTACGTACATTCTCCATGTTGAAGAATTACCTTTTTCGATGAAGCGTGTAGAAAAAACCGGTTCGGACTTCACGGTATTCCATCTTACATGGTTAAAGGAAAATATACGCAACGGTTACCTTGAAAATCCATAAAAACAAAACTACTCCGCAAATTATCTGAAGAAGTGACTTACGTTACCACTCAAAATGAATAAGAAAGTTAAGAACGAAATTTCATTGATAGCAGTGCCATCCACATGTCAAGCAAAGAAGTATACATGTTGCCATAGCGTGTGTGCATTTTCTACGTTTGACTCGGAAATGGACGTGAAGACGGCAACGCATATTAATTATAAGAATATTTTTTATTTAACGTAACTATCTCTTGCACACAGGTAACTGTTTTAGCAATTCTTTATTTTTAACACACCAATTACATCTTTCCATCAGAAGTAAAATTATTATCCAGGCAACGAACGTGTGTGCCTTTCAAAGTTGATTACGTGAAGAAGGTTTCGTTCAGGTGTCACATATTTCACTTCCATGCTTTGATAAAACGTCGTATATAGTGAACTGGAAAAACTAGCTGCTGTTCATGTGCTGCACAAACATGCCGAGAGTCAAAAGCCGTGATTACATTCACAGCTGGATAAAATACAATTTTGTCTGTCATTTGTAGGTGGACATTACAGATGAAATTCTTTTTTATTGTTATTAGGGGGAGGGGGAGCACAATACTGAATTAGTTTGCCATAAAACAAGTGCAAATGTCCCGTGTGTTATATTAAACGTGTAATAACAGTGTCAAAGGAAAACTAACAAACTATTTCAAACTAAAATTAATTTGCGTATATTAAATTAATTTAGCTTAACACTGCTGCAGAATAAAGCAGCGTCAGTTTCTCACACACATCCAGTAAGAATCGTTCAGTATCCTAGAACAGAAACTACGACTATTTTTTGGAACCGTAGGCGTTTATTTTTTAACCAAAAATGATGGATATTCTAGAGATCTCACTTTGGTAAATTGTTTTCGCTTCCATCACAGCGACTGGTAAATATTTCCGAGCTTTCCACAAGGTTCTCACTTGTTCACTGACCACAAACGACGTAGAAACATAATCTGGCATACAGTAGTTGGCACCGCGTCAACAACGTTGACACTTTAAACGTTGCTGAAGAGCCACACATTCTGAGAGAAACATTTGGTGGATATTTCCTGGTTTCATCTCCCTTCTTGTACTGTCATTAATCATTCTGCATATACTCGCTTTACAGTGCTCCCAAAACTATATGCTGCCATTTCTTTTTCTTCTTCCTGACAATGAGTACTCACTGTTCAACGATCGTTTATCGTGCTCTTTCGTTGCCTTTTTATTGTTCGTGCAGTGCCAAATCAACGAAGCAAAACAGTGTCGTAGTGAAGTGGCGTTCATTAGAAACTAGGATGGGATTGCTGGTCCTCTTGCTTCATGCCCCCAACGAAGCAGATAATCCACAATCAGCGTAAATTATTCATAGCTGACTTAGCTCAGTGAAGCGATATTTAAGTGATTGACTTCACTGTTGCTTATTTTCACTCAAAATATATCCCGTAACGTTCCCAGCGTCACTGAAACTTTGCAAGGCAAGAATGACTTACCTTACTCGTACTCTGGCAAACATTTGATGTAAAATACTTCAATTCATTTAATCTGACTTCCATAAATCCATAGATTCAGATCCGTGGTGCCACCTTGTGGACAAAATACGGCCATACGGAATATCCAGACAAATATGGAACTGGATTTCCGAGTAAGAGTGTTCAGTTCCTGGTCTACGCTTAATGTTTTCCAAAATTTTTATCTGCCCAGTAATGTCGTAGTATGCTCTGCTTCTTAAACGTTGCATATCCTTCAACTGTAGTTTTTAATGTTGAACATTATGATTGTCAATCAGATAAGTCAGAAATATTCATAAAGAGCAGTTATCAGTTAAAAACAAGTTACAACAAAGGGCGCTCAAAAAGCTTTCTTTTTTTTTGTTTTTTGCAGACGGAGAGTGAAATTTCTTGTGAACATACTTAGAACATTTAGGTATACATTGAGCCTACTAAATGTAGCCTCCATCAGCTATGACGCAACTGGCCCAACGTTCTTTCCATGACGTAAATGCACTTTGGTAAAATTATGGGGATTTACACCATCGCTTGACACAGGAAATAAGGTCTTTTCTCACTATCAGATGTTTCACCGAACAGGTGGGCCTTCAGACGACCAAAGAGGTAAAAATCAGACAGAGCCAATTCCGGACTGTAGGAAGCATGAGGAACAATTTTCCACCCCATTTTCCTGATTTTCTCCTGCTTCATAAAGGCTGTAATGGGTTTGGCATTGTCACGGTGTAGTCTGATGAGCTGACCCTGAAGCTGTGGTCTGTGGGTCTTGATGGCAGTGGCGCAGTGGTTAGACACTGGACTCGCATTCGGGAGGACGACGGTTCAATCCCGCGTCCGGCCATCCTGATTTAGGTTTTCCGTGATTTCCCTAAATCGCTCCAGGCAAATGCCGGGATGGTTCCTTTCAAAGGGCACGGCCGACTTCCTTCCCCATCCTTCCCTAATCCGATGAGACCGATGACCTCGCTGTCTGGTCTCCTTCCCCAAAACAACAAACCAACCAACCATCTTGATGGCACCTCGCAGCTTGTCCAGTGACAAACAATAACGGTCCCGTTTAATTGTGGAGCCAGGTTCCAAAAAGTCAATGAAAATGACACCACACATCCCAGAAGAGGGAGGCCATAACCTTTCGGCGTGCTTTTCTTGAAAACTTTGGTTTATTCTTCCGAGGTGAACCCGGATGACGCCATTCCATTGGGCTTTGCTCTCAGCTTTGGACAAAAACAGTCATGTTTCATCCTGGCTAATGACGCCGTCAAGACACTGTTTCCACTCTTTAGTAAAGGTCTTCATGAGACACTCAGACAAATTCTTCCTCATCGTTTTCATTTCTCTTTTCAATAATATAGGCACCCAACGTACACAGACTTTTCTGTACCATAGTGATTTTACCAGTGATACCACACTACCCAATGACAAACGGGTCATTTCAGCAAGCTGTCGTGTCGTCACACATCTGTCATTCTGGATGCTTTGATCAATGGTCTCCTTATTCACATCACTCACTGCCGTCGATGGTCTCCCGTATCGCGGATTGTCCAGTGGAGAGAAATCATCTTCTTTAAACCTCTGCAACCACCGCTGGATACTCAGTCATTGCCGGTCTTGAAGAGGAGCTCCATCACTGACCATCGTCGCAACCTAACATTTACTTCACGGTCCATTATGGCTCACTTGTAAATAAAAGAAAATACTTTCATATACCAACTTATAGATAAATGTTCCAAGAACGTTCACAAAAATTTCATTCTCCTCCAGCAAAAATATAAAAAAAAAACTAGATAGGACTGTGCAAAGCTTTTTGAATGCCCTTTGTATCTACCATAGTACAGAAATAATTACAAATTAGGAGATGTTAGAGAACATTACTACGTTGAGTAAGAGCGGTAATAGTGGCAGCATGTCTTTCACAAACCTACATAGTGTTCAGAGAAGATTCCATAGGTACCTTACTGAATTTGCAAACGTTTAGCTGGATCACACATCTCCGAACTCTTTTCAGCTATGCTACATTCACAGTTACAAGAATAGCACGAAACAGGCTATCAGTTCATCCACATTCGTTGACGAAATCGAATAAACATGTTCCTTTAGGTTCTCCGCAGGAATCAATTCGGAAGCCCTGAAACAGAACCTCAGCCATCGATCAGTTTCCTGGGAAAGTGTCTGCTTAAATACCGTCACACATTTCTTGCAAACTGTGTACATGCACCATCGTGTTGGAGCCGCATCTTCTGCGAACATGAAGAGGAATGTCTTCCAGGGCCTCAGGAAAGTCGTTTGTGGGAAATGACTGATACCTTCTCTCAGTCAACCTGTCCGACAACGTGATGAGACTCAAGATACCCTCACGTGTGAAAATAGATTCATCAAATTTCTCTACAACTGGAATAATAAAAACGATGTTCCTCTCATTTCTGTATAGTATTAAATAATGCACTTGCTTTTACAAGACCTGTTGTGTTATTTAAGGACTAAGAAATTAGAAAATAAAAAGAATGTGCCTCTTCCCGGCATCGAACTATAGAACTCGACTCTTCTGACACAGAACTCTGCCCACTGCACTAATGGGACAGCGTTGTTACAACGTATTGGATGAAGATACATGTAGTACATGTGGTTACAGTGTTACCAGAATGCCTTTCTTCGACTTCCGTTATCTACCGAAAATATGAAAGCGACGAAACTTTACTAAGGATATTTTTATAATGATGGTATGCAGGGAAGCGTACTGTGGCGATTGAGTGTGTGAACGTTAGTTACTCCGCTGAACTGTTTTGGTTCCTGTGGAATATATATATGAGTTGAGGGTAAAGTCATAAAACTACCGTAGGCCTTCCGTAGAATGTCGTAAGTAACCGTAGACTATTGGTAGCTTTCCTAGTAGCCTTGGTCAGTTAACATCGAAACCTCGTTACTTGTACATTAGATGTGTTGCATAACGATCGGACCTCATCTCATTTCGATAGATTTGTTTGCGTAAGCGATCAGCATCTTACTAGATCCTCCTATATGCCGGAAACGATGAACCGTCTGAAAACTGAGTGATGATACACGCGCGTCAAAAAACGTTTTGCATCACCTCAGGGTACCGTACAGGAAATTGGAATAGAGATCAACATAAACATCATTTCCGCCCTTTTTACTGCTTATGAAAACCACACATTGCATGTTGTACCACCATACAGCGAGATCTTCAGAGGTGGTGGTCCAGATTCAGTACATAACAGTACCTATAATACCCAGTAGCACGTCCTCTTGCACTGATGGATTGCCGTATATGTCGTGGCATACTATCCACAAGTTAATCAAGGCACTGTTGGTCCCGATTGTCCCACTCCTCAACGGCGATTCGGCGGCCACTCTAGTCGAGCGATGTCGCTATCCTGGTGGAAGTCATTGACAAGATGTGCACGAATGGGGCGCGAGTTCTCGTCCATGAAGACGAATGCCTCGCCAATATGCTGCCGAAGTGATTGCACTATCGGTCGGAGGATGGCCTTCACTTATCGTTACGGCGTCTTCCATGACCACCAGCGGCGTACGTCGGCCCCACATTAATGCCACACCAAAACAGCAGGCAACCTCCACCTTTCTGCATTCGCTGGACAGTGTGTCTAAGGCGTTCAGCCTGAACAAGTTGCCTCCAAACACGCCTCCGACGATAGTGTGGTTGGAAGCATGTGCGACATTCATCGTAATTCCAGTCCATCCAAGATGGTTCAAATGGCTCTGAGCACTATGGGACTTAACTTCTGAGGTCATCAGTCGCCTGGAACTTAGAACTAATTAAACCTAACTAACCTAAGGACATCACACACATCCATGCCCGATGCAGGATTCGAACCTGCGACCGTAGCGGTCTCGCGGTTCCAGACTGCAGCGCCTAGAACCGCACGGCCACTTCGGCCGGCTGAGCGGTCCATTCAGCATGTTGTTAGGCCCTTCTGTACCGCGCTGCATGGTGTCGTGATTGCGAAGATGGACCTCGCCATGGACGTCGGGACTGAAGTTGCGCATCATGCAGCCATTTATTCACTGTTGGAGTCGTAACACGACGTCCTGTGGCTGCATGAGAAGTATTATTCAACATGGTGGCGTTGCTGTCAGGGTTCCTCCGAGCCACAATCCGTAAGTAGAGGTCATCTAGTGCAGTAGTAGCCCTTGGGCGACCTGAGCGAGACACGTCATCAACAGTTCCTGTCTCTCTGTATCTCCTCCATGTCCGAACAACATCTCTTTGGTTCACTCCTAGACGCCTGGACATTTCCCTTGTTGAGAGCCCTTCCTGACACAAAGCAACAATGCGGACGCGATCGAACCGCGATATTGACCGTCTAGGCATGGTTGAACTACAGACAACACGAGCCGTGTACCTCCTTCCTGATGGAATGATCAGCAGTCAGAGCCCCTCCGTCTAACAGGTGCTGCTCGTGCATCGTTGTTTAAGTCTTTGAGCGGGTTTAGTGACATCTATGAACAGTCAAAGGAGCTATGTCTGTGATTTAATGTCCACTGTCAACGTCTATCTTCAGGTGTTCTGGGAACTGGGGTGCTGCAAAACACTTTTTGATGTGTGTATAAAGGGTCCCGTAACCTACGGAACATTTATGTTCCACATAGTTATTCTCCTGTTTGTAACTTAAAACTAAACGGTATCTAAGCAAAATTGAAACTGCCAGTGTTTCATTCGGCTTTTATTCATAAATTGTTGATCTGTCACGAGCAACAGAGGAATGTTGCAGTAAAATCAAAAACACAGATTTATCATATTGCGTTAGAAAACGCAATTTCTTAAAAAAAGGTAAACATAAAAAAGCAACTTTGCTTCACCATTTTGCCGAGCTTACACCAAACATATATCTGCTATTCATAAACAACTTCATTGTACTGGCATCAGAAGTAATTGCTTCGGTTACATAAAAGCCCATAAATTACGCAATAAACTAATTTTTATAACTTAAAAAATGGAATTTATTTTGTAAAAATATGAAATATGCAATGGGCTAGCACTGAACGATGTGCGGCTCTAATTACGTGCAAAACAAACAAAAAATTAAAGTCGTCGACACCCAGTTTCTCTCTCACACATTCATTTATATTTCTTTCGCTATCAATACTGCCGTTAATCTCACCATTTACTACGCCGTTTATGTACTGTAACAAAGCTACCGCAGCGTAGTTTTCATAGAGCTCCACTGTAGTCAAGTGTCCAATGTGTGTTTGACCTGCATTATGATTAAATACTTCCATAAAAATGTTGCTGTCTACTGTATCTGAACGGTGCAAGACTATTAACGAAACCGTCACGAAAGCCACAATGCAAAGATTCAGATCTATGGGAGATTGAAATATCTTTTACTACTTAAGAAACAGATTTATTATGATTGCAGACGAGTGAGTCAATGCTTGTTGCCTTCTCTGAACATTTAATAACTACAACTTAGGTATGCGACGGGTAATACTTTTTGTTTGTGGGTCTTATAATCATGTGTAAGTTGTAGTAGGCCAATAATTAAGGGACTTCGAAATATGAATCAAGGCTGAACATTATACAATTTTTATCACTCCAGAGAATGAACGGAACTCACATAAAAAATGTAAACTAAAATCACAGAAAATGATACAACACTGTGTGTGTGTGGAGGGGGGGGGGGGGGGTCGGTACCGTATTACATGGCAGACTGCGTGGAGAAAACGCAACAAGATTTTCTCACCTGGGCAGCTCGCGAACTCAAAGTTACGGCGACAAAAGATAGCCGAAAATTATCATCAGTTTGCGTGGCAGGACACTTAAGTTATAAGCTGCAATTGCAACATTTCTATGTCTCTGAAAACAGCTAGCATGCTCCAGTCACCACCAAGCAGAAGAGGCAATACGGAATGTCCTGAATCTTGGTTCACAGCTCTCAAACTCCCAAATTTTCAATAATTCCACATGGTGGAGGTAGCTCAATGCTGTTCCGAATGTGACGACTGAGGATGTCTGTTGGTTAACGTAAAAACAGGGGGACGCAATAGACCTTCCCACCCTGGGGGGGGGGGGGGGGGGGTGAAAATCGCTAATTAACAAGCAAGAGGTTGATACTGGCACGCAGAATTATCCCACTGATTGTTCAGCGTCTTCATTACTAGCGCGGTGGCGGGGACGACTCATTCGATTGGTTACACCAAAATTTTGGAGCAGAAAAAAAGACTTTCACGCACAGGTGGTACGACGCCACGGCGGCTTGTCCTTTGACGTCCATACAGGAAAGGCTAATTATTGTACTTCTTTAACATCTGGGGATGCACGTTCCCAGTGAGGACAGAATGCTGCCTTTGCAAATAAAAAAAAAAAAAAAAAAAAAAAGAAAACCTGGCCGTAGCTCAAGTTCTGTGAAAACTGCTCAAATCCACGGGGGTGCTCGCCTCTCGTATTAAGATTGACTAATTGCCTTCTGGCGACCACATTGCTAGATCACTTTACCAATGAGAAATACTTTTCTCCCTATCAAACAGGCCCAGTACTTTCAATAAAATAACCACGAAGTAGTGACAGAAAACGAAACTATATCGCTTTGCGCTATTTGGCGGTTGTATCACTCTCTGACACTGCAAATTACGTCAGTGGTTCCATCAGATTGTGTGAAGTCGTCGCAGTTCTGTTCGAGGAATTAACAGCTTTACCAAAATGTCATAAAGCGTGGAGAGGCTTTCATTTGGAACGATCCGAGCTCTCCGAGCGAGTCTATAATGCACAAGTAACTTCACGTCTGTCTAACTACAAAAACTACTTACTGTGCTGGAGCCTTGCTCACACTCGACAGTTTCTGTCTCCTACACTTCTCTCCACTACCAAAATGATAACTGCCTCTGCCTCAGTTTGGACCCCATTATGTTATGTTTTGCCCTGAAGTTCTTGACTCCCGAATTTCAATGCATTTTAATTAGTTTATCTATAGTCTCATCTTCAGCACTTTTCTGTAATATCAGATTACAAAATCTTCTACGCTTTACTTTTACGAGAACTGTTCAATAAAGAATAATCATAAATTTTATTTTTGACAAAATACCCATACTCACCTCATAATTTTGATGGTGCGTCTCAAAATAGTCTCTCATGCATGCGTTGCACTTGTCCCAGTGTTTCTGCGAGTCGTCAGATACATGCTGGAAACCATTTTTTGAGAGGTCCTTCAAAATCGCCTCTGCAGCCTTCACCGCTGCTTCTGATGATCGATATTGCCTCCCACGAAGGCGTTCCTTCATGTTAGGGAATAGAAAGTCACATGAGGCTAAATCCGGATTATAGGGATGGTGAGGGATGCATTTCACGTTGATTTTTGCAAGATATTCAGCAACAACATTGGCAATATGCGGCCGCGCATTATCATGGTGCAGCATGCAGCCTGCTTCATGGAAATCTGGTATTTAGCGCCTGATATGGACTTTCAACGTTTTCAGGACATCGCTGTGATGTTTTCCAGTTATTGATGTGTGTGGAGGAACAAAATTCTGAGAAACCTTTCCATGAATGTCAATGAATGAGATGACCATAACTTTCCCAGCAAAAGCACATACTTTTACTTTTTGGGGGGTTGGTGATGAAGGAGATTTTCACACTGAGCTTTGCTATTTGCCCTCAGCATCAAAATGATGTTGCCAAGTTTCATCAGCAGGGATTACATTTGCAAGAAACTCCGGATTTTCCTCTAACATCAACTTTAACTGCATGGAGACCTGCACGCGGATGTCATTTTGTTCGGGAATCAACAGTCTTGGAACCCATCGCACACAAACACGTGTCATGTGTAATTTTTCTGTCACCAACGTTTGGGTGGCATCCAATGAAATGTTCAGTATTTCAGAAAGTGATTTTGAGGTGATTCATCGATCCTCTTTCACAATTAGAGCAGAAGTGTTGATGATTCCTTCCGTCAGTGCAGTAACTGGACCACCGGGTCCACCTTATCTTTGAAACTGATTGTCTCCCCTCTTTAAATATTTTAAACCACTTTCGAGCTGTGTTGCAGGGAAGAAAAGACTCTCAGTCGGCCTCCTGTAACATTGTATAGACCTCAGCTGAAGATTTGTTGAGACGAAAGCAGAATTTCAAAGCCGCTTATGGTTCCTCGCATGTTACCTCCATTGCAGCGGTAAGCCATACTGAACATGTCTGACCTTGCCTACCCCTCACAGTCGGGAACCAGGATCCCCAACAATGAAACTACTACGGCGTGTTTGTTGCACATTAGGCTAACAGAATATCATAAGATTAAATTTTAGCGCGAGAAATTATGGCCATAAAAAATTATCATCATTCTTTATTCAACAGCCCTCGTATGTGGGCATTTCCCATCCATATGACGCTGTACTCCAAACAAATTCTCAAAGCAAGGCTTCATTACACTTAAATTTAGCTAATATGTTTAAAAAGTGCTCATTTTCAGAAAATATTTTCTTCATGTTATCAATTTTCATTTTATATTCACTTCAGCGTTGCCATCGTCGGGTACATGCTGCTCAAACAGCAAAACTGATCTGTTTTTTGTGCCTCGTTTCCTGTATACCGGGTGTCTCTCCTAAGGGTTATCAGGCCGATTTACTGTGGTGTTTCGGCAAATATCTGCAATTTAGATTTGCATTTCGTAGCTGGAGTCAGCCCAGACAGTTACCGATCGTCACGTCTTCCATGCGACGCCCAGTAACAATAAAAAGCACCTGTTGGTTTCCTGTTATAAACGAAATTATTTTTAAATCGAAATTTTACGTGCCCATTCAATACAGCGTTTCGAAATTGGTCTAGCTCAATATTCGTTTTATGGATGTGTATCAACAGTGACAGTAAAACACGATAATAAGCAGCGCTGGATCTTTAGCGGTAGCAGTCAGCTCGGACCAGAGCGGTGTTGTGGCTGCTGGAGTTCTGGTAATACTTAAGAGTTTTACTGTCCCTGTTATTACATCTCCATAAAGCGAATCTCGGGATACACTAATCTGGGACCGCTCTATCGAATGGGAACATAAAAGTCCTCTTTCAAGATCATTTTGTTAGTAACGGGAAGCAATACGATGCTTTCCGTCTATACTGAGGTTCGCATGAAAGAAGCGGTGAGCACTATTTGTCTGGACTGACTCCAGCTAAACAATGCCAAAAAGAAATTGCAAATATCTGCTGCAACGCCAGAGAAAATGCGCCTGATGATTCTTAAAAGTGACGCCCTGTATACTATCTGAAAAGGAAGTGAAGCCCCTACAAGACTATGAGGAAACGGAATGAAACTTCATGAATAGAGAGGGTATGCGGGTTTATTTCATTGATTACAATATCATGTGAGATTAACAAATCACTTGACAATATGAGCCTCGCTTACTACTATGGCTTTGCACCTGTTCTAGACTGGATTCATTCATTGATTCGGTTGGGAAGGGTGGCATAGAGCCGTTGTATCCTCTCTTAAGGCAACCTCACCCACAATTGTATCTGGTCCTTCATAATATGGATACTGGCTCTGGTCAGAGTTGACGTCGGAGCTGTTCCCACATATGTTCTGTCGGTGCCAGGTCTGAGGAACATGATGGGCATGGGAGTGTCTCAACATCGGGCAGACAGTTCATAGGGACACGTGCCATGAGTGGACGAGCATTGTCCTGTTGGAAAACGGCACCTTGATACTGTTCATCCGGGGCAGTGCAGAACCGCGATTCGTCGCTAAACTCTGTGTGGGGTCATTAATACGCAGTCCATGCTTCCTCATCACGGCACCATTCCAACGCAGCTGATTCTTTTGTTGTTATATCGGCAGCCTAGTCAAGGGACGGTAATTTCCTAGTGTGTCTGCTGCATGTCTCTGACCAACGATGCAGGATCATACAGAATGTTGCAGGGAGTCCACTACTTGTTCTTGGATGACGGGTACAGATGTGAAGAATTACAATGTGGTTGGTGCACAGTGATGGATACTGCGCTGTGCGCCGGCCGGAGTGGCCGAGCGGTTCTAGGCGCTACAGTTTGGAACCGCGCGGCCGCTACGGTCGCGGGTTCGAATCCTGTCTCGGGCATGGACGTGTGTGATGTCCTTAAGTTGGTTACGTTTAAGTAGTTCTAAGTTCTAGGTGACTGATGACCTCAGAAGTTAAGTCCCATAGTGCTCAGAGCCATTTGAACCATCTGAGCTGCCCTGTGGACCGGAACCTTGGCGACGAGTACGCCCGGGTACGCGTTGCCGTGTGTCCACCATCGGGCCACTATCACATCCAAATGCCCCTCAAATCTGAATTTCCGCGATTCTACCAACTGGACAAACGGAGACCCACAATGAGGCTCAGGGTCAAACACTCTTCAAGTCCCTTATATAGCACACCCGCCTGGCAACAATACTAAACACGAACAGGAATAATGTACGCTGGTGGCCGTTCTACCTGTCACGTAGAATCGAAATTTTTAATCATTCACATACCCGCCGAGGGTCTGCATGTGCCCTGAGTGGCATTCAAATCTGAGCAAGTCTTACGGGTGCTTTACTCTTTTCACCAGGCAGTGTAATTCTCTCAGCATCATCTAATTTAATTCTTCTCTTCAGTAATCATATTTCACTTTTCTTGTAGTGTGGAATGACCACTTCAATTTAGTTTTTGGGACAGCAAGTGTCAGACTGATGTTATAAGGAAGAGTAATCCACGCGTACAAAACGTAGCTTAGAAAGTACTCAGTCTGCCAGTACTTATCCAAGCAATTTTAGACGAAATGTATTCAAAGAAGAGCTGCACGGTAGATCAACATATTGTTTAGCCAGAGTCTAACGCCCAAGCCTCCAGATGCCAGACATTCAGATCGGTAACAAATGCTGCATATCGATAGTGTGTCGACCAAAACACCGATTTAGTTCGTGCTGTGTGCTGTCGTCCAGCATAACATCCGTAAACTGTAATTAAAAGTAACATCAGGGCTACGGAACATTGGAAAAGCGTTTATGTTTATAAACGTATAGAAGATCTCGCATGGATAATGAGGTAGAGCGTGAGATCGTCGTGTCAAAGGTTTCCCGTTCAAATCCATGTAATGACCTTTCTTTAACTATTTACTCGTGAAACTGTTATTTGGGAGACGATTTTCCTGACACGTAAAATGACTTTTCGGAGTTTGTAGCAATTTTCGTTTGGCAATCTGCTTTCTCTTCGTTGTTTGAAAGCAGCAAACCTATGAAGTATTCAGAGTACATTTGTATGGATAGGTGTGGTGTTCTGTTGCACATGCCCAAGACAGCAACACAATTATTCGTACAAATGTACTCTATAGGTTAGTTACTTTCAACAAACGAGGCAAAAGCAGACTACCAAAAGAATATTATTACAGACCCACAAAAGTCCTTTTACATGTCAAGAAAATGGTCTCCTGTACAACACTTCCACGCATAAACAGTTAAAAGAAATTACCATCAGAGCGATTTGAAGGCCGGGCCTTTAATACGACGACCGCACGCTCTACCACCTCACCCTAGCGAAATCTACTTTAATTAATGTTTACGCCAGTTCTGCTGAACGACAGCACACAGCACGAACAAAATCCGTGTTTTGGTCGATACTCTATCGACATACAACGTTTTAGTCCAGTCTGAGTACCTAATATCCAGAGGTTTGAAAGTGAGTGCCATCAAGTTTCTCACTTAATTCTAATGGGGAACGAACCGGAAAGGCGGGGTGCATCGCAGAAAGCGTTTCTAACGAAATTCCAAGAACACGGGTAATCAACGAATGAAAAAAAATACTGCAGTTGGGAGACGTCCCTTTAACGCTTCTTCATTTGTTTTTATTTAATTCCATTATGAACAACTACTGGACGCAATAAATTGAGTATGATACAAATTCTGAACTTGATCGGTCACGTCTTTTACTTCCTTGGAAGCGTATTCGAAATAAATACTGCAGAATAGTACACACCATTTCTGTTCAATACTTAGTGTAATGTCACGCAAATGAAAATTATTGTTCCAGCCAAGTATTAACAAGAATAATTCTTTAGTCCTTTCATTTCATTGTCACTTACAGTGTTAACCTGTTTGTTTGTGAAGGCAGCGCCAGGCAGCGTTTGCATAGGATACTGAAAGAAATCTTTTCAGCTTCTTTCAGCCCTAGATATTTAAAATACTGGACTTCCCGAACCGCTTGATTATCTTCTGATAGTAAAATTTAACTTTTACTCTAGTTCTGTGCTTGAAACAGCATGTAGCAGTTAAGTGACTATCTTCTTTTATTGCACTTACACGCATCCATGTTACACCACTATTTGTGCAGGAGAATCAGTAATGAAAATATACGACTTACAAAAAATTGTCATGTCCTCTTCGTTTCTCTTCTAGAGTATTTAATGGAAACCAGCGAATAAGTTCGTTGTAAGTCTTTATACATGTTACCCTTAGAATTGAAGCTAACATTACTTACAATTGTCCTGTGACCTTTCGGTGGCGCGAAAGGCCACGTGTTTCAAAGGACTGCCGGGTCCCATTAACGGTATGGGACCGATACAAAACGGATGCAGTCTGTGTGCGCACACGCGGTGTTCTATTTGTCTCCGTTGTATTTATTGACATTCTGTAGCTCGCAACAGGGACAGATCGTAAGTGCATCGGCCATGTGGTGTTTGTCCCGAAACCTTTTTTTACCTATCCGCTAATGCTGATATGATGTTTGTGAATATCGACGCCACAATAGTTGCACCAGCCCCGTAGTTGCAGCAATTATCGACGGTGAGGAACTTCCACAGCGTCGTAATGGTACTGATGAAGGGCCACTCTGGGATACCTGGAAATGAACAAGCTGATGTCCTAACAAAGCAAACATCTCTACATGGAGCTATTAAATATGATACACTCCCTCTCACAGATGATCGAGAGCATCTAAAATCTGTCTCTTTATAGACTCATTTTAAAAATCGTCCTTCATCCTCAGGTTACACACCATGGAAAGTCTCAAATTGAAATGTCTGTGCATGACATCCGCTATCCAACCTGCTTATTTAGATATGATACAACACCCTCTCTCCACTACACAACAACTACTACTGCCCACAGTTGCAAATCGACTCGACTGTTATCTAATTGCTTACTCGCGCTCTGCTCTGTACTATAATCTCTGAAAACGAGAGACTGAGTATTGGTCATATGTTCAGCAAGCAAAGGTGTTTAAAGTGACAAAAAATTCGAAATAAACAGATAATTTTCGTTGAGCACCATGTGGTAACATACCAAACAAGCTGTAATTTGCTACCATTTCCCTTAATGTATATACCTTTCAACAGGACCGAATAGGTTAGGCAACAGTTAAGACAAAAACAGGGGGAAACGCAGAGTAGTGATTTATTGATACAAGTTTTATGATACTTAACAGTTGTATGAAGATAGTACATGTCTGTATATTTCAATGTTCGATCTCAGTGATCTGTCTTTATTAAATACTGATACAGTCTTAGAACCGATGAACGGTGACTAGCATCGCTTGTATAACGCCGAGTTTGGCTCTTATTGGTGGTAACTGTCGATGAGACCTGAGACACATGCTGAAGCAATGCCCTGATGCTGTCTTGAAATACAACCCACTGAACGGAGTCGTGTGTCTGCTTATATTCACGTTTGGTGGACGGATGTTCACTTGGAAACTGCTTGCAAACATAAGGCGGACGCATATCGCAGTCCTGGACGATCTTTTCAAATCAGTACACCACCATGTGCGCAGTCACGACACAGCCGATCTTATCACTCGAAGGTACAGACTTCATACGACAATCGGCGAAATTCAGATCAGTTTGTTTTCTTCGGCCATACCGACGAACGTGACGCGAAACATGGACTGTGAGAAACTGATAACCGGCCGGAGTGGCCGAGCGGTTAAAGGCGCTACAGTCTGGAACCGCACGACCGCTACGGTCGCAGTTTCGAATCCTGCCTCGGGCATAGATGTGTGTGATGTCCTTAGATTAGTTAGGTTTAAGTAGTTCTAAGTTCTAGGGGACTTACGACCACAGCAGTTGAGTCCCATAGTGCTCAGAGCCATTTGAACCATTTTTTGAGAAACTGATAAATGTACTTGTAAGGCGTCCTGATTTCACGGACCTTACATGAGCTTGAGCCATAATGACAGAACAATACAGTATGAGATCCTCAGAAAATAATTATAATATCATATCAACAAAATGCAATTGCTGTTAATCTCATGTACCGAAAACTAACAAAAGAATCTCTACCAATATATGGACTGCCATGAACAAATAAGTTAAAGTGAAACGCGTTCTGGAGACGAACCCAGCAGGTGGTTAATAATATCGCGAAAATCCCATTTAGGAAGAGAACGGGGAACTTCAGTGCAGAAAGGGATAAGGCCAGAACAATACGTTATTACTTCTAACGTAAATAAGACCGGGACTGAAGGTAAGTGGCTGCACGTCATTAACAGGGCTAGGCTGCGACCCTGCAAGAAAAATAAAAATGTTTATTCACCTCAAACGAGACGGTGATTGGCTGAAATATAAAACCATTTTGAGACCTAAACTTACGGCCCTCTATTTCTATCTCTCTCTCTCTCTCTCTCTCTCTCTCTCTCTCTCTAGTCTGATAGCAGACCGCACAAGTGTGCAGAAATAAGCGAGGGCGTTGAGAGCTTTGCTTACTGCGAAGTGACGACGATACGCTTCACTTATCGTGGCGACAGATAGCAAAGATCTAGTTAATTACTCCTGCGGGAATTTTTGCGGGCAAAGAAATTGTGCACGTCACTCCAACCCATAGGGAGTGTGCAATAGCCATTATTATTTCGACAATGGAAAGATTAGCGTTCTCTAGAACGGAGGAAAGTTGCGGCTGAGTGAATTCAGTCAAGGCCAGGTCCTCAAAGAAGAGCCGGCCGCGGTGGCCGTGCGGTTCTAGGCGCTCCAGTCCGGAGCCGCGCTGCTGCTACGGTCGCAGGTTCGAATCCTGCCTCGGGCATGGGTGTGTGTGATGTCCTTAGGTTATTTAGGTTTAAGTAGTTCAAGGTTCTAGGGGACTAATGACCACAGCAGTTGAGTCCCATAGTGCTCAGAGCCACTTGAACCATTTCCTCAAAGAAGGAGTTTGTGGCACCCTGAGAATGGAAATATCATAATCTGAGTAAAGTTTGTGGTCATGGACTAAACTCGACGCTTTATTTTCAACCACAAGTAACCAAAATCTTTATAGGAAATTTTAGGTGTAAATTATTACCTCAAAATATAATTTGTTGAACTGAGAAGGATGGCGTATCTTACGCTTAAATTTACTGCACTGGATCTCCTTTGGGTAGCGGTATGTGGACATTACTAGTCTGCTTGTTACTGTAACTGCTTACTCGTGTTTTGATGCCAGCAGTATGTTGGTGCTGCTTTCGTTTCATGAAGTTGTTTGCAAGAGTGGTGTATGTGTTCCCGCTTTGCAGTGCTTTAGGTGTTCAGACTAACTTATTCTAAACTTTGCGCGACTTCATTTAAATTCTACAAAACAGTGTTTGTACTCTTGTTTTTGAAGGATCATCTCGAGTATGTAAAACCAAATGACCCATGCGTAAAACTTGGTTAACTAAAGCCAATTTCAAGTAAATACAGAAGTTCTATTAAAAGAACTGATACTAACATTAAAGATACAGTTCTGACTCAAGTAAAACTGGAACAGACTGTTCGATGTTGACAACTGGTGATTACGGTATCCCACGTTCTGAGAAGTAAAATTTCAGTGTTCTCGTGAGATGTGTTAAATGCTATTTACAATGCCCTTAATTCTAATATAAAATGTAACAAAAATCTAATATTTTCAGTGAGGCATCCCAAATACTACGAAATATAAAACCTTGTTACTTCCTTTCTCAAGGAAGTGCATTGAAGTTTCCAGTACCAGAATCTGATTTTGTCAATATACTGCCAGTACTGCACTAATTTTCGCCGTTTTTAGAATAAAGTAAGCCGCTGTGAAACGAATAATCTGCCTTTCGTTAGTTAACAATACTTCCTTACTCACTCACAAATTTTATCCATGCATCATATATACAAACATTATTTTCACCACGTAAATTGATCGTTCTGTGTCTGTAACCTCACTGGCAAAATCTTTATACACAGAAGTCACAAACCTACCTCTGTAGTATAATAAACTGTACTCGCAACAATATATTTTGGAGAAATCCGTAATGAGCTGCATCACTGAAACTACACACGTATGAACTATGTGAAAAATATCAATTAGGGCAAGTTAGCTTCAGAGGTGGTGGCCACTTCTGACGCAAATGCAGGGTGGGAGAAAGAAAGCGTCGTCACGATGTTAAAGACACTTTAACTTTTGTGGGATAGCGATTTTCCTTTCATCTCATATATTCGTGAAACTTGTCTGGTAGTTCCAATAACTGAGAACATAGTATGTAGTACTCGCCATTTGCTGCATTCGGCATCCTTTTAGTAGCAAACTCCACGTTGGAGCGCTCATCTCCAAGCACATAGGCGTCGTGGTATCCATCCAACCCTTGGAGTTGTTGCTGTGGTCTTAAGGCCTGAGACTGGATTGATGCAGCTCTCCACGCTACTCTATCCTGTGCAAGCTTCTTCATCTCCCAATACTTACTGCAGCCTACATCCCTCTGAATCTGCTTAGTGTATTCATCTCTTGTTCTCCCTCTACGATTTTTACCCTCCACGCCGCCCTCCAATACTAAATTGGTAATCCCTCGATGTCTCAGAACATGTCCTACCAACCGATCCCATCTTTTAGTCAAGTTGTGCCACAAGCTGTAAGTTGGCTGTTTAGGTTTTCTTATTGGCAACGTTACGTAGCGCTCTGTATGAAAATCACGGGCTGTGCTGTGTGCAGTCTGTGGCTAGTTTGCATTGTTGTCTGCCATTGTAGTGTTGGGCAGCGGCAGCTGTATGTTAACAGCGCGTAGCGTTGCGCAGTTGGAGGTGAGCCGCCAGCAGTGGTGGATCAGGGGAGAGAGATGGCGGAGTTTGGAAATTTCTAAGACTGGATGTCATGATCTGTTATGTATATTATGATTTTTCAACACTATTAAGGTAAATACATTATTTGTTCTCTACTAAAATCTTTCATTTGCTAACTATGCCTATCAGTATTTAGTGCCTTCAGTAGTTTGAATCTTTTATTTAGCAGGCAGTAGTGGCGCTCGCTCTATTGCAGTAGCTTGAGTAACGAAGATTTTTGGTGAGGTAAGTGATTTGTGAAAGGTATAGGTTAATGTTAGTCAGGGCCATTCTTTTGTAGGGATTTTTGAAAGTCAGATTGCGTTGCGCTAAAAATATTGTGTGTCAGGTTAAGCACAGTCAAGTATAATTGTTGAAAGGGGACGTTTCAAAGCTCCTCTTCTCCCCAATTCTATTAAATACTTCCTCATTAGTTATGTGATCTACCCATCTAATCTTCAGCATTCTTCAGTAGCAGCACATTTCGAAAGCTTCTATTCTCTTTTTGTCTGAACTATTTATCGTCCACGTTTCACTTCCATACATGGCTACACTCCATACAAATACTTTCAGAAACGACTTCCAGACACTTAAATCTATACTCGATGTTAACAAATTTCTCTTCTTCAGAAACACTTTCCTTGCCATTGCCAGCCTACATTTTATATCCTCCCACATATGGTAGATTCTAACCTAACCTTGCCTTCTTAATCCCGCCAAGACGATGGAAATCGAACGCACTGTGATAAACTGTTGGCCGATGTCATCGGACGACTTCTGGCGACGGCATCTGACGACCGTTGTCGGTGCCACTGTGAACGAAGCGTCAGACATTAGTGTAACGTAATAAAATGTCCGCAGAAGATTACTACATGCAGCGAAGAGTGGCCGCGCGGTTAGAGGCGCCTTGTCACAGATTGCGCTGACCCTCACGCCGGACGTTCGAGTCCTCACTCGGGCAGGCATGTGTGTGATGTTCTTACCTTAAGTTAGTTTAAGTAGTGTGTAAGTCTAGGGACCGATGACCTCAGCAGTTTGGTCCCTTAGGAATTCACACACATTTGAACATTTGAAGAAGATTACTGCACGGATATTTCTTATCGAGTTACGGGATACAAGGACGTTATATTAATTGTAAAACTACAACCGTCTCACAGTAAGTGTCGTACATTTATTATATATTACATGTGTTTATACTACTTTCAGTGGTTACAATCTCTTTCAATTCACAAATTCTTGTATTTCATTGTTATAGTAATTCTTATTCTTACGTTATATTCTTACCTTTATTCTACAGGAAGAGTTTGTGCATCCTCTTGGATTACACGGATCGTAGAAACGTTGGAAAGATACAAATTCGAGACACCACAAGTATCGCGCGAAGGCAGGTTTGTCATAGCGACATTTGTTCGTATGAATATCACTCTAGAAGGAAGTCTTCATATTTAACTTCACGGTAAACTACGCTTAACAGATCACTTTTTCGGGAACTGCCGCTTGCAACTAATTATGAATCAAGATAAACTACAAAAATTTCACCGAAATCCATTTCAAATCATTTATTAAAATTTTTTTTTAATTGACTCACCAGACACACTATTACCAGACGAATAAGCACAATGTTACTTCAGTATATACACTACTGGCCATTAAAATTGCTACACCACGAAGATGACGTGCTACAGACGTGAAATTTAACCGACAGGAAAAAATGCTGTGATATGCAAATGATTAGCTTTTCAAAGTATTCATACAAGGTTGACGGCGGTGGCGACACCTACAACGTGCTGACATGAGGAAAGTTTCCAACCGATTTCTCATACACAAACAGCAGTTGACCGGCGTTGCCTGTTGAAAGTTGTTGTGATGCCTCGTGTGAGGAGGAGAAATGCGTACCATCACGTTTTCGACTTTGATTAAGGTCGGATTGTAGCCTATCGAGATTTCGGTTTATCGTATGGCGACGTTGCTGCTCGCGTTGGTCGAGATATTCTGTCAGCAGAATATGTAATCGGTGGGTTCAGGAAGGTAATACGGAACGCCTTGCTGGATCACAACGGCCTCGTATCACTAGCAGTCGAGATGGTAGGCATCTTATCCGCATGGCTGTAATGGATCGAGCAGCCACGTCTCGATCCCTGAGTCAACAGATGGGGACGTTTGCAAGAGAACAACCATCTGCACGAACAGTTCGACGACGTTTTCAACAGCATGGACTATCAGCTCGGAGACCATGGCTGCAGTTACGCTTGACGCTGCATTACAGACAGGAGCGCCTGCGATAGTGTACTCAACGACGAACCTGGGTGCAAGAATGGCAAAACTTCATTTTTTCGGATGAATCCAAGTTCTGTTTACACCATCGTGATGGTCGCTTCCGTGTTTGGCGACATTGCGGTGAACGCACATTGGAAGCGTGTATTCGTCATCGCCATACTGGCGTATCACCAAACGTGATGGTATGGGGTGCCATTGGTTACACGACTCGGTCACCTCTTGTTCACATTGACGGCACTCTGAACAGTGCACATTACATTCCAGATGTGTTTCGAACCGTGGCTCTACCCTTCATTCGATACCTGCGAAACCCTACATTTCAGCAGGATAATGCATGACCGCATGTTGCAGGTCCTGTACGGGCCTTTCTGGATACTGCAAATGTTCGACTGCTGCCCTGCCCAGAACATTCTCCAGATATCTCACCAACTGAAAACGGCTGGTGAATGGTGGCCGAGCAACTGGCTCGTCACAATACGCCAGTCACTACTCTTGATGAACTGTGGTATCGTGTTGAAGCGGCATGGGCAGCTGTACCCGTACACGCCATCCAAGCTCTGTTTGACTCAATGCCCAGGAATATCAAGGCCGTTATTACGGCCAGAGGTGGTTGTTCTGGGTGCCGATTTCTCAGGATCTATGCACCCAAATTGCGTGAAAATGTAGTTACATGTCAGTTCTAATATAATATATTCGTCCAATGAATACCCGTTTATCATCTGCATTTCTTCTTGGTGTAGCAATTTTAATGGCTAGTAGTGTATTGAAAACCATGCGTGTAGTGATCTACATACAAGGATAGATAAACGAAAAGCAAAAATAAAAATTACAATCGGGTTTCGAACACGGAGCGCAGAAGCGTGAATCCGCAACGCCAATACCTCTCTCAAACGCACATAAAGTACCTGGAAAATTTTTACCGTCGTTTTCTCAGTAATGGTCGAGTAGCTACAGATAGACGGAGACACGTGTTCGCTTATTTTGACCGCTCTTCCACTGAACGAATTTTCTGGGAAGTCGGGTTATGATCCTGGCCGTGTTATGCTCGTCAGTATTTTTCCATAGAGGAACGAATGTGCGTATTTAATTGTTTGAAAATGTTAGTTTATTAATTTTAGCCGCTGGACAGAATCAAAATTCAATCCCCTATTCCGAGGGGAGTTTACGTGGCGAGGATACGGGAGACGGACACCTGTGACACGCACTTGTGGAGGGGGAGGCAGCGTCCCAAGACCGCCTACAGGTCTGGAAGCGCTGAAAGCACGTCAGTGCGCCCGATAATGAGGCTGAGACCGGCGCTCGGGTTACGCACGAGGCCGAGAGCGCCGGCAGTACGCACACGCACACGCACGTCCTGACCCGGCGCGCCGGCCTCTGCGTCTGCGTGAGGCGTGGCCCGTGACCTTTGCCGGCGCAGCAACACGGCGCACGCACCTTTCGCCGCCACGCCGTGGCTTCCCACTGTCCACAGGCGGAGTACCTTGCATGTCAGTGACCTGTTACAGTACATTTCCGACACACACCACACTGTCCACTGACAAAGAGGATGCGCCAAAATTAGATGATTACGAATAGTTGGCGCTGTTTAAGTTCACCGGATAAAAAATTAGTTACCCCTAGAGAAATAATTACAAGCATGATTTCACACCGTGAATGAAAGAGGATGTAGATGAAGATGAAGTGGAAGATACGATACTGCGTGAAGAGTTTGATAGAGCACTGAAAGACATGATTCGAAACAGGGCCCCGGGAGTAGACAACATTCCATTGGAACTACTGACGGCCTTGGGAGAGCCAGCCCTAACAAAACTCTAACATCTGGTGAGCAAGATGTATGAGACAGGCGAAATACCCTCAGACTTCAAGAAGAATATAATAATTCCAATCCCAAAGAAAGCAGGTGTTGACAGATGTGAAAATTACCGAACTATCAGTTTAATAAGTCACAGCTGCAAAATACTAACGCGAATCCCTTACAGACGAATGGAAAGCTGGAAGAAGCCGACCTCGGGGAAGATCAGTTTGGGTTCTGTAGAAATGTTGGAACACGTGAGGCAATGCTGACCTTACGACTTATCTTAGAAGAAAGATTCGCCGCCGGTAGGGCCTCCTCCACATCTCGGATGAGACCCCCCGGCAAGCAGACAGAGTGAACACTGGCCTTCTTCCCCGACCTTTCCGCTATTTCCCTAAGGGGCTCCATCACCCGCCTAACGTTGGAGCTCCCAATAACTAATAAACCCCTCCCCCCGTGTGCCTGCTCGGACCTTGCTGAAGGAGCAGCCACATGTCCACTCACAGGCAGAGCGGGCGATGCCACAAGGCCAGCCTCCACATTTACCCTCCGCCTCGTGCGCCACGAACGCCGCTGGACCCGCCACTCCCCTTGGGGAGATGCTGGCCCAACCGCGCCCGGTACCCGCGAAGATGTCTCGACAGCAGGGACAGTGGGTGAAGCATGTAACACCTGGGGTGTACCTTGCGACGCAGCAGAATCCCCACTGCCGCTACACTCCGAGGCAGCAGCTTGAAGACGGCTGACCGCGGCCATCAACACGTTCAGCTGTTCGCGAACAGTGGCCAGCTCCTCCTGCATCCGTGCACAGCAGTCACACATCCTATCCATCCTAAGGAATCAATTTGCTGAAGAGAGTTAATCAACTTTCAACTAGATTGCTAATTCACTGAAGGCGGCTGATTATTGACTAAACTGCGATTGCTAGCCACTCCTTATAGAAAACAATGAAAATAGTACTACCTGTCTCTGGACTGTATTGAACACAAACACTAGCACTACTGGCACTATGGTTGACTAAAGGGACTCTCTCTGACTGTATTCAAAACAAACACGAAATCTATGGAACACTATTAATAGCACTCGACAATTAAAGCTTCCTAAAAGCAAAAACACGTGGAAAAAGAAGTGACAAGTAAGAAAAATACAGTTAATACTTAAGTTAAGGTAGGTCGCTGCACAGCAGACGTGAAGCAGGCGGCGGTTAGAACGACATTGCTGCTCGCGTTGGCCGAGATCCAGTGACTGTTAGCAGAATATAGAATCGGTGGGTTCAAGATGGTAATACGGAACGCCAAGCTGGATCCCAACGGACTCGTATCACTAACAGTCGAGATGACAGGCATCTTATCCGCATGGCTGTAACGGATCGCGCAGCCACGTCTCGATCCCTGAGTCAACAGATGGGGACGTTTGCAAGACAACAACCATCTGCACGAACAATTGGACGACGTTTGCAGCAGCATGGACTATCAGCTCGGAGACCATGGCTGCGGTTACCCTTGACGCTGCATCACAGACAGGAGCGCCTGCAATGGTGTACTCAACGACGAACCTGCATGCACTAATGGCAAAACGTCATTTTTTCGGATGAATCCTGGTTCTGTTTACAGCATCTTGATGGTAGCATCCATGTTTGGCGACATCGCGGTGAACGCACATTGGAAGCGTGTATTCGTCATCACCATACTGACGTATCACCCGGCGTGATGATATGGGGTGCCATTGGTTACACGTCTTAGTCACCTCTTGTTCGCACTGATGGCTCTTTGAAAAATGGACGTTACATTTCAGATGTGGTACGACCTGTGGCTCTACCATTCATTCGATCCCTGCGAAACCCTACATTTCAGCAGGATAATGCACGAAGGCATGTTGCAGGTCCTGTACGGGCCTTTCTGGATACAGAAAATGTTCGACTGCTGCCGTGGCCAGCACGTTTTTCAGATCTCTCAGTAATTGAAAACGCCTTGTCATTGGTGGCCAAGCAACTGGCTCCTCACAATACGCCAGTCACTACTCTTGATGAACTGTGGTATCGTGTCGAAACTGCAGGTGCAGCTGCACCTGTAAACGGCATCCAAGCTCTGTTTGACTCAATGCCCAGGCGTATTAAGTCAGTTATTACGACCAGAGCTGGATGCTCTGGGTACTGATTTCTCAGGATCTATGCAGCCAAATTGCGTGAAAATGTAATCACATGTCAGTTACCGTATATCATCTGCATTTCTTCTTGGTGTAGCAATTTTAATGGCCAGTAGTGTAAGATTATCCTCCGAAAGCGAAAACATATTGTTAGAACCCAACTACATGGGGATAAATGATCTGCAATAAAATGAGAGAGATCAGGCCTAGCGCAAGAAGATAAGAGTGTTCGTTTTTGCCGCGCGCTGATCGAAAGTGGAAAGGTAGAGAAATACTCGTAGCTTGAAGCTGGTTTATGAACGCTCTGCCAGGCACGTAATGGTGAACTGCAGAGTAATTATGTGGACGTAGACATTTCGCTGATAAACACGTCATACTGCTTGTTATTTGACAGAGAAGAACATCGTATTAAAGTCTCATTGACCGTATTGACCTATTTCATCACGTAACGAAATATTTTATTCTCTAATTTCAAACAGAATGCATGGACAGAGACCTTTTATCACTTCAAGAAGGACTTGAACCCTTACAAAACCATAGTTTTGAGGTGTCAATATCAGAATTGGCTAGATCTCCTGCGAAAGTGTATAAAATTTTAACTCAAAATTTCGATCAACGAAGAAACGAATTGTAGCATAAACATGTTTCTCTTTCATTTCTGTGTAGAAA
This sequence comes from Schistocerca serialis cubense, assembly GCF_023864345.2. Lineage (NCBI taxonomy): Eukaryota > Metazoa > Arthropoda > Insecta > Orthoptera > Acrididae > Schistocerca > Schistocerca serialis. Next base: position 269,379,153 of record NC_064638.1, read on the forward strand.
CAAAAACGGCCTCATAAGACAACCTTGCAAGGTTTATTGCGGAGGACACTTAGTTTGAGAAATGGAACTCCAGATACCAGGGAAAATGACAAAAAAAATCAAATTTACTGTTCGCCTATGTATGGAGATGCCGATAATCATCCAAACTGTCATAAACTTCCAGACGGGCATCAAATGCTCACAAAACGTCCTGTCATATTTATTTGATAGCTCTGTCGTTGTCCACAGAATGTATATGTTTCATTCTTATAAGTATGTTTGTCCCCGTCACTGTCTCCCCAAGAAAAAGTTTCGCCATGTTTGTATTGCTTTTGAATCTTTGGCTGGCTGCAATACAGTCTGTCGCGTGAAGTTATTTCGAGCTCTCCATGTGTACTGTCTTCAGTTACAATTCTTAAACTAAGTATTTGTAATCCAAACATCAAAGAGATCACAGAAGGCTATTAGGCTTTTAGCCCCTTTGTTTCTTTTCCTAATTTTATGTTCTCAAACTTCATTCTTTTGAAGGGAAGATACAGGCAGATTTTTAACAGTAATTTGACGTGGTATTCAATGGGAAACACGTGCTCCAAATAGGAACAGTGAACATCTGGTATAAGAGTTCACTTCGTTGTCTGTCCTACAATGTCATAACGTATATACGTAATAAACTATTTCCTTACAACGCGCATCCAATTACAGGTAGGTTGTCATATGAAACTCGCAGTTGCCTGTTATTCTACTTAAGATCGACATTTCCATCAATTTCCACATTATGAACTCAAATTCTTTAGTGCCTTTCTCGTGTCATTAATTAGAGCTACAATGCATCTTAAAATATTCCTACATAAAAAATTCCTCTGTAAAAGAATCGAGACTCAGCAGCTCTGTGACTACATTTCTTTTCTCGGAAGCAACTCTTTGTTCAAATAATTCGCTGTTATTTCCTACAAAAGCAACTAAATACAGCTCAGTTTCCGAGTCTGCACAACAAACGCTGCATTTTGCTCTGTGTATTTTCTGTTGTTCACAGACCTCATCTTTGCGCTCCATTTTTGAACCATATTACTGTCGGAGACCCGTGAAAGTCATATTATGAGTTCTTTGCGACTGGTAACCAGTATTCTCGACGGAGAACACGCGTTGTGACAGTATTAATTGCTTTTCCTCTATTGTTACCGTGCTTTATTACCGGAGCATTTCGCATGACCCTATATTATATACTGGAAAGCCTTCTGACCTCCGAATATACAATGGTCTTTTTCCCTTTCTCTCATGTAATGCAGTATTGCCCCGCGTTTGTGAATCTCTTTGCATGCTCTCCGTGTTGGCACTAATACGTATCAGTCCTTGTATTCAAGCGTACCTTTTTGTGTTCTCTCGCTTGGCTTTATTGTATGCTTTTCTTTCTATGGCTTTTTTCTTTCTCCTTCTGCAAGAATGGGATGCATGTAGTCGTAATAAATTCTGCGAGGCATATTGTATGAAATATCATTTTAACCGGGCTTCGTAGAAGAAGCATTCACATTGTACGTCAGAAAATAAAAGTACACACATCCGACACGATCTTGTTCCATCATTAATTTATTGCGAATTCTCTATAGCGCGTTACTCCTAACACGGTCAACACTGTCATGATCTTCGTGCACTTTCTAAAACAGAAAAGTTTGTGCTAACACAAAACTTCAGCGCTTATCTACGTCTGTATGCTCTTCCGTGTATTCGGAAGTATCTTTCCTGACGAATAGTTTTCAGCCTGGGCTTTGCACTGCACATGTTTGACTTGATGTGACAAGCTGAAATTTCAGAAAGGGTTCGTATGTTACTGGCACTGAATTGCCTGTTGAGTATCTCACTCAACTCAAGAAATATGTGTTAGCAAATAACGTAACTGAAACTATCAGGCGAGTTTTGTCATGCGTTGTTGTCGGTAGAAGGAAGACACTTCGTATCTTTCCAAACTTGACAAAAGTTGAACGTTACAAAAATAAATCGTTATATTTTGTACATGTAAATTATTGATCTTTCGACAAGTGCAAGGTTTCGCATCATTTCTTTCTATCGCGTGATAATTTTTCATTTCCACACGTCCTAGACGATGAGATTAAAACATTTGTCTGATTATACAATTTTCCCTCAACTGATTTTTCTTGACACAGTGTAGCTACTCTCGGATGTTTCAACAGATATTGTCCCAGACTCTGGTAAGGGATTTCCATAGACTTAACTTCGCACTTACTTTTTTCTGACCCGTCATAATTTCTTACCCTACTCATACTATGAATTTTTAACGTCCTTCTCTGGCACCATATTTGAAATACTACCAGTTTAGTTTCTCCAGCTAATCTGTGCTGCACAATTCACTTCCACATATTTCTGAGCCCACCCAAACGTTTTCATAAAGTCTTTCCTGGTTGTATCAATTCGCGTTTGCTATTTTCTTTGCTTTCACCATCCGTCATTCGGTATGAAGTCGCTTACTAGCTGAGAAAATTCTGCCATTTCCCCTATTAATGCGTATCCTCTCATCCTCTCTCTGCCCTCCCCCCCCCCCACCCCCACCCTCGCCCATCGTGGTCACTCTGCATTCTATATGAAATAGTTCATTGCTATCTTATCTGCAACTCCTCATCACTTTAGGCTTGCCTTTATTTAAATAAAAGTAATAAAAACACTCCATTCAACAGGTCGTCTAAGCTGTACTTACTTTTGCATGAGCGTTACTGCTGTCTGTGATGCTTTACGTTGGTAATGATATGGGTAGAAGCCTTTTAGTAAGCAATTTCCCAATCTGTGGTTTAGGCTACAATATGAAAACTGCTTCCTTATCCCAGTTTTGCATCAGGTTTAAATGATTGATAATTCATTGGTTATCCAACATTTCCTTATTTTGCATGAGGTTTTGAAGTTCAGTATCTTGAATTTTCTATTTGGTAAAGTGAAGGATGTTCTGAGTGTCGGCAAAATTTTGCAGTTCTTTCGAAACTACCTTCTACTGTACACTTACTTATATGGATATGGTGTCTGTTCTTTCAGTCATGTCCGAGTATATAGTTCTGGCAATACCGGCCATGGCCTCCTTCTTCTGTGCGGATGCACATATATTCCCCTATCTCTTACGGGACTTGGTAAGAATGTCTTCCACGAGTATTTAGTGTGTTGGGTTCGGACACTACGAATGTAGTGTGTGGACATACAAGGTGAGAAATTGGGTCCCGGGAGGCGTGCACGAGATAGTCCCTTCAGTCGCACTACGTGCCCTCGGTGACTCAGATGGATAGAACGTCTGCCATGTAAGCAGGAGATCTCGAGTTCGAGTCCCGAACGGGGCACACATTTTCACCTGTCCGCGTTGATATATATCAACGTCCGTTAGCAGCTGAAGGTATTAATATAATTCTAATTACCTTCTACTGTGGCGACTTGATCGAAGAATTCGGGAGTATATATTTCGTTAACCAAATGGAAAGGAAAGAACGAAGATGGGATGGAAGATCGACGCCAAACTAATTAGAGATAGAAGTGCCGACAGACGCTTTTTCGCTGACTGAGTTGCATAATTTTTACCTAGTTAGAGGAACAGCCTATATGTGTAAGCCTATACACTTATATTATAACTGGACTCCTGTTACTGTAGCTTCGTTGTCAAAGAACGTTGGTGTATTGAAAAAATGAATTCGTTGGGTTTAGTGTTTTGTCCATCTCAGCAACTGTACTTTTATATACCGAAATAATCGGCAACCAGTTGCATAAAATAAATTTAATTTATTAGAAGGACGTACCTACCGCATTATTTGTGTCAATAGTAAGATGAATACAGCAAAATGCTGTGGTCATGTGGTTCATAGTGCATGTACAAAAATAATATAAAGAAATCAAATAACAAGTGCAAACATCAGAACAGATCTGGAGCTAGCCAGCTAATTCACAAGACCACGACATTTTGCTGCATGTACCTTATTACTGTCACTTGCAAATAATGCGATAGGTATAATCTTTTGAAGGAGGGTAATAAGTGCTCGAAATAGGCTAAAAAATTGAAATTCTCTTACGCAGTTCGTTGCTGATTATTTCGATACATGAGTTCGTTGTGTTGTAATTGAGATTATGTGCGAGATCTGGTGTAATATTTCGAAAGAATTTCCTCTAGACATCCGAATTGTTAATTGCGGCCTCCAGTAGGTAGAAAGCATATAAACCATATAATTACTTGTCCCTTCTCTAACCATGCAAATATCGAATGATTTTTTAATTCACTTTCAATCAAAATGACTGTCAATCCCCTACGATAAACATAATGCTGAACGTTCGCTATCCCTGTCGAGAACTGCATTTTTGAGACACTAAGTTTGAAAAAGGTCTGTATTTGGCGAAAACCGACTAAAAGATTTAGTTAAAGCAGGCCGTACGAAATACATAATGTAGCAGCAGTTTCTCGTCGAAAATCAACGACTGAATTCAATATTTTCCTCATTGTCACCACCGTCTCGTTATTTTATCACTGCAACTTCTTTGCAAGACTGTTAACTTAACTGTTGTCTAGACGCCTAATTTCGTTATCATTGTCTGAAACAGCATGGTCTGTGTGTTGATCTACGCAATCTGCTCCTTTTGTTATAGTCTATTAATTGCTGTCCGCTTATTTAGCTGAGTGGTTAAATTTGTTTCCACGTGTTAAAGATTTAATGTAATTCCTCGCTCTATGAATGCTTTAATTGATGACTATAATTAGCCGTCAGCGTGTTTATGTCATTTCATTGTAAGCTAGTCATTTGGGTGTTACTGTTTTTGTGGAATAATAATAAAAATGAGGTCAGCGCTTCCAACTGCCATGCAGCAATCTGGCTATGATTCCCAGTCGGGTTGGAGGGGACTGGGTGTTGTGTTATCCTCATCATAATTTTCTTCATCACCGTTACACAGGTCGCCCAACGTGGCGTTAAATGAAAAGACACGCATCTCGGCCGTCGAACTTCACCCGCCGTAAGATCATTTCATTTCTGTTTATGAACTTCTTCCGTTATTTCACTACACTCCATTTTTTTCTGTTGGGCTAAGGTGCTAAGGAGTGAACGACATTCGTTTTTCACCGTATTCCTTAGATCCCATCACGAAAAATAACGTTAGGGTATATAGAATCATTCAAGGTAGTGACAAACCTCTCACACAATATCCCTGTGGATTTTATTAACAGTTGTCTATTATCCACTTGCTATATTCCATTAATGTTCACTTAACCTATAAATGAACATCATTCATTCATTGTAGACCCCTATTCTATGATGAAATAGAAAGTAAATGATGTAGACAAGCGGAGCCATATACTATCGGAACGTCCTAATCAGTTCTGTAGAACTTACCTTACTCGGTGGTAAAGCGAATTTTTCACTCTGTGTTGAACAGGACTGATTATTGTTGAAAGGATTTCTTGGTACTGTGATTTTTATAGCCGTACAAAGCAACGCTTATTTATGTTTAAAGTAACTAAATTTATTTCTTCCAATGTCTAAAATTTATCAATAGCTCATGTTTCCGCTACTTTCCTACATAGGTGTTTTTACCTCGAATTTTTGTAATCATTGGTAGACATATGACGCAATTCCACTTCATTTAAATTTGTAATTTTCTTATTTGGGTCACAGGGAACTTCAATTCATTACGTATCGTAACGTATAAATACGATGCGTAAACAACCACTCCTCTGCAATCAGTCACAGTTTCATTGCAAATTCATAGCCGCTGCGCATTTCAGCGGATTATATGCTTATCAGCAAATGGAATATTTTCTTCTGGGTACATAACGATATCTGTGTTTGGGACGATCCATCGCATTTCAACTTGTTTGCATGCAGCATCGTTAATGTAAAAGGTGGTGAATGCATATGAATGTATAATGTTCATTTGAGGCAATAAACAGTGCAAGACTATTGTTGTGACTACTTAAATGATTGCGTACTTGAATGTGTGTAGGTGTATGGTGATCTCTCTTATTACGGATGGTAAAATGAAGGAATCGCTATTGTAAAATAAGTCCATGTCAAAAAACGTCTCAGGTAGAATTTTACAAACGGTTCAATGTAGAGGAACAAAACTCTCAGCAAGAACAGCGTTTGAGTGACTGTTGTTCACTGTGGTTAATGTTCTAAAGTCTAAATTATCAGCCAACCTTATACACTCCTGGAAATTGAAATAAGAACACCGTGAATTCATTGTCCCAGGAAGGGGAAACTTTATTGACACATTCCTGGGGTCAGATACATCACATGATCACACTGACAGAACCACAGGCACATAGACACAGGCAACAGAGCATGCACAATGTCGGCACTAGTACAGTGTATATCCACCTTTCGCAGCAATGCAGGCTGCTATTCTCCCATGGAGACGATCGTAGAGATGCTGGATGTAGTCCTGTGGAACGGCTTGCCATGCCATTTCCACCTGGCGCCTCAGTTGGACCAGCGTTCGTGCTGGACGTGCAGACCGCGTGAGACGACGCTTCATCCAGTCCCAAACATGTTCAATGGGGGACAGATCCGGAGATCTTGCTGGCCAGGGTAGTTGACTTACACCTTCTAGAGCACGTTGGGTGGCACGGGATACATGCGGACGTGCATTGTCCTGTTGGAACAGCAAGTTCCCTTGCCGGTCTAGGAATGGTAGAACGATGGGTTCGATGACGGTTTGGATGTACCGTGCACTATTCAGTGTCCCCTCGACGATCACCAGTGGTGTACGGCCAGTGTAGGAGATCGCTCCCCACACCATGATGCCGGGTGTTGGCCCTGTGTGCCTCGGTCGTATGCAGTCCTGATTGTGGCGCTCACCTGCACGGCGCCAAACACGCATACGACCATCATTGGCACCAAGGCAGAAGCGACTCTCATCGCTGAAGACGACACGTCTCCATTGGTCCCTCCATTCACGCCTGTCGCGACACCACTGGAGGCGGGCTGCACGATGTTGGGGCGTGAGCGGAAGACGGCCTAACGGTGTGCGGGACCGTAGCCCAGCTTCATGGAGACGGTTGCGAATGGTCCTCGCCGATACCCCAGGAGCAACAGTGTCTCCAATTTGCTGGGAAGTGGCGGTGCGGTCCCCTACGGCACTGCGTAGGATCCTACGGTCTTGGCGTGCATCCGTGCGTCGCTGCGGTCCTGTCCCAGGTCGACGGGCACGTGCACCTTCCGCCGACCACTGGCGACAACATCGATGTTTTGTGGAGACCTCACGCCCCACGTGTTGAGCAATTCGGCGGTACGTCCACTCGGCCTCCCGCATGCCCACTATATGCCCTCGCTCAAAGTCCGTCAACTGCACATACGGTTCACGTCCACGCTGTCGCGGCATGCTACCAGTGTTAAAGACTGCGATGGAGCTCCGTATGCCATGGCAAACTGGCTGACACTAACGGCGACGGTGCACAAATGCTGCGCAGCTAGCGCCATTCGACGGCCAACACCGCCGTTCCTGGTGTGTCCGCTGTGCCGTGCGTGTGATCATTGCTTGTACAGCCCTCTCGCAGTGTCCGGAGCAAGTATGGTGGGTCTGACACACCGGTGTCAATGTGTTCTTTTTTCCATTTCCAGGAGTGTAGTTTCGTATGGCGGTGTTAGTCCTTCCCTCAATGCCTACTTTCTTTCCTAAGTCTGAACGTTGTTCTAGTTTCTTTCTTCATCAGAGCCTTCGAAAATGTCCACTCGAAATCACTTTCCTGCTGGGTTCGAGATATTTCCTTTTTTACGTCTAACTCTGTGAAATTGCTTTCGAACCTCTCGGTGCCATTTGTCTAAAAAAAAGTCTAGGTTTCGTCTCAATTACTGTAAAACTTTCGTTTCTTCGGCTTTAAAGTGTACTCTGTAGTGTACTGTGCTACCCTCAGGAAATTGAAGACGCGACTTCGGAGTGTTCGTTGCCACAAAAATGCAAACGAACTTCTCGTGTTCCATGACAACGCAAGGCCTGACACACATATGCGCACCCGAAAGCAGATCGCAAAGCTTCACTAGACCGTTCTTCATCCACGGGGAAGTTATTGACGCCTCCGGCGTTGAGTAGTAGGGTGGTACCGCGCGGTCGTACACGTGCACCAAGTAAGGCGGTCGCATTGAACGCAGATTATGTTGCAAAATAGGGTTTCCTAGCCAAACGTGTGGAGAGTATAAAAGTGTATTGGACTGTTGTTGATAATTCTTCCAGGTTATATGGCCGTGGTCCATGGAATTCTTCTGTTCCTAACGTTTCGTCCAATACTACGTTGGACACCCTCAGAGGTATGGCTGGTCCTGCTGAGTCCTGCCGACTGACGAGTCGGGCGTCGGAGAGCGGTCTAAATACCGAGGAAAGTGGACGTGGTCTAACTTGCAAATAGTAGCAGAGAGAAAACTAGTCAGAGATAAAATGTAACTATCGATAACAGTCCGTCATAGATAAAAATCACTTATCGATTCTGTAACGCCACTATCCATATCTCGCTTAATTTCAAGGTCTCTTCTTTTTTATTAAAACTATCTTCATGTTTATAAATTTCAATAGCCTCCCTATACAGTCGTGGATAATACTTCGTGGTAGCACTTAAAACTGTAGTTTCAGAAAACTTAACTACATGGTCACCTGACTGAAGAACATGTTCCGCAACGGCCGATTTATCTATTTTTCCCAGTCGGCAAAAACTTTTATGCTCCTTTACCCTCGTATTCACACTTCTTTTCGTAGTACCAATATGGACCTTACCACAAGTACACGGAATTATATACACACCGCTAGATGATAATGGTGGCCTTCTATCTTTAACAGAACGAAGTACTTGTCCTATTTTTCTGGTAGGTTTGAATACCGGTTTCACTTTATGTTTCAGCGAAATTTTGCCGATTCGATCTGTAACCTTACTAATGAAAGGTAAAGACACCGTGTTCTTCCATTGCTGTGTACCATCCTTGTCCTTTGGCCTGCTGTAATTAGGTCTTAAAACTCTATTAATTTCTTTATTTGAGTACCCTTTCTTTTCGAAGGCCTGTTTCAGATGATTCAGTTCCGTATCCAGATGTTCCGCCGTACATATCCGTTTTGCACTGTCCACTTAACTTTTGATTACACCTCTTTTTTGTTGTGGGTGATGATTGGAGTTCTTATGTAAGTATCTATCAGTATGTGTGCCCTTCTGAAACACTTCATGTTTTTGACTGCCATCGGTCTGTTTCATGATTAAAACATCGAGCAACGAAATAGCCTGGTCTTTTTCCACTTCAATGGTAAACTGAATTTTAGGGTTTATGCTATTAAGATAATCAAAAAATTCGTCTAATTCTTTTTTACCATGTGTCCAAACCACGAATGTGTCGCCTACATAACGATACCAACAACATGGTTTCTTATTTGCTTTATTCTACGCTAATTGTTCAGATTTCTCCATGTAAAAATTGGCAATCGCCGGGCTCAACGGGTTACCCATGGCAACACCATCCAATTGCTCATAAAACTCCTCATCCCACTGAAACTGGCTAGATGTGTGACAGTGTCTAAACAGAGCGGTCAAATCTTCAGGGAAAATTTCCATTATGTAAACCATAACTTCATTGACCGGAATCATAGTAAACAGAGATACAATATCAAAACTAACCAGAATGTCTTCAGGAGCCAAGGTTAGACCTTCAATTTTCTCAATAAAAAGACGTGAATCCCTCACATAAGAATCAGTCTTACCAATGTACGGTTGTAGAAGAGTAGCTGGATACCTAGATATTTGATAAGTAGGGGAATCAATCGCACTAACAATGGGTCTCAGAGGGAGATTTATTTTGTGAACTTTAGGTAAACCATAAAGTCTGGGACATTTAGCTTCACATCTTAGCAAAACTTTTTTATCCTTCTGTGGAATGGAAGTAGAAGACTTTATCAACGTATTAGTTTTCCTCAAAATAACAGCCGTCGGGTCTCTTCTAAGTTTATTGTAATGTCCCGCCACTAATAGATCCAAAATCTTACTTCTGTAGTCCTCTTTGTTCATCACCACAGTGGCATTGCCGTTATCAGATGGAAGAACAACTATCGCTTCGTCCGCATTTAAATCCCTGAGGGCCTTTCTCTCCCCCTTAGTTAAATTACTCTCCCATGGTTTATTGTGGCATAAGACCATTGTAATTTCAATACGAATTGCATTAGCAGTTGCCTTAGGGAGGGTTCGAATCCCTGCTTCCACATTCACAATAATCTCTTCCACTGGTACATGCGTAGGAATAATAGCATAATTACCTCCTTTTGCGAGAACTGAAATCTCATCCTGAGACAATGCTCTCAACGATTTGTTAATAACAGTCTTTGTCATTACAGTGTTATTATTAATCTGTACATTACGAGTAGATCTTATTATACTAAACTTCTTCTTATGCCCCGTTGGTGCTCACTTCCATTAGAGATTCCATTGATTTGAACGTTAAACCATCTATTTTATTCCACAGATCTACCGATACAGTGTTAGCAATAAATAAATGCAGTTGCATTAACTTACGGTCCACAGAATGGGTACTCAAACAAAGATATTAATAGAGTTTTAAGACCTAATTGCAGCAGGCCAAAGGACAAGGATGGTACACAGCAATGGAAGGACACGGTGTCTTTTTCTTTCATTAGTAAGGTTACAGATCGAATCGGCAAAATTTTGCTGAAACATAAAGCGAAACCGGTATTCAAACCTACCAGAAAAATAGGACAAGTACTTCGTTCTGTTAAAGATAGAAGGCCACCATTATCATCCAGCGGTGTTTATCAAATTCCGTGTACTTGTGGCAAGGTCTATATTGGTACTACGAAAAGAAGTGTGAATACGAGGGTAAAGGAGCATAAAAGTCTTGGCCGACTGGGAAAAATAGATAAATCGGCCGGTGCGGAACATGTTCTTCAGTCAAGTGACCATGTAGTTAAGTTTTCTGAAACTACAGTTTTAAGTGCTACCACGAAGTATTATCCACGACTGTATAGGGAGGCTATTGAAATTTATAAACATGAAGATAGTTTTAATAAAAAAGAAGAGACCTTGAAATTAAGCGAGTTAAGTGGCGTTACAGAATCGATAAGTGATTTTTATCTATGACGGACTATTATCGATAGTTACATTTTATCTCTGACTAGTTTTCTCTCTGCTACTATTTGCAAGCTATACCACGCCGACTTTCCTCGGTATTTAGGCCACTCTCCGACGCCCGACTCGTCAGTCGGCAGGACTCAGCAGGACCAGCCATACCTCTGAAGATGTCCAACGTAGTATTGGACGAAACGTTAGGAATAGAAGAACTCCATGGACCACGGCCATATAACGGGCAAGAATTATCAGCAGCAGTACCATCCGGTCGTGAAAGCCTTCATTGTATGAGTGTATTGGACTCCTGAATAACACCAACATGCTTTCAGAAAGGAATATGTTTCATTACGTATTGAACATCTCAGTTGTGGAAATACTGCAGAGTCAGTATAATTTCGGTAAGTTCGTACCAAATCGTAACAACTGAAGATTCTTTTCCAACAGCACTCGTGTTCCACTTCAGTCCTAATAATTACAGATTCCGTACCTTCTATACATTGATTCGTGCCAATATGATTTTTGTCACGGCCACTGTTTATTGTCGCCCTCGTCCCTGTAAAAATTGCAAGTCCCCGGTCTCTAGCAATCTAGCTGTGGACGGGAAAACGAGAGGGTAACGGCGTCAAGCGTAATGGAGGCACATTCTGCCGGCGCGCGTCATCAAAGTCACCCCCGCTGATCTGCGCCGGCTATCTGCCCCTCTCTGTATCGCCCGGGCACCGGGCTGCCGCGCGCCTGGGGACCGTAATGCGAGTGATTGCTCCCTCCGTCCATTACCGATGGCCCGATCGCTCGAATCGGAACAACTGTACCAATTGTTCTCTATCTACAAAAGAGCCAGCAGCTGATACGCTTGATTTGCAATTCAATGTCTGGTTTATCAGCATCACGAAATGACTGTCACTGTAACGTAATTGTTTTGATTGCTATCTGATTTTTTTTTCGCCGACTGTCGAAATAAAAAGAGGAGCGTGCCCGCTCCGAAATTGTGAACAAAGTTGCAGAGGGCTGTTTTAGACAAAAGCTAGATGGATGAATGTGCAATCCTTTATTCGGGTACCTAATTTATGGAAGTCTAATTTACAGGCAACCAAATAATAATCTGGAACACTGGCATTTTCTACGTGAAAGTTTCGTAGACCTTTCTGGACGTTCTACAGTATACCAGTTGAACCTGAACTACTCCGATAAAATTTCGCATATTGTTCGGGAGTACTGTCTGAGTATTATGGTATAAAAGACCCGTGGTCGCGGCAGGCTCCTTACAGAGTAATAATATAGTTATGATTTATTCCTTCTGTTACTCCAATTACCTTTGTTTCTCTGAAAGTTCCTTCACAACGGTGTTGCATTCATCAAACGTACAACAAAAACACAGTGCGGAAATAGTCCGACGCGGAGTACTGTGCCCATTCTTTTATTGTATTCGTTGAACCCATACGCGACGTACATGTCGGCCAACTCTTCATCAGTAAATATATCCCTTCTGTCGTGTATCGCCGCTAATGTGCGACTAACAAGATACACCCGAGGCAGAACTGAATGCAAACGTGAGAGCGAGGAGTTAAGTGTACATTACTGTTGCCAAGAGTAAGTACTGTGAGAGAGTGACAGAAATTTGTTTCCAAACAACACATAGACAGCAAAAACCATTGACTTTTGCACTGTTGTGCAATAAATAAATAAGGATAACAGAGTAGGAAGTCAAACGAAATGCATTGTCCCTGTAACGAGCCAAAAAATTTTCAAATGTGTGTGAAATCTTATGGGACTTAACTGCTAAGGTCAACAGTTCCTAAGCGGACACACTACTTAACCTAAATTATCCTAAGGACAAACACACACACACACACACACACACACACACTTATGCCCGAGGGAGGACTCGAACCTCCGCCGGGACCAGCCGCACAGTCCTTGACCAGGATTAGACCGCTCGGCTAATCCTGAGCGGCTGTAACGAGCCATGGGAGACCTAAAATTCTCAGAAAATACGTGGGTGAGTCAAATGAAAACCTTCAATGTTTTTTTAAATATTATTGACTGTGCAGAAATGGTACAAAGCTGTATTATATAATTGCGTAGGCTTCCGCGGCCAGAGTCAGTCAACATAAAAGTTTTCTGGGTTTGGTACCGCGTCATAATGTAAAAACTACTGCTGCTATAGAAAAGCCAACGTTTCGGCCACGATTGCAGCGGCCTTCTTCTGGGTCTAAAGGCCGCTGCAATCGTGGCCGAAACGTTGGCTTTTCTATAGCAGCAGTAGTTTTTACATTATGACGCGGTACCAAACCCAGAAAACTTTTATGTTGAAAACTGTATTACTTTTCAATATAATCTTCCCCACGCTCAATGCAAGTCCTCCAGCGCTTACAAACTGCATAAATTCCTTTAGAAAAAAATTCTTTTGGTAGTCTACGCAACCACTCATGCACCGCGTGGCGTACCTCTTCATGAGAACGGAACTTCTTTCCTCTCATTGCGTCTTTGAGTGGTCAAAACATAAGGAAATCACTTGGGGCGAGGTCTGGTGAGTATGTTGGATAAGGAAGACACTCAAAATGCAGGTCTGTGATTGTTGCAACTGTTCTACGGGCAGTGACGGGCCTTGCATTGTCATGTTGCAAAAGGGCATCTGCTGACAGCAATCATCGTCGCTTTGATTTGATTGCAGGCCGCAGATGATTTTTTAGGAGATCTGTGTATGATGCGCTGGTGACAGTGGTCCCTCTACACTTTTAATACTCCAAAATGACGCCTTTTTCGTCCCAAAAGAGAGTCAGCATAATCTTCCCTGTTGATGGTTCTGTTCGAATCTTCTTTGGTTTCGGTGATGAGGAATGGCGCCATTCCTTGCTCGCTCTCTTCGTTTCCGGCTGGTGGAAGTGAATCCAGGTTTCGTCCACAATAACGATTCTTGCAAGGAAGCCATCACCTCGTTCAAAGCGCCGAAGAAGTTCTTGACAAGCATCAACACGTCGTTCTCTCATTTCAGGAGTCAGCTGCCGTGGCACTCATCTTGCAGACACTTTGTGAAACTGGAGCACATCATGCACATTGTGGTGTGCTGACTCATGACTAATCTGTAAACATGCTGCAATGTCATTCAGTGTCACTCAGTGGTTTTCCTTCACTATTGCTGCAACTGCTGCAATGTTCTGGGGAGTCACAACTCGTTGTGCCTGACCTGGACGAGGAGCATCTTCCACTGAAGTCACACCATTTGCGAACTTCCTACTCCATTCTTAGACTTGCTGCTGTGACAAACATGCATCACCGTACTGAACCTTCATTCGTCGATGAATTTCAGTAGGTCTCACACCTTCACTACGAAAAAACTTAGTAACAGAACGCTGTTCTTCCCTGATGCAAGTCGCAAGCGGGACGGCCATCTTTACACTGATACTGCGACGGTATGTGTGCATCTGAACTATGCTGCCACCTACAGGCCATTCTCCACGCTGATTGGCTAACGTCAATGCTTATTAAATCGAAAACGGCGCAACAGACTGAATTTTTTCTGAACGGTTATTCCCCCGCACAATCTACCCAGTAAGATACTTACAAGCTTTTCAGACTCTTTCTGCCCACCCATAATATGGACCGTGATTTCATGACAATATTGTGTACATGGAGGAACTAAACAAGAAGTGTGCAGTTCATGTTCGGGGTGAACCCCCTTGAGCTGAAAATATAAAGTGGAAAGCAACGTTAGCTAGCAAGGGTAATATACACTAGATTTTCTCAGGGGTAGGCCTACTCCATTGCTGGGCCATCCTTCACCGTTTCGCTCTTTGACGAGTTTATTGACCGTCTGCAATTATTTCGTGTTTATCTCTGTGTGACAGATCTAGGTGGCGCCGAAGTGCAATAATTATCACCCAGTTGGAGAGCTAATTATTGAAGCACATACTGACATACTATACACGCTGCGATCAGTTTATTTTGTCATCCTGCCTGAGAAACTAATTTAATTGAATCACGTACATTAATAATAAACGTTGCACTCGAATGGAGCATTTGTAATCAATAACCACCTGATTCAGTACGTCAGCTGCAGGTATGTAATTAAAGTACATTATAACTGGTTTATTTCCAAACAAAAAAATATCTGTTTCAATCAGTGCTTAGCTGATGGTAGTTACCTTGAACAAGGTACTGTAGAAACACGCTTCGCAGTATTTTAGTAAAAACAATTAACATTTATCAGTCACAAACAATAAAAATAAAACAATAATACCTTCCTTAAATTAACAATAATCTCAGTGTCACTTTCTTGGATCTTAGCTTTTACGTAAGGTATTTTATTTGAGTACATTAGTGTTTATAATTGCTATGCAGTGGGTAGCCAATGCGTGGCAATGATGTAACGCAGCATAGAGTGCGCAGCTGGATTGCAAAGTACCAGATTTGTTACAGCAATGACTTTGGCAGATGGCCAACACTTACACTCGATTACAATGTCTTGAGCATGCTTCTAGCAGCAGTGGAAGTCTCCCATAGAGACACAGCAGCGAAGCGAAGGACTGCAAGTCTCCTCTCACCCATAACGTTCTGCAAAATTGGTCCTTCGCGTGTACAGAAGAAGATGAGGTATCGAATTTTGACTTAGATAACGCATGAATGGCGACACCTGGCGTGTGATGTCATAAAAATTGTTGCCAGGCTCTTCAAGCCATACGTGCTGTGTCTCAAGGAATGTTTTTTTTCTTCCCACGACGACGACCGTCCGCGTATTGATCGTGATACACAGGAAGAAGCGTTTTTTTATTTTTCTATTTTTTTAGTTTTTTATTCTTATTTTTTTTTTAGCGCAGTGATATGCACATTAGACTTGCAATCGGGGGACGACGGTTCAAACCCGCGTCCGGCCATACAGATTTAGGATTTCCGTGATTTCTCTAAATCGCTTAATGCAAATGCCGGAATGGTTCCTTTGAAAGAGCACGGCCGATTTCCTTTTGTCCTTCACTAATCCGAGCTTGTGCTCTGTCTCTAATGACCTCGTTTTCGACGGGGCGTTAAACATTAATCTCCTCCTCCTCCTCCTCATCTTTTTTTCAAATTGGTTGGGTACATTGATGAAAATTCTTTAGCAGATAATGATGCTGTTGCTTGAAATTGTATGCCAACCGACGTGTTTATTTCGATAAGAATGTGAAGGTATCAGGCATCGACCGTGTGCCATAGCTGGACTCTTGACGTGGATGCTGACCAACGCCTTAACAAACTGAATTTCTTCCATAACTAAAAGCTTCGATCAGTCAGTAAGATCTTTCTATTCCATGAGTTAAGAGAACCAACGACATTAGCCGCATTCGGCATGACTGGTGAAAATTTGTGCCAGTCCGGGACTCAGACCGATATTTCCCCTTAACGCTAGCCGTCGCGTTGTCCACCTTTGCTGTCCTGGCACGCTTGGCTTACGACCCAAATGCCAGTCTTGCACTACGTAAGCAGCGTCTCTGTCCATTGTCCTTCTGCTGACAGCTCATCCTGATTCCCACAGTAGTTCGAAAGTAATGTACTTCGGGGCTGAAATAACCGTAAGAGCCGTCCCGCTCACACACACACACACACACATACACACACACACACACACACACACACACACGTACACGTCTGTTCAGTCGGACACGTCCATTATAACAGACATCGGCCGCGCGGTTAGCCGCAAACATGTTTTCACGCGGTTGTAGCACGGAAACAGTACGTTTCCTATTCAAAATATTATGTACTCACTCCCGTCTACAAGTCCTAGAATTTTATAATGGGAATTTCCGAATACCCTATATGCGTGTAGGTCTTCTGCTCTTCCAAACTGCTCAGAAACTCTGTTGTATGTCTCGCTGAATTACCAGTTCTGGAAAAAGGATGAGTATTTTTCAACATAGAGGAGTACATCTCACTCGCTGATGTTATCTTCTATTTCCACATCGCCGAAGACATCTGAGCTACGAGTTCGTTTGAGACTATTTCGGTTTTTATTGATCTGACGCTATGTCGGATCTAAAGACTTCCAGGTAACGCTTATTGTCAATATCCGCTTTGTTAGTACCCACTTCACAACGTGACACACACCAAAAAAAGTGGGATATATATAGCTACAGATGACGAAGGAAACATTTTATTGGCAGACAAAGATTTATCTTCTCTAATCTTAGTTTTGTGATTTTTTTTTTCTAACGGTCAGCCACCTTACTTTGGTCCACAACACCACGTTATTTAGCCATTACTCGTAATCCATTTATTTGTACCTTAGTAGTCATTTGATTGGATTCAAACGGAACTCCACATCTGACCACTCGGAATTTGTATACCATCAGCAGTCTTCGTCTACTCTACTAACTCGTCCGTTGCCATGTTCTCAAAATATCGGGAAAGCAAAATATGTTGAGAGTAGTATGAGAGTCAGAATAACTACAAAAAAACTACTATTACTAGATAAACAACTCGTTTACTTTCAGTTTAAGCAACCTCGGAAAAAGTGTGCGTTCACCCAAAAACTAATCCAGCTTTCTAGAGTTTCTATGGTTTGATATAGGGATGCCGTCAAGATGTCCCTAATTCTTCGTCTAATACGTGCTCCAGTCTCTCCAGAGACTCTTCCCAGTGTAGTCACCCCGTGAAATATAACAAAATTGCACTTGAATCGTGTCTCTAACGACTCTCGACACAGCGGTTTGTGAGGTCACAGCTGCTGCATCTCAATCGCAAAGAGAGCAAATACAACCTCTGAGAGTTTCGACAAAGTGCGACTAAGTATCTCTCGACTCAACAATGAGTTTTACGGTGGCTTCCTTTTGCGTGCGCACCAGCACGATAGTCGCTGATTAGTCTTCAGGTGTAGGTTGGTCGCGAACATCTCGCCGGAGAAACCCAGGTAGTGTACTGAGTTCTATGGTCGCTAGTATAAAGAATACTGAATAAAAATTCGCACTTATGGAATGTCATCCAAGAATGACGCATTATGAAACTTCAGATTTATTCGGATCTCGTGGCATGACTTCAGGACAATAATTCGAAAGTACCTTTCGACAAATTATGTAAGAAACAGGCGAAATGGTATCCTAATCTGCTTTGTTTAATGAAATTCATCCAGTAGATCATTAAAAAATACTAGTGATGGAACACTTCATCACCCACAAAGAAAAGGGTCATTATCTATTATGAGAGGCTGGAACCTTGCAGCTCTAGCATGAGAAAATCACAATTGCTGAAATAAACTTCCAATTCCAGTTTGCACCCTACAGGATGTCAGCCTGTGCTCCAAATCCTGTCATCAATGCTGAGGATAAAGAAACCAGAATAACTAAGAATAGTGAAAGATAGAAGGTAAGAAATGCTAGTAAAACTGAAGCTCTGGGCGAGGGCTGTAAGTAGTCGCTAAAACCAGTGCCTAGAAAAGTAATGATTCTGGGTTCGAGTCTCAGTCTGGTGCTCAACTTGAAACCGTCAAGGAATTTCAGAATAGCATACACTTACCTCCATACTGAAACATTTAATACGGAACTGCACAAAATTATTTAGCATTTGGCCTTTTAGCTAACCAGATCGTCAGTGAGTTTATGAAGTGAGCAAAATTAATGTCAGTTATTGACATTTCTTCTGATTCTACCCCGTATTCCTCACATGGTTACTATTATTTCTGTACAAGAAGTTCGAAAAGGTGAGATTGGAGCCTATGTACTAACCGGTACCTCTGATACCAAATTCCGAGGTAACACTGGTCGCTCATCTCTATGAGCAATGAAATCCACCCTTGCTGTGGTGGTTACATTGCTAACTCTCAGGAGCGTGAATTTCAAGAGAATAGTGTGGCCAAAGTACAGGGACGAGTAACTGATTTGATATGTTATATTTTATTTGGGTAATAAATTATTAATTAATTAGTGCCAACGTTTGAATAACAAATTTTTATGTGTTCCCTGGAAGAGAGGGACACAAAAATGAGGTATTATTGTTTGTTAGATATGGATTTATTTTTGGCATACGTTAATTTAAAGTAATTTCTCGCTGCTCATGATTATTAATTTTGCTTTTTATGAAGCAGGACACTATGGGCGCCATAGTGGCACTGCAGCAAATAGTTTGCGGATAGAACGAGCCAGGTGACGCTAACCCAACAGATTGGTAAAAGTGGCATAGGTTCTTGAGGGAACATCCGCTTAGGGTGACAATAACAGGTAGTGATAACCACGACAATACGCTGCTTTCACGCTGGGAAAGGACCTATCAGTAATGCTCTGTCGCACTTCTGTTGGGTTCCTGAATTAACCAATACGAAGAGTCTGCGCCGTATAATCAATGTCTAACGCAGTGGACCTCTTACTAGTAGCCAAATTGGTGAAAATTTTTTACTGAGAGCCCACGTGCTCAGAAGAGTTGTGAGAGCGTCCACTATAGATTGTAACGTTTGTAAGTTCGAGATATGTAAATCACTTCCCTGCTTTACGAGATTGAGAAACTGAACTCCGATGTCAAGCCTACCGCTACGTGTTGATGCTGCCCACAGCCTAGGTAACACGCCATCGTGTTTGACTACCGTTTCCCATTGTTTACATGTCTATCTTTCGCCAGTTTCAACACAACGGCATCTTCCAAAATTTCACATTTTCAAAACTTGCAGTATCAGGTGAACAATACTGTATCACCCTTTACCTTCGCGGTAGCGTTCTCGCTTCCCACGCACGGGTTCCCGGGTTCGATTCCCGGCGGGGTCAGGGATTTTCTCTGCCTCGTGATGGCTGGGTGTTGTGTGCTGTCCTTAGGTTAGTTAGGTTTAAGTAGTTCTAAGTTCTAGGGGACTGATGACCATAGATGTTAAGTCCCATAGTGCTCAGAGCCATTTTTTGAACCCTTTACCTTCTGTTTCACTGCAAGACAGTTGTTTCCCAACTACACATAAATCATTGGAATACAGTGCATTTTAATTACCGAATCAAATTTTCTGGACTCTATGATTCTGGCTTAGCTCCTCCTATTCAACTACGCCCCAATAACGACCTTTAACCATTATACCAGCTGACAGCTTCATTCACCCCTGAGAGTAGGATCGAACATCAAAGACATGGAGAACGAAATGTGTCCGATAGGACTTCTAGTGCGACATGATAAACTATACTCTTTCCTATTCGGTGAGGACAAACGTGCTAATATCAGAAGATAGTGATGAGATTTCTGCTAAAGGCTAAGGACGTTCTTTGAAGCCTATGACAATTGGCGTTTAGAAGTAAATACGAAGTACGTGTGCCGCCCGGGGTGGTCGAGCCGTTCTAGGCGCTACAGTCTGGAACCGCGCGACCGCTACGGTCGCAAGTTCGAATCCTGCCTCGGGAATGGATGAGTTTGTGTTTAAGTAGTTCTAAGCTCTAGGGGACTGATGACATCAGAAGTTAAGGCCCATAGTGCTCAGAGCCATTTGAACCAAGTACGTGTGATGACGAGTAGCATCATTTACATGCCAGAAATTTTAATACTAAATGTTGCGCTTCGAACAAATACCTACGAGTAACTTTGAAAGGAGGGACCGTAGAAGATATTAAGGATGGACGAGAGAAACACGTTATTCGACTTTAAACTCCATACTTTAGAATAATAAGATACAAATAAAACCAGAAAGTTTATACATAAAACAATAAAAAACATGAAATATTTAAGATTTTCATTTGACTCCCATCCTAATGCTTGTTGCTGCATCTCTCTGGAAATAATATAAATAAAGTCAGCAGAGAGTGTAACGTTTCATACGGTTACGTA
This sequence comes from Schistocerca serialis cubense, assembly GCF_023864345.2. Taxonomy (NCBI): domain Eukaryota; kingdom Metazoa; phylum Arthropoda; class Insecta; order Orthoptera; family Acrididae; genus Schistocerca; species Schistocerca serialis. Next base: position 269,399,968 of record NC_064638.1, read on the forward strand.
TCTCCGGGGAGGGTTCCAACACATCGTATCATTCTCCACTACTTTGGCTACAAAACACTATTCTTCGAGACAATTTCCGTTCAAGGTGATGACCTAACGCCACGTCACTGGAAGAGCCTTTATGCCCGAGAGGTACCACTTTACTGGTCGATGCCGGAGCCAGCCTCTTCCTGCATCCATAACCTCCCCGTCATCCCGCGAGTACAACCTTCATTGGGACAAAGTTAGTTTGTATTTTTGTGGCGTTGAACACGCTGAAGACTTTTATTGAATTACCTGAGCGTAGCAAAATACACTTAAAAGTTGATTGTTGCACCATGAGAAGGCCATCAAAATGAACAACTCCTTCAAGGTCCCAGCAGACCGTCTCCATGACTTCAATGGGCGTGGTTGCGGCTTTGAAGTATTTCTTCGGATGAGAGGTGGTGTGACACCATTCCATGGATTACCGTTTGGTTTCCGGTTCGAAATTATGAACCCATGTTTCAGCGCCGTTGAGATGTTCGACATAACGCGTAAGCAATTTCGCAGACATGGACCTTCGTTGCTCTTCATAGCCCCCTGTTAAGGCAGCGACGAACCCAGTAGACACACGCCTTTGAGTTCCCCAACTGGTGGACGAATGTGCCAGCACTATCAGCAGAGATGTCCAGTTGAGTAGCGAGGTGTTTTTCTGTGATCCTTCGATCCCTCGAATGAGAGTGTCCGCACGTTCCAACATTGCAGGAGTCACAGCAGTGAGCCACCGGCCGGCGTGCGGAAGGCCTGGCAGGTTTGGTTACCTTGTTGCAAATTTGACAGACGCCTCACACAACATCTCACTACCACTCTGCAGGCAGCTATGAATAACTGCGATGCTCTGGTTTTCCGCCAAAAGAAACTCAACGGACAGATCTTTGGATGGAACGCAACTCCGTTACGGAAGCCATTTTGAAGATTACGTGTAGTTCTGCCACCTTGAATTTATGGGGACTGAAGCGGAAACGTTCGATGATATCCCGCAACAAATTAAAACTTTTTCATCGAAATTAGCTAAGAGAAAAATGTATTGCATTACTTATTGAACGCCCCTAGTAAACGTTCTTTCGCTTATTATACAAAAAGGGCGTTCAAAAAGTTTTGCTCAGTTGTCTCTACCTTTTTTTTTTTTTTTTTTTTTTTTTCCAGGAGGAGAATGAAATGCTTTGTGAACATACTTGGTACATTTAGCTGTACATTGAGCCTACTCAATGTAGCCTCTATCAGCTGTGACGCATCTGGCCCTACGTTCTCTCCATGACGTAAATGCACTTTGCTAAAATTCTGGGTATTGACCCTTACCTCATCGCATGACACAGGAAATACGGTCTTTCCCACTGTCAAATGTTTTACCGCGCAAGTGGGCCTTCAGACGACCAAAGAGGGAAAGTCAGACGGAGCCAAGTCCGGACTGTAGGGAGGACGAGGAACAATTTTCCAACCCATTTTCCTGATTTTGTCCTGCGTCTTAAGGGCTGTATGGGGTTTGGCATTGTCATGGTGTAGTCTGATGAGCTGACCCTGAAGCTGTGGTCTTTGGGTCTTGATGGCACGTCGCAGCTTGTCCAGTGACAAACAGTAACGGTCCCGGTCAATTGTGGAGCCAGGTTCCAAAACGTCAATGAAAATAAGGCCATACTGATCCCAGATGGAGGAGGACATCACTTTTGGGCCTGCTGTTCGTGAAAGTCTTGTTTTCTTCTTCCGAGGGGAACCCGGATTTCGCCATTCCGTGGACTGGGTTTTGCTTCAGGTTCGGACAAAAACAGCCATGTTTCATCGTGGGTATTGACGCCGTCAAAACACTATTTCCACTGTTCAGTAAAGGTCTTCGCACACATTCTTCCTCATCGTTTCAATTTCTCTTGTCAGTAATCTAGGTACCCAATGTGCATAGGTTTTTCTGTACCCTAGTGACTGTACGACTGATACCACACTACACAACGACAAACGAGTCATTTCAGCAAGCTGTCGTGTCCTCACACATCCCTCATTCTGGATGATTTGATCAATGGTCTCCTTATTCACATCACTCACTGCCGTCGATGGTCTACCGTATCGTGGATTGTCCAATAGAGAGAAATCACCATCTTTAAACCTCTGCAACCAGCGCTGGATACTGCTGCGATCCACTGCGTCCTGCACATAAACAGGGAGCAACTTCCAGTGAATCGATGGGGCAGAGTCATCGCCGGTCTTCAAGAGGAACTCCATCATCGACCGTTGTCGCAACCTGACATCTACTTCACAGTACATTATGGCTCACCTGTACATAAAAGAAAATAATTTTATGCACCAACTTATAGTTAAATGTTCCAAGTATGCTTGATAGGTTCCCGGGACTTACGCCGGATAATATTGTAGAAACCGCACAATATTCAGCGAGACAACTGCCCGCCATCTTGAGGTGCTACTGTCGCGTCACTGAGAAACGCGCCAATTTATATGCTGGCTTTCTAGAACAGCGCAGGCGCCAGCGGGGCATAACGTCATCGAAGACCAATCGTAGACAGCGTCGAATACCAGAGTCCTCTGCTGGAGAAACGGGTCGCGGTCTGCGGAAGCGCGCCGCGGCGCGGGAAAATGCGGCCGGGAGCGACGGATCCCGTTCGCGCGCGCGAGGTGTTGGCGCGCGATTTAAGCATCTACGCTAAGGCTTCCCATCTGCGTTGACTCGGTGCGGTTGCTAATCTGTGGCTGACGATTCCTTAGTGCCGCCAAGGCTGGTTCCCAGGCTTTGCTCAGGTGAAACCCCGTGTCTCTGTTTATTAGGTCACTGCTTATACGTATTTCGACCGCCTCTTTGATGATGGAGTCCCAGTATGTGGAAGCATGCGAGAGGATCTTGGTTTCTTCATAATTCATGCCGTGTCCCGTGTCAAGGCAATGTTCAGCAACCGCAGATTTCTCTGGCTGACCCAACCTCGTGTGACGTTTATGTTCGTCGCATCTGTCTTTGACCGTACGACACGTCTGGCCAGTATAAGATTTCCCACACTGGCACGTGATGTTCACAAAACATTTCATTCTCTTCCTGCAAAAAATGAAAAAACAAAATTAGAGATGACTATGCAAAACTTACTGAACGCCCTTTGTAGATACAGAGAAAAACACTGGTTTGAAAGACAGGCTATGTATCTAGTACAGTAGGACGTTTGCGGGGCTACACAGCGTGACTCTTTTTTATTGGGTTTCACTCGCTGCAGAGGAGTTCGTGGGCAGTTCAGATGTACCGCCATGCTGTGTATACACTGTGACTGGTTATTCACTATTGCAGCAGGTCGTTCTCTATGACGTTAGTAACCCTAAGTTACAAACGGTAGCGCGCTTTGCTCTATGTGAAGAGGTAGATCGTATATTGTCCAGTTCCTGTAGATGCAACAACGTCGGGACTAAAAGCGTGTCGCAGTGGAGGCGTGGACCACATGTGCAGAGGCGCCATCAGCGGACACGTGCGTGGCGGCAGTGGGGGCGGCGGTCTGTAGTGCCGGCGTTGTTTGTGTCCGGCCGCCTGCCGGCCCCGCGCGGCGCGGCGCGGTGAGGTGAGGTGAGGCGAGGCGAGGTGGCTGTCAGACCGAGGCGCCTAACTGTCGCTGTTTGTCATCATTAGGCGCGCTATCTGGCCGCCATGCCTCACGCGGCCCTGCTCTGGGCCGGGTTATCGCCGGCCGAGCCGCCACGCCTGCTGGCTGCTGCCCCAACACTGTTGCCCGCGAGGCGTGCGGTCAGGGCCACGCCAAGCCCACAGTTAATGCGCGACATTTTAAGCAGCTACTTCTACCTGATAGCCAGGCAACAGCGAGAGCCTCCGCCGTGACGAATTACGCTCCTCCAAAGTGTTTGCCGAAATATGGGAAGGAGTGTTCCTGGAGGAATCTTACGCTCTGAGTGGGCATCTCGAATAAAAGTAGCTCAGGCGGAGAAGTGTCTGCGCATGCGGAGACCAAGAAGCTCTAACCACTTTGTCTTCCACTGTTCATTATACAATGACGTGCAAAATTTAAGGGGAGCTTTCAAGGCCTATGCGGTCAGTGTTAAATAAACCGAGACATAAACAGGGTGGTCCATCGATAGTGACCGGGCCAAATACCTCACGAAATAAGCATCAAACGAAAAAACTACAAAGAACGAAACTCGTCTAGCTTGAAGGGGCAAACAGATGGCGCTATGGTTGGCCCTCTAGATGGCGCTGCCATAGGTCAAACGGATGTCAACTGCGTTTTTTTTTTTAATAGGAACCCCCAGTTTTTATTACATATTCGAATAGTACTTAAAGAAATATGAATGTTTTAGTTGGGCCACTTTCTTAGCTTTGTGTTGGATGGCGCTGTAATATTCACAAATGGGCTCACAATTTTAGATGAACAGTTGGTAACAGGTAGGTTTTTTAAATTAAAATACAGAACGTAGGTACGTTTGAACATTTTATTTCGGTTCTTCCATTGTGATACATGTACCTTTGTGAACTTATCATTTCTGAGAAAGCATGCTGTTACAGCGTGATTACCTATAAATACAACATTAATGCAGTAAATGCTCAAAATGATGTCCGACAACCTCAATGCATTTGGCAATACGTGTAACGACATTCCTCTCAACAGCGAGTAGTTCGCCTTCCGTAATGTTCGCACATGCATTGCCAAGGGGCTGACGCATGTTGTCAGGCGTTGTCGGTGGATCACGATAGCAAATATCCTTCAACTTTCCCCATCGAAAGAAATCCGGGGACGTCAGATCCGGTGAACGTGCTGGCCATAGTATGGTGCTTCGACGACCAATCCACATGGAGTAAATATGCTATTCAGTACCGCTTCAACCGCACACGAGCTATGTGCCGGACATCCATCATGTTGGAAGTACATCGCCATTCTGTCATGCAGTGAAACATCTTGTAGTAACATCGGTAGAACATTACGTAGGAAATCAGCATACATCGCACCATTTAGATTGCCATCGATAAAATAGGGGCCAATTATCCTTCCTCCCATAATGCCGCACCATACATTAACCCGCAAGGTCGCTGATGTTCCATTTGTCGCAGCCATCGTGGATTTTCCGTTGCCCAGTAGTGCATATTATGCCAGTTTACGTTACCGCTGTTGTTGAATGATTCTTCGTCGCTAAATAGAACGCGTGCAAAAAATCTGTCATCGTCCCATAAGTTCTCTCGTGGCCAGTGGCAGAACTGTACACGACGTTGATGGTCGTCGCCATGCAATTCCTGGTACATAGAAATATGGTACGGATGCAGTCCATGTTGATGTAGCATTCTCAGCTTCGACGTTTTTGAGATTCCTGATTCTCGTGTAATTTGTCTGCTACTGATGTGCGGATTAGCCGCGACAGCATCTAAAACATCTACTTGTGCATCATCATTTGTTGCAGGTTGTGGTTGACGTTTCACATGTGGCTAAACACTTCCTGTTTCCTTAAATAACTTAACTATCCGGCGAACGGTCTGGACACTCGGATTTCGTCGTCCAGGATACCGAGCAGCATACATAGTACACGCCCGTTGGGCATCTTGATCACAATAGCCATACATCAACACGATATCGACCTTTTCCGCAACTGGTAAACGATCCATTTTAACACGGGTGATGTATCTCGAAGCAAATACCTTCCGCACTGGCGGAATGTTAGGTGATACCACGTACTTATACGTTTGTGACTATTACAGCACCATCTATTACGAAGCGAAAAAAGTGGTTCCACTAAAACTTCCATATTTCTTTACGTACTACACGAATATATAATAAGAATGGGGGTTCCTATTTTAAAAAACGCAGTTGATATCCGTTTGACCTATGGCGGCGCCATCTAGCGGGCCAACCATAGCGCCATCTGGTTTCCCTCTTCAAGCTAGACGAGTTTCGTTCTTTGTAGTTCTTTCGTTTGATGCTTATTTCTTGAGATATTTGGCCCGGTCACTATCAATGGACCACCCAGTATATATAATTTCATTATGAATATTGAAATCATTACCATGCTTGTGCTTCAGTTGGTATAGTGCGTTATAATAGAACTGGTACAATGTTTCACTTAGTTATCAGAAATAGTTTTCGATATATAGGTACCTAAGGTAAGAAAATCACGCAAAAAGTTTAAAATGATAAAAGCTCATTTATATTTTTAAATTAAGGCTCGAAAGCACACGGCAGCAATACATCATCACTTTGCCAGCCTCATTCTCTAAAACTTTCAACTGTTATTTATTTTGCAGAATTCGCTAGTAGTTTCGGTCAATGACCTTTATGAAGCGTCAGCTGGCATAAACGGCAGGAAAGTTATACCAAAATTTGAACAAAGGTAATTTGCTCTTTTAAGCACACCATAGTACGTAAAAAATTTATCACAATAATAACTGTGTTCGATAATTTTCGTCAAGAAGCAAGTCCACATCGAGCGTTAGCAGCGTGTTACTAGCTATCGATGCGGGCTTGCTTCTTGACGAAAAATGGCGTACACAGTTATTACTATGAGAACTTTTTTACATGCTATGGTGGGCTTAACAGAGCAAATTACCTTTGTTCAAATTGTAGCATACCTCTCCTGCCGTTTATGCCGGCTAAGACTGAAGAGGATCATTGACCGAAATTAGTAGCGAAATAAATGAATGGTGATGGTTTCACAAAGAATTTTAACAATTATTTGGCGGATGAATATTCGCACCTGCAAACACATATTCTTCCTTTTGTTTCACTTGCTTCTTTGATGGTAAACCCCGGCTGGGACATGGTTCTTAATACGGTGTGTGATCACCAGAGACGGTAATATATGCTATGCAACAGCTCCCATGCTGGCAACAAGGTTCGTGAGGAGTTCTCGGATCAGGCGTTCCATTCCTCCAACAGCGTGGTTGACAGCGGCTATATGGTTTTCGGCGAGTGTGGACTGGCTGCGATAGGTCTCCTCACTCTATCCCATATGTACTCGTTTGGGTTAAAGTCGGGGTAACGGGCAGAGCAATCTGTTCGCCGAATAGCCTCGCATTCCAAGAGCTCCTTCACCCACTCTTGTCGATGCAGTCGATGAAGTCAAGGCCGAAGACATCCCTGAAAAAGACGCACATGCAGCTGCAATACAGTGTCACAATAACGTCGATCACTGAGGTTAACGTGTTCAAAGATTTGGAGGTTAGTGTGACCATTCCTCACCACACTATAACACCAGTACGATCATATTCGACAATGTTCTTGGATGCATTACATGCATATCATATGAGGGTACGTCCAGAGTTACTACTCACACAAAGTCTGCACTCATTCGAGAAGAGCACTCCTAGTTAGTACAGTCCCTACGCTCCTGCCAGCATAGCACATGGTGTTGCCACTATACGGTTGTCAACGACACACAAAGAGCTGCTCGTCGGAAAAAGAGACCACCCCCCTGGCAGTCGCTGTGCCACTATTGGGGGTAAGATTGTACGCCTTCAAGTCCTGTTAAATATGGTTCCAAACTGCAGTCTCTATTTGACGTGGGTCCCTTCTTTCCTGTTCTAGAATGTAGCGGTCATCTGCTTCTATAGTTGGCCGTGGTCAAGCACCATCTCGCCTTTGGGGCGAGAAATACCAAATTCCTGGGCTACACTCGTCACGCTTACTTTCTCCTGCTTCCCAGCGGTTCTTCCCTTTGTGAAGTCATTCAACTGTTGTCACCGGGTCGTATTGTAATGAAAAACACCATCACAATGCACAGTAACTACTCGCTGATTCGCACACACTGTCCTTTCCCGTTCGGTCAACTGCCTCGTGTTGCAGGGTCGACCCTATTTGGCGCTACATTCGCGCTGATCTGAAACAGCTTGAATACAACTTTGTCTACGAATGGGAGACAGCTGATTACATGCTCCCTCACTTTCAGCCATTTTCATTGAGTAGTTACTATTTTATGTAACTTTAGCTACATCTAGTTTTGCTTAGCAGTTATAACAGGTCTCGAAAGAACATTCCGTATCAAAGTGGTTCTCACAAAATTGTAATCATCACCTGCTCAATACCAAGCTGCGGTCGTGAAAACTGGTGTGGGATTAGTCCTTCTCTTCGTGTTCATCCTTTAGTGCGGTACTTCTTTCCCGGAAGTGGATGATTTGGCGGAGACCTTGTTTGTACAAGTCCGCATTTTTGGTGTTCAGGGAACGATCCACCTAGAAAGTCACGTCATTGTGCAATGATTCTTCATCTGAGGAAAGTGAAAGAAGACAACGAGCTGTTCCGTGTCAGGTGAACCAGATTTTTTTACACCAAAGAAGCAGCATGTGTGACTGTTTCTTGTGCATATAGAATTGGAGTGTCACCGTGCAGCGAAAATACATCCTTGGACAGTTTCCCACGACGCTTCGTCTTGATAGCCCCCCCCCCCCCCCCCCCCCCGCCCCCGGAACTTCTTCAGGAGACGTCAGTAGGTCAGTAGCATGTTCCTTTGATGGTTTGCTTCTTAGAAGCATAATGTTAGCAGCACGCAGTTACAAAAACCTCTCGGAGTAAACTTGTCCGATATATATCCAGGGTAATTCAGTTGTCCCTACCATAAGGTTTTATGCAATGGGCAACAACTTTAAAAACTGCAGGCGACATTTTCATATTCTCTCGCCTGCTACGCACAAACAATTAGACCTACAGAAAAAATAAACAGGGCCGATTTGTAGGAAACTTAATGCAACTAAATTTTGTTTCCTCTGGAGGCCACAGTTTTCGAGTTATTAAAAAAAAACGCGTTTGACGGTCACTTTTATACGTTTTTCTTGAATAATTCGAAAACTACGCCCTCTAGAGAAAACATACTCCAGTACAAAATTTAACTACACTAAATTTCCTGCAAAAACATCCTGTTCATTATTTCCTGTGGGACTAACAATTTGTGCATCGAGAGCGGGGGATAACGACAATCTTGTGCAAGGTCTCTAAAGGTGTTGCAGGTAGCATAAAATCCAGAAGCAGCCGGATCGTTCTGTATAACCTTGTCTGAAAGACTCAATGCTTTAATCGTATCAGTAGAGAAATGTAATGAATGCACCAGAAACACAACAGCACACGTTAATACTTAGATAATTCGGCGCTTCCATTCTAATGAAGCAGTAGAACCCTCTGAAATGTTGTGATGTACAACCGCGTAGCTTTTTGTACTTTCTCTGTTGTAACCACGTATACCAGCTGACACCACTGGTAGCATCTATAGTCCATATGTAATTCAAGATAAGCCGATACATTTACGTATCTAACATCTATCATGCAGCATCAGTTTAACCTAGAGTCAATTCAGGGTAAAAACCTAGAGCTTTCGACGATTTCCTCTATCGTCCTCGTCAGGAGCAACTGATGCGGCAAGAAGTCGGAGAATGTTTTATACAGCTAATGCGTTTGTTTGTCATCATTCTGGTTTTAAACCTAAAAATGGCTTTATTCGGCCGTAAATGCTAATAATGGTTAAATAAAAACGTGTCCTTGACTATAATCGTATTGTCTACACAACAGATAGTTTGTTGACAGCACCGTCAACGCGAACTAGAGTTTCGTCTGACGACAACAAACTGAAACAGTTTCATCGTGGTAGCCCAAAAAGTTTAAGAGAGCGTCGTGCTGTCGCAGTCTTCAGAGAAGAATTCTTGAACATCGTGTGGCTTTCACTTGTTGAACAAGAGACCGTCTTTCAAAGTGTCTCTAATGCCCATATAATGTTAGACTATTTTCTCAAAACCGAAGACGTAATGGGTTCTGACTAGCACTAGTGACATTGCCGTCCGTTCTTGGGTTGGTCTTCCCGATCATTTTGTCTCAGCGACACTGCCCGCTGTTAGCCGTTTTCGATGACAGTCTGTGATTGTTTACACTGCTAACCTCAAATGAGTTCGACGTTGATCATTCCACGGCCTCTCTATACAAGGTGTATCTAAAACGATGGCGCAAACTTACACGGCTGAAAGTACACGATAACAGAAGCACAAATGTCAAGTAAACATGGGCTGTGAAACGCATACCTTAAGAGCAATGAGGTATTCTTGATTTTCCATATTGTGAAACAAATCTCTTCTACAGCAAGGTCTTTGCGTTCGATATTTAAGGAAGTGGTAGTACGGACCAAAAAGAGAAAAAAATGTCCAGTAGACATATGCTCTAAAATGCACACCGTAACAGCTATGAGCTGCTTGGGAACACAACTCTTCTAATGAACAAGTGCTCAAAACTTTTAAGGTATGAATTTTAGGGCACATGATTACTGGAAATTTTTTTCTTGTTTTGGTTCATACTACCACTTCCCAAAATATGAAAAGCAAAGAGCGTGCAGTAAAAGATAATTGTTTCACAATATTGAAAATGAAGAATATCTCATAGCTCTTAAGGTATGCATTTTAGAGGCCATGTTTACTTGAAATTTGTGCTTCTATTATCGTGTACTTAAAGCCGTTAAGTTTCTGCCATCTTTTTGATACACCCAGTACATCCTATAGATCTCGATCTCTGTGTGTATACTTTTTGTGAGAAAAAAATAGAGAGACGTATGCATCTGCTCACGTTAAAGAGCCACAGCTGTAAATAAAATTACATAGATGTCTGGCTACGCACTTTACATAAGACATAACACGAAATTTTCATAATGATTTTTATTTTCAAGTACCGAAACAAGAAAGACCTACCATTGCTTGAGATTCAAATCTAACCTATACAGAACAGAATAGTGAGGACAGACGTCATTTTCTAGTACTGAAGTTTATCATGTTATATTTGCATTAATCCTAGATTACAAAACCTTCGTAAAATTTATGACTGCAGTTGGTACCAATTCGCGGTTCCCGCCAATTTGGTGTTGTCAGTATATTGCGGAAAACAGGACATTTCATTCTTATTTTGTAATGCATAAATTATAAATTATATTTGAATAAAATATGGAGTAGTAAAATTCACTGTGGGTTAGTAACAATGTAACATTTCTCCCTGTTTCAGTGTTCTAGGGCTAATAATGTATTTCTCACCAATCTTGATGCTGTAAAGGTAGAGACAGCCCACAGGACGTCGCTGCTTGATACTTGTACACTCCTTCTGCGCAGTTGTTTGCTGTATTTGTATATCTAGTGTTTGCGCTGTCGACAGTGCGACGTACTCCACTAGTCGAAGCGGGTCTATAGATTTTGCCACACGTTTCGTGGCAGGTTCCCTCTCATTGTCGTATTGATTCCACGCTGTTATTCCCAAACTTGAGCTACGTTGCCCTGGAAACTTGTGAGGTTTACATACAGCAAATAGGTACAGAAATTTCTTCTTTCGATTGAATGTCTGTGTACCTGGAGCAAACAGTCATAATGGAGTCAACAGCCATGCTCTTGTAATGGCAAATACTCTTGCGGCTACATCATTACTGGACAGCAACGACCAATTCTTCAGATGTTACAGTTTGTAAAGATATTTCTCTGTAGCTGTGGTCACATGTTTTATTGCCACAGAAGTTTCAATTGTCTACCCATTATACGTAAGCACGACTTATAATCAAACCGAAGAACAGCCAGCTAAAAAATGTATCACAGTTTAATAGAGTGTGAAGGATAATTAACGTATAAATAACGACCAAACAGATTGAAAAAATCGTCCGTGAAAGTAAAATACTTGAGGAAAGCAAAAGTAATGCTTCGCTGGGAAACAGTAGAGTAACTAAACATTTGAAACATGACTCGTTAAAAGGGCTTGTCCATTGACTCTGCTTTTGAGGGAAAAAGTATGTTTGCCATATGGTTCAATTTTGTGAACTCAAACTACTATAACTGCTGCTACTGTTATTCTTTGACTTGTTTATTTCAACACTATACACTTCAAAGGCAATTTAGGCGTATTTTGAGATGTTTATAGTACATGGAAAGAAGTCCATTTAACAATTAATTTGTAAAAATATTTGAGATAATATATTTCTTATTTTTATATTATTATTCTCAACTAAAATCTTATTTTCTGATCTGAAAGCATTATTTTTTAAACTCAGTATTGGCTTAATATATTTTCCGTAATGACCAGTAAATTCATGTAGAACAGTTTTTGCAGGTACCTAACAATATTCCAGAAGTGATATTATTTAATATTTCTAGAACGTCCAAAAACATAATGAACAAAATATAAACTTCCGTTTTCAAGTCTGGCACGAAGTCAATGATTCTACAAATATTGATTTAACAACGATATTTCAGTCTTCTTCACTAAAGTCATCTGCTACGACCATGTTGTTCCATTTAACAACCGCTTCGTAGAAAACCTTTTTCTCTCCTCCATGGGGAATATATGAGAGAAATTGCTCAATGTCCACTACTTTCTTGGTTCTGATGAAGACACTGGCGTCTGTATATGCTAAGGAGCTATGGAAAGCTACACTACTCACATTATTAGTGCATGAAAGCTTAAACGTATGACATACAGGTCAGCGTGTGTAAGGTGAAGTCACTACACATCCTTTCCGATCTGAAGAGTACTTAAATTTCATATAGTCACAAGACTTAAATGTAGATTGTTCAAATCGGGACGCTGAACGTTTCATTGTTCCCATTGCTAGAGTTGTTTTCTTATAGTATTGTGGCCACCATGTAGTGTATTCAGTATCTCACGTCATTCGATTATTTTCACAATTTGTTCCGACTTTTTATGTACTGCTGTCCTTTAAACCACTTTGTTTTATTATTTGCCATAAAAATACCTTATCATTTCTGACATCCTCCCTCTTTTCAACCTTTCTTTAACAATTTCACCTAAGCCAGTTTAAAATTCTAAAACAATCGTGAATAATAAAAAATGAGATATGCGGCTTTTTCTCTTATCTTTCTGGTCAGAGGTTAATCTACTATTTCCATATGTAATCAGTTTCACTCTATTCACACAAAGAGTTCAGTGTTAAAAGGACTTAAGTCCTCCTGACACTAAATGAAAAGGATTGAAGCCTTGGTGTTTGGTTAAGGGTTGGTAGGAGTAAAGCCCTTGTAATCCTAACGTATGTATTTATCTGTCAAGATACCAGCAACATCCTCCACAAAAAAAAAGTAAAACTGGATTTGAAATCTTTGAAGAAGCCATGATTTATTTATTTGAAATATCTGTATATAGAGTCATATCGTACTGATTAGAAGACATTTTATTTTATTTATTTGGCCTTCATTTTTGAACCATCCGGTTATCAACAATTAAGATGCATAACATATCGAAAACAGTGCCCATGGACATCAGCATAGCAATAAAGGAGAGGACTTTTTCCCCCATGCACTTATGATCCTTATGTTTCCTCGTTTCTGTTGCCGACTCCTAATTCATTTCTAATGTAAACTGAGTGGCGAGAAGTCATGGGAAGGATAATCTCTCTTGAAAGTGTGCCGTAAATGGTGAGCGAATATTGCGACTAGGTGCGGCGTATGGGACGAGTGTAGCTACGACATGCAAGCAGTCTGTCATAGCCCGGTGTGCAGTGAAGATAACAGCACGTCGCGACTTAACCGTCTTTACGAGTGAGATGATCGGTGTTAGACATATGAGTCTTACGATATCGGAGGCTAATTAAGAGTCCGGCTTTCTCAGGTGAGCGTCATCTATGGTGGATCTTCAGTATCGCAAAGGGTTCCCACACTCATGAACTGCCACATAGAACGGCCACATGTGGTTGATTAACGAAAGTGACGTCGCCTCCGCAGAGCCATACGGTGCGATCTACAGTCTACAGTACGCCACATCCCAACCAATTAGAATGTGTGGCCTCAAGGACCCATTTCTTCTAATACTATACAACTACCAATAGGTCGCATAGGTTCTAAATGCCGACTATCAACATCATAACCAGAGTCTTCCCCTGATTTTTGGCCATTGTGTGTAACCCCATTACTACTTCCTCTGAGTCATTTATATCTGAGATGTTAAGAAAATCAGTATTTTCTTACCTGATACACTTAATGTCTTTTGCCTTTGTTGCGTTCACCCTTAAACTACAATGTGCGAAGTAGTCTTTCTATGACAATAAACTTCTTACGTTCGTAAGACCAGTGTCCCGCACAAATATTAGGATTGGTATTGTTTGTTTCCCTGGCCATCTTATTAGTCTAGAGTTTGAATAGATAACGGCATTTAGATCATCGCTACGCTCTAGTTACAATAAATACCCCTCTAGGAGGTGGTCTGGCATTCCCTCCCTCCGACCTTTCAATTACGTTATCAGACCAGTTAGAGGTGGACAATTTAAAGTGAAATCTCCAATACAGATTAGATGGGCATTTTTGCCACTGGCAATAAACAACGGAGAAAATGTAGGATTGGTTTTTTTTCTGGCGCTATCGATTTCCATTAATCTCTTTTTTTATTTACGGGCTTCCATCCGCTCTTTTAGCGTAAATATTTGCTCCCCAATTTAGTCTCTAAAAAAAAGCAGGGTCTGAGCCCATGTTTTTTGTGGCATTTGTGGTTTTGGAACCCTTCCCCCAGAAAAATAGAAAAAACCAGGCTCTTAGAAACAAAACTGAGCGTTAAAATGCTCTCTAAATTTCCTCGTGTTTAAAACACAAAATTTTCCGTCTTTGAAAGTAAAATTCCTCCAATTTCCAAGATATTTATATTTTTCTTCATTAAAATGAAATTTTTCCTTCTGTGAAACTAAAATTCTTCCCGTTTTAACGGCTTAATAGTTTATTCTGATGACTAACTTGATTAATTAGGAATATGAAGGGGGTTTGTTCTGAAGTTTCCCTTCTGTCACCCAGTTAGCCTCAGCACCCAGGAAAGATATATACGTAATGGAAAACAGCCGTAGTTACGCATAAGGAAATTTCTAAAGGAATGACCATATGAAATCCTAATAAATCTCATAGTAAGCACGTGTAGTTTTACTACAAAGTATAACTAGAAATGAAATGAGTGCGTGTCAATGAAAGACAGCCACGTGAAATTCTAGTACGAAGAGTTCATTCTTCTTTCTTTTTGTGAAGCAAATAAGTTTAATAACCTTCTCGCTGCTTTCAGTCACTTCCTTTTTGAAGGAGACCATTCTTAGCGCAGTAGTCTCCATCATTTTGTTCCTTCAAGACATCGTTATCCCCTTACGAGTTAAGAAGTATCGTGCAGACAATTACAAAAAATTTACATGTTTCTGGAAACGTTGATTCGTCTTCAATAAGGAACAAGAAGGTTGGCATTACCCTTCTTCATTACGAACTCATACTGCAGCTTTTAGACGTTACTTCTGTAAAAATTGATGTGCTTTTTGTTTGAGCGACTAATTACACAGGATCCTGTTTTTCACGTTTCGGAAAGTTTTCAGTGTCAGAAAGATATAATAGAAAATAAATAAATAACTCTCCGCGTTCTGGCCATGGTGCGCCAATTGGAACCGACATGCTATAGTAATATCCTATAGATGCTGACGAGAAAGACAAGTCACGGCGCGTGCGTAACAAAGGCAAGGCCTGAGCTCTTTCGTTCGTCCAGTTCGGCAGAAAAAATGCTTCTGTGCATCTGTTAACTCGTAATTGGGTGTTTACGTACAAACGAGAATTGCATCTTCTACTGGAGTGCACCTTTGTGAAGCATTATTATTGGTTCAAATGGCTCTGAGCACAATGGGACTTACCATCTGACGTCACCAGTCCCCTAGAACTTAAAACTACTTAAACCTAACTAACCTAAGGACATCACACACATCCATGCCCGAGGCAGGATTCGAGCCTGCGACCGCAGCAATCACGCGGTTCCGGACCGTAGCGCCTAGAACCGCTGGGCCACTAATAATTTGTGATGGCTGTGCTGGATACAATAAAATGAAAATAATACCAAAACGATTATCAGCTGCATGAGGCGCTACATCTTGTATGAAATGAGGACTATTAAACAGAAAAGACTAAATGCTATAAACAAGCTTTTATACCAATTATCTCGTGCATAGGCTAGATCTTAAAATCAAGAGTACTGTGCAGTTGTCTATTTTGTTGTAGTACTAGTAACCAGTAAAACTTTATAAAAGCAGTTTCCAGTACAATATGCAGTTCTCATTAGTACGTAAACACCCAGTTACGAGTTAACAGGTCTAGATTCGCAGGTTGTCTGCTAATCCGAACGAGTGAGGTAGTTCAGACCTACCCTCGTGACGTACGCACCGCGGTCTGTCTGTCTCGTGGGCCTCGAATACTATGCGGTATGCAGAGGCATGCGGTCAGTACCCCACTCTCCCGGCCGTTGCCGGCTTTCTTGATCTTGGACGCCCCACTCGTAACTCAAGTAGCACCTCAGCTGGCATCACGAGAATGAGTGCACCCCATCTGGTCCTCCCACCAAGGAAAAACATCTGGCAGTACCGCGTATCGTACCCGGCTCTTGTGCATAGCAGCCAGACACGCTGACCACTGCGCTACGCAGAGCTGAAACTTGCAAATGACAAAGTTTCCCATATTTAGTACGCTACTACATCAGTCACGTCTTTTTCTGTGGCAGATGTGGAGAATACTGGTTCTTCCAACCCTGAAGATTTTAACGTATCTGCAGACATCATATTCAGAGCTGTTTCTGGTGTGTCCTAGATCTATTTCGAGGAGCGTATAAGTGCGATACTCGTTGTCAAAGAAATCTTTTATCGTACAAGACAAGCGATCCCATTGCTTTTTCTTTTTCCTGAATTTTTAATATACCTAATCTTTGGTTTGGCCACTGAGAACAATAAAATTGAGTGTACAACAGGCTATATATATATATATATATATATATATATATATATATATATATATATATATATATATATATATATATATATATTATTTTTGGGTCACCTAACTATGGAAATGTCGTAGGACAGTGAGGGATCTCTAAATCTAAAGTCTACACTGAGATTAACGGTAATTTATTTACTCTCACGATTGACATAAATCAGAGAACTACTAACAGAGATCAAAGTTATGTTAAGCTCAACTAAAATTACTAAACTACTCACAATGTCGGAAGGTAGCAAAAAGGGTGGAAGACTGCATGAAGAAAGCTCAGCAAGATCTGCTCATCTGGGGAACAACGATACAACAAAATACCACAAACTATGGGCAAATTAAAAACACAACATCATAATAAAGTAGCCAAGTAACGAGCTTTTCAGAATGTACGAGGGCAGTTCAATAAGTAATGCAACACATTTTATTTTCTCGGCCAATTTTGGTTGAAAAAACCGGAAATTTCTTGTGGAATATTTTCAAACATTCCCGCTTCGTCTCGTGTAGTTTCATTGACTTCCGACGGGTGGCAGCGCTGTACGGAGCTGTTAAAATGGCGTCTGTAACGGATGTGCGTTGCAAACAACGGGCAGTGATCGAGTTTCTTTAGGCGGAAAACCAGGGCATCTCAGATATTCATAGGCGCTTGCAGAATGTCTACGGTGATCTGGCAGTGGACAAAAGCACGGTGAGTCGTTGGGCAAAGCGTGTGTCATCATCGCCGCAAGGTCAAGCAAGACTGTCTGATCTCCCGCGTGCGGGCCGGCCGTTCACAGCTGTGACTCCTGCAATGGCGGAGCGTGCGAACACACTCGTTCGAGATGATCGACGGATCACCATCAAACAACTCAGTGCTGAACTTGACATCTCTGTTGGTAGTGCTGTCACAATTGTTCACCAGTTGGGATATTCAAAGGTTTGTTATAAAGAGCAAAGGAGAACCATCGGTGCGGAATTGCTTGCTCGTCATGTGGCTGAGGGTGACAATTTCTTGTCAAAGATTGTTACAGGCGATGAAACATGAGTTCATCACTTCGAACCTGAAACAAAACGGCAATCAATGTAGTGGCGCCACACCCACTCCCCTACCAAGAAAAAGTTTAAAGCCATACCCTCAGCCGGTAAAGTCATGGTTACAGTCTTCTGGGACGCTGAAGGGGTTATTCTGTTCGATGTCCTTCCCCATGGTCAAACGATCAACTCTGAAGTGTATTGTGCTACTCTTCAGAAATTGAAGAAACGACTTCAGCGTGTTCGTAGACACAAAAATCTGAACTAACTTCTCCTTCTTCATGACAACGCAAGACCTCACACAAGTCTTCGCACCCGAGAGGAGCTCACAAAACTTCAGTGGACTGTTCTTCCTCATGCACCCTACAGCCCCGATCTCGCACCGTCGGATTTCCATATGTTTGGCCCAATGAAGGACGCAATCCGTGGGAGGCACTACGCGGATGATGAAGAAGTTATTGATGCAGTACGACGATGGCTCCGACATCGACCAGTGGAATGGTACCGTGCAGGCATACAAGCCCTCATTTCAAGGTGGCGTAAGGCCGTAGCATTGAATGGAGATTACGTTGAAAAATAGTGTTGTGTAGCTAAAAGATTGGGGAATAACCTGCTGTATTTCAATGCTGAATAAAACAACCCCTGTTTCAGAAAAAAAATGTGTTGCACTACTTATTGAACTGCCCTCGTAGTCGGTGCTTCTGCAATTAGCAACATTTACATTTCCCCAAACCAGCTATCGCGCACCAGTCAGCACCACATGTCGGCCAGAGATGACTCCTTCTCAGTAATGACCTGGAGACAAATGCACAGGAGCTCTCTAGTTTCTGTTTCCAAATAGTTCCACACGGAGAGGTTGGCAGTGCTGTTACCAGTGTCACAGATGAGAGTACCGGTTGTTTCATGAAAAAACAAGGACAGCAGGCATGTCCCTGTCTCGATGTACCAAACGCACATTGACAGACTCTAGGTTGCTACCTGCCTGGAGAAGTGTCGTACCAAGTATGGTTGCGGGGCGGCTTGATTCCATTGGATAGCGAAAATTTTGGAGCGAAAGTAACCTTCAAAAATGGTTCAAATGGCTCTGAGCACTATGAGACTCAACATCTTAGGTCATATGTCCCCTAGAACTTAGAACTACTTAAACCTAACTAACCTAAGGACATCACACGCACACCCATGCCCGAGGCAGGATTCGAACCTGCGACCGTAGCAGTCCCGCGGTTCCGGACTGCAGCGCCAGAACCGCACGGCCACCGCGGCCGGCTTGTAACCTTCATTCTCTTCCTGGTTGAGTGTTGTTGCTGTGTCTTAGCCTTTGACAACTGTGCAGAAAAGGGAACAATGTAGAACTCAGTTATTCACTAAGGGCAGCTGTGGCGGCACGCTGCCCCTGCTCACTCCAGATCAGGACACCGGCTCTGCCTGCAGTAGCAAGAAGCGTTCAACAGCCTCAGTTCCACAAAAACTGCCCATCTCACTGGGGGAGGTGGGCCTCTCCTAATGAGATTCAGTGACTGCCTTCTGCCGACAATACGACCCTGATATCACACCGGTAGTGCACCGTCTCAGCGTAAAAAACACAAAGCTTTTCTCCCAAGCACACAGATCCAATATGCACAAAATACGCGGACGCCAAAGAAACTGACATAGGGATGCGTATGCAAATACAGAGATACGTAAACAGGCAGACTACGGCACTGCAGTGGGCAACGCTTGTATAACACAGAAAGTGTCTGGTCCAGTTGTTGGACAGTTTACTGCTGCTACAATGTCTACATCTACATGGTTACTCTTCAATTCACACTTAAGTGCCTGGCAGATGATTCATCGAACCATTTTCATACTACTTCTCTACCATTCCACACTCGAATGGCGCGTGGGTAAAAGGAACACCTAAATCTTTTCGGTCGAGCTCTGATTTCTCTTATTTTATTATGATGAGCATTTCTCCCTACGTAGGTGGGTGTCAACAAAATATTTTCGCATTCGGAAGAGAAAGTTGGTGACTGAAATTTCGTAAATAGATCTCGCCGCAAAGAAAACGGTCTTTCTTTCAGTGACTGTCACCCCAACTCGAGTACCATATCAGTGACACTCTCACCCCTATTGCGCGATAGCACGTAACGAGCTGCCCTTCTTTCCACTTTTTCGATGTGCTCCGTCAATCCTATCTCGTAAGGATCTCACACCGTGCAGGAATATTCCAGCAGAGGACGGACAAGTGTAATGTAGGCTGTGTATTTACTAGGTTTGTTGCATCTTCTAAGTGTTCTGCCAACAAAGCGCAGTCTTTGTTTCGCCTTCCCCACAATATTATCTATGTGGTCTTTCCAATTTAAGTTGCTCGTAATTGTAATTCGTAGGTATTTAGTCGAATTGACAGCACTTAGATTTGTGCGATTTATCGTATACCCAAAATTTATCGTATTTCTTTTAGTACTCATGTGGATGTCCACGCACTTTTCTCTGTTTAGTGCCAATTGCCACTTTTCGCACCATACAGAAATTCTCTCTAGATCATTTTGTAGCTTGAACTGATCGTCTGATGATTTTACTAGACGGTAAATTACAGCGTCAATCTAAGGGGGCTGCTCAGATTATCACCTAGATCATTTATGTAAACCAGGAACAGCATAGGGCCTATGACACTACCTTGCCGAACACCAGACATCACTTCTGTTCTGCTCGATGATTTATCGTCTATCACTACAAACTGTGACCTCCCTGGAAATCACGAATCCAGTCACGGAACCGAGATGATACTCCATACGCACGCAATTTGATTAATAGCCGCTTGTGACGAACGGTATCAAAAGCCTTCTAGGAATATAGAATCGATCTGAAATCCCTTGGCAGGTTATCAAGATCTGAGTGAGTTTGAACGTGGTTTTGTAGTCGGCACACGAGTGATGATGGGACGCGTACGGGTATAGAGCAACACACAGACCTTGCATGTCAGCAGGGTACTGTTCAAGCTGGAATAAGGTCTGTATTGGTGCGCGGCGTGTGCAGTTGGAGTGATATGGGACCGCTGATACGACTAGATACGACGACAGGTAACACGTACTTAAGCATCCTGTATGATCACCTGCATCCATTCATGTCCATTGTGCATTCCGATGGACTTGGGCAATGCGACACACCACATGTCCAGAATTACTACAGAGTGGCTCCAGGAACACTCTTCTGAGTTTAAACACTTCCGCTGGCCACCAAACTCCCCATACATGAACATTATTGAGCATATGTGGGATGCCTTGCAATGTGCACTACCTCTCTGGTTTACTCTTACGAATTCATGGACAGCCCTGCAGGATTCATAGTGTCAGTTTCCTCCAGCCCTACTTGAGACATTAGTCGATACTAGGCAGGAGTACCAGATTCTTTGGCTCTTCAGTTTAATACCCAAGCAGTAGTGATGGAGAGTGAAACAATATCTCGTACTGATATGTGACACTAATGTCACAATATCCAGGAAAAACAGCATGTGTGAATGCATTCTGGTGGCGCAAAATCTGTGAAACTAAATTTGAGTGGTGGCGAATACTTGCCGATGGCGCTCCGGCCAGTGTGCTACCGATGGATCGAGTGAAAAGAGAATGAAGGTTGTGGCTGTGAATAGCACCTGGCGCGCTGGAGACGGCCAGCGGCCGAGCCGCGTTATTCACATTGATTAGTTGACTCGGCGGGTCGGCGGCCGCCGGCTGCCGTATGACTGCAGTACGGTGCTTCGGCAAACATCATATTCGCTTGTAAATATTGTGCTACGTGGCCGCCGAGCGCAGATAGCCCTCGCAGCGGCCGTTGCTACCTAGCGGTGCGCGGACGGCTGCGGTGGCGGCGTGGTCTAGCCGGCGCGTGGCTAACGAGTCGCTAGCATAGCTCCTGTGCCGTCTCTGATATCTGGCGACTTGGGACCGTTCTGTTTTTTGTTTCATTACTGTGTTTACTCTGCTCACACACACACACACACACACACACACACACACACACACACTTTACATCAGAACAACCTCCACGTCACATTCTCTTCCTCTCGGCTGGAGCTAGTAGATGCAGGACCGTCACATTTCTCGTATTTATTTGGTCTCTCTGCGATCACTCTTTTTTAATACCTAAGGACTGTAACTTGTTCTTTGTTCATACCGTCGGCTGGGGTGATTTTGCTCCACAAGGGCGATTTTGCGCAGAGTACCTTATTGAATTCTGAATTCTCCCGTGCTACAACTTAAATTAATGAAATATCGGTAGTTACACAAATCGATAGTACATAACGAAGTATAAAAGCAGCACCACTGACCACATAACGTGCTCCAAAGAAGCAATTCAAATTTCGTACTTGAAAAATTGCGTTATACTTCCATATTACAAAAGAAAGGTAACAAAATAATGACGTATATAATAGCCTGCCGGGGTGGCCGAGCGGTTCTAGGCGCTTCAGTCTGGATCCGCGCGACCGCTACGTCGCAAGTTCAAATCCTGCCTCGGGCATGGGTGTGTGTGATGTCCTTAGGTTTGTTAGGTTTAAGTAGTTCCAAGCTCTAGGGGACTGATGCCCTCAGATGGTAAGTCCCATAGTGCTCCGAGCCATTTGAACGTATATAATCTATTACGTACATCAGGATTTTTATTTGTACTTAATAAACTATTACGACTTTCTCATAAAATGCCTCGGATTGTTTACAACAATGGACTATCTAAATAGTCGGTAAACAACTGGGTTACCTTGCGTAATGCTTACTTTTTATGTATTTATTTTTTTCTTTCAGATTCCAGGGGGGGGGGGGGGGAGATGGTTATGAAAGTTCTCGAGTAATAACATACTGCAGTTATACTAGGGAGAACTTACAGCATTTAAGGCCATTCAGAAGGGAATGTCACTCTAAAAGCGGAGAAAAAATTTAGTGTCCTCATGAAAACCATTTCGAATAAATTTAAAATAAAACAAGTTCAAAGTGTTGGAGGTCAATGTATTTTGAATCAGACTGAAAAAAAAAAAAGGAATGGTAGAGGCCACAATCGTCTCTAATGACTAGGAATCATATCTGTATGCAAATGATATAAGAAGTTAACCTGATTCTGATTTCTTCTAAGCCAAGATCATTGAACGAGCACATAATCTTATGTTAAAAGGAATGTAAGAGTAATTTATTGGACAGTATTTCATGAATTGTGTTCTTTAGTCTTTGCATTTTCTTAAATTCACATTAAAAGATGTAACGTATGAACGACATTTCATTTAGGGTTTTTTTCATTTTTTTTATCCCCGTATATCAGTTCTATGCCTACAGGCATGTATAACGTCACCCTATTAATAGTCTATAATTCTGCTTGCAGCACAGTCTTCCCAATTGTGTAAATTCTTCGCACTCTGAAACTACTTTACACGTTCGACTAATTATTTAATTAGACAAATAATTATAATTTATTTATGGTTGGTATGTCACCAGCGTTCCACACATACCTAGGAAGAAACAACAAAATACCAAAGAAATCAATAGTACATAAATAATAGTTTCGGAACAGAACGGGTAAAAGTTTTGTAAACACATCTCAAATGACGGTTCTCTCCATTTGATATTACATATGTGTAATAAAATGTATTGGATGCTCGTTTTATTAATGAAAACATGGCAATACATTAATTATACACGTTTCAAGACATGTACTTGTATCTGCAAACCTTAGTTATTTTGTTCCCTGTGACTGTTGTGAAAGCAATGATTCCAAAATAAGCCCAATCCCAACCATCGACTTTCTCCCCTGAATTCGGAAATATTTTGTTGACGCCGTCCTACATAAGGAGAAACGATCACCATGATGAAATAAGGGAAATCAAAACTCGCACGGAAAGATATAGGTGTTCGTTCTTACCGCGCACTGTACGAGATTGGCAGAATAGAGAACTGTGAAGGTGGCTGGATGAACCCTCTGCATGACACTTAAATGTGATTTGCAGGGTATCCATATAGATGTAGAAGTCCAGTGAGTGAAACGTGGAGCACAGGTTGCCGCTGAAGTATAGGCATCATGTTGACTTTTATTTATTTACCCTGGATCCTTTGGAAGTTAGATGAAGGAAGTAAAGCTGTGACGGGGAGGTATGATTCGTAATTCGATAGCTCAGTCTGTATTACACTTGTCAACAAAAGGAAAAGATTCTAGGTTCGAGTCCCAGTGACAGACACATCTTAATTCTGCCACGAAGTTTCACATCAGTGCATACTGCGCTGCAAGTTGAAAATTCATTCTGCACATTTAATGTCGCTTCACACTCGTTTAATTAATGTCACGAAACTAAACCTTGCAGGTAGATTAAAAAATATAGCAGAGACGTTAAACCGCCTAGATGGCGTTTTTTTCATTCGTAATCCTCTTATACGTCTGTGCCCTTTTGCATGTTGCGTTAAGCAGTATGATAATTCATCCAGCGCTATGTCACGAGGCTTTCCGAGCTGCAACTATGGTTTGAAAGGTTCATTGTTCTATCTGTATAATGCTGTTCCCTGATTATTGTTTTGGGTAGTATCCTTACCTTGTTTGCACATCTCAAATCGAATCATCGTAACAGTAAAATAATGATAATCGTATGGTAAATAAGACAAAGAAAAAAATTTAAACGCTTAATTCTACACTATCTTTTAATCGCATTATCAATATTAACAGTTATATTTGTTTCCATTACAAGATCCGTCTACATCCCATGCACGGAACACCCCTGATTGCTCAGTTCACCTCGTTGGATAGAGCGCTTTATTAGATACAGCAGCTGCTTTTGATTCAGTTTCTCGTCGCATAATTTACTATCAAAGGGTCAAGAAAACAGTAGCCTAAACCGTAGTACGCATGCTGCCAGTCTGGCTGCTCGACACACACTGAAATCGTAACCGAATTGGCAGAACACTAAACAGGATAGTGATTCCTGTAGCGTTCCTACCATCTAAAGTATATGCGGTACTTATGTTCAAACAAATAATTGAAAAACGAAAAAAAATTAACAAAGAAGTCCATTAGTGTTTATAGACTCTATAAAAGGTTTTGAGACATGCATAGACATCATTTGTGGAGAGTAATGAAAAACAAGTTTACCATTACATTTGGCAGACGCTCTGAGAAGCTTGTACCAACATTGTTCAGTCATCCTCAATTTAATGCGTGAATTAACACAGTCTGTATTCAGAAACAGAGAGATCAGACAAGGGTGTTGTGTGTCACTCATCCTTTTAAACACATATCTGGACGATGCAGTAAGTGAATGGATAGATCATCCATTTCGATGTAGGTGTTCCTACAGAAAAGAGAGACTATTTTCTCGTATCTGTAATAAGTAAATGGTACCACATTTTTAGCCGCAAAAGCAAGATGAGCTAGAAAACGGAATTTACCTGACGGACGTATGTAAAGAACATAACCTGCAGGATTCAGAAGGGAAATTTGAACACCATGGCTTTCAAGGGACCACAGAACACCGAAAATTTTTATTGATTATGAGTCGCATTTAAACGGCCATTGGGGTACAACGGTGGCAGCGTGATTCGTGTTTCTCATAGCAGTAACAGCATGTAATGCATGTAATAAATTAGACACAATTAAGAAT
Source organism: Schistocerca serialis cubense (assembly GCF_023864345.2). NCBI lineage: Eukaryota > Metazoa > Arthropoda > Insecta > Orthoptera > Acrididae > Schistocerca > Schistocerca serialis. The sequence continues at coordinate 269,425,290 of NC_064638.1, forward strand.
TGTGACATTAGGAAAGAATTGAAGATAACATGTTATCAACCGGGTGGCATGCAGGGGGATGCTTGACACCCCCCCCCTCCCCCCCCGCTCCCAACTTCAGTTTCAGTCTGGAGAACGACATACGGTTTCTGACCTCTCCATCCATCCCTCCCTGTAGGCAGAGCGAGCACTCTGCAACGACTAAACTGCTTTGACATTAATAGTGACGTAGTCGAGACTCATCATCTACTCCTTCAGTAAGTTCATCAAGGCAGGGCTGGGAAAATCAATCGTAGGGATGTCATGAAAGAATTTGTTCCCAGACTATGTAGAAGGAAAACTACATTCGGAAGTTGCACGTAAAATTCTTCTTTTCCGAACAATAATGTTTTCTTTTTTTTCCATTAAAATAAAAAAAATGTGGCTTGAACCACTGGTTGAACATCTTCATATTAAGAAATAAGTTACATGAGAACTGAAGAAAGTGGAATGAACATATGATGGCTAGACGATTATTACGTCACAAAATAATAAGAGAAACAGTTACAGGAGAACAAGGGCACGAAGAGAGAGGAATGGATGGGTATTGCCACAGGCATAGGCCTAACACTCCAAGTGTCGAAGAAGAATTCCTACTCTGGTTGATTTTGACTTCGAAAATAGCAAACGTGGCCTCGTTTAGTGATTAATGGGCCAGTCCTCACTTTGCTTCTGTTTAAATATGTTATTGATACAGACGCGAAAAAAAAGATTAAAGTACTGATGCAATTCCGATTCCAGCTGGTATGGAGTGAGCGAATCGACAGCCGTCTCTCACTAGGTGATTACTGACCCGCAAAGAAGTCCTTATTAACACAGATGTGGAAAAAGTAATGAAGCCACTACTGATCCATCTAGAGTTCCAACACTGGTTGGTCTGGAATCGGGGAATTTCCCGTGACCTCTGGCTTACGTAAAGTTTCGTTCGCTTTTTAATCTCTGACTAATACAGACGTGAAAAAAGTATTGGTGGTCGGTGTGGAATTCCAACCCTGACTGAATTTGAGTCAGCAAATTCCTGTAGAATTCCAGTTGCAGTTGGTCTGGAATCAGGGAAATGCCCATAGGTGATTACAGACTTCTGCAGAGTTTATTTCTCGTTGTAATGTCTTACTAACACAGGTGTGAAAAAACTATTGGTGACGGTACTGATACGTGTGGAATTTCGGCTCTAGCTCGTCTGGGTTCAGTGAATCCATGTAGAACCCCGACACCAGTTGTTCTGGAGTCGGGGAGTTGCCCTTGACCTCTGTCAAGTGATCACTGGCATGCACGGAGTTTCCTTCTTTTTTGAAGAAAGTATTGGTGGCGATACTGATCCATGTGAAATGCCGATCTGACTGATCTGGAGTCAGTGAATCTCTGTGGAGTTCCGACTACGGTGATCTAGAGTCACGGAATTTACCTCCGTTAGTTGATTACTGAACTGCACGGAGTTTATCTCTTTCTTTTGGTGTCTTATTAATGCAGATGTGAAGGGTGTTGGAGATGGTAGTGAAATTCCAGCTCTGGCTGATCTGGAGTCATCGAATCCCTGTAGAGCTCTGGCTCTAGTTGGCCCAGAATCAGGAAATTGCTTGTGATCTCTGTTAGGTGATTATTCGCCTGTGAGTGTATTTCTTTTCTTAGTCTATTATTAATATAGACGTGAAAAAAGTATTGCTGACGGTGCAGATGCGTGTGGAATTCCGACTCGGGCTGATCTGGAGTCAGTGAATCTCCCCGATCTCTCGTTAGGTGATTACTCGTCGGCGCCACGGCAGTGGCGGACGCACGCGCCGACCTCTGCGCGTGTCGCTTTGTGCGTAGAGTGCGTCCTGCGTGTGGCGGCCGCTATTGATTGGCCAATAACGCACGCGCGCGCGCGGCGTCACGGCACGGCAGGCGCGCTCTCGTTATGCGCGCGCGGTGGCTGGACCGCAGGCTGTGAGGCCGCAGATGTAGTGCGTGTCAGCCCACAGTAGCCCTGCGTGCGCGCCGCCCTACTGAACACGGAATCGATAGCGCGCTTCGGCACGGAAGCCTCTCAATTACGCCATATGATGCTTCTGCACAGCGACATATGCGGAATCTCACCGTGCTACGGCTCCGACGTGTGTAGGCAGCCTCATTACGCTGCTGAAAGCCCTTCTCCGTTGCCCCACAAGTGTTCGTACACATACACCGGCTACACACAGATTCTAGAGTTACGCACCCTGCGAATATTCGTTACGCTACTGAATGCCCTTTCCGCTGCCCCACAAGTATTCACACACAAGTACCAGCTACACACAGTTTTTGGAGCTACGCGACCTACAAATATTCCAAACCATAATGCCGAGTAATAATGCAGGCCACTTATTCAGTATGCTGACAAAGTTTATATTGCTGTTGTATGCGACGTATGTACAAGGTGGGCAAAATAAATAATGCCCAGAAAATATCTCATCCACCTTGAAATCGGCATCCCAACTCGATCATCCATCTTAGGTAGAGTTGCAAAACTGCCATATGTTACCACAGACTATCATAAGTAAGTGTGGACTAAGATAGGTTTTGTAGTAGTTTTGGTCAACTTAAGTCGTACCTGCATTACCTGTACGTTAGGTGTGTTACATACCTATCAGGCGTTACGCATAACGATTCCTTTCTTCACGCATGCCATCGGCGTCTTATTGGACCAGAAGTGCTGAACTGTATAGTGACTGAATGAGAATTTACGTAGTTACCCTCCTGCCTGTTAACCAAAAATAAACAGTATTTATTGCATAATTGAAATTGCCGATGTTTAATTCAGGTTTTATTCGAAAATTGTTGATTTGTAACGCAAAACGAAGTGATGTTGTAGTAAAAATAAAGAAAAAAATACAACTTTATCATATAGCGTTAGAAAACGCAAGTTCAACAAAAATGTAGTATAAAAAACCTAAAACAAAAATGCAGCAAACATCGCTTCAGTACTACGTCGAATTTATACAAAACATGTTTCTCTTGTTCATAAACAGAGGTCGCCTTTATCAATAACGACAGGAATTGTTGCTTTGAATCTTACTGAAGAACCAACTGTTGATAACCAAACCACAACAATGATTGGTTCAAATGTCTCTGAGCACTATGGGACTTAACATCTATGGTCATCAGTCCCCTAGAACTTAGAACTACTTAAACCTAACTAACCTAAGGACAGCACACAACACCAAGTCATCACGAGGCAGAGAAAATCCCTAACCCCACCGGGAATCGAACCCGGGAACCCGGGCGTGGGAAACGAGAACGCTACCGTACGACCACGAGCTGCGGACACACAACAATAATTATCTTTCTATTTTTTTTATGTCTATGCTTGTAAACTGTACTTGCATGAAAAGTAATTGCATCGGTTATACAAAAGCGTAGAAGTTCCGCGGTCGATACTTTTTATTAGTTATAAAATGCAATTTATATTCTGTAAAGATAAAAAACGAACAATGGACTACTTCTGGATAATGTCCTGTTCTAATTATGTGTGAAAGAGACAACCAAACAAACAAACCAAAAACCAATGAGAAGTAGTCAGCTTCCAGTTTCTCTCTCACACATTTGTTTGTTTCTTTACGTACTAATGCTACCAATACTATCAGTAATCGTACATTCACTATGTCACTTATGTAGTGTACCAAAACTAATGAACAGTGGTTTTGGTAGAGCCCAACTCTAGTCTCAAGTGCATATAATGTAAGTTGGATTGCTTGTCTTAAGCTGCAAGAAAAATTTTACTCGCCCTTTATATTTCGATTACCATGAAGTGGAACTCACATACACCGTGTGACTGAATCGTAAAAATCTATGAATTTTGATGGCTTCCTGTTCAGCCATACGGTCTAGTGTGCTGTCTTCCTTATCACAGTACTACATGTGTAGTGGACTGAACCAGTTATCTACTTAGTAGCTGAAAACTATTACGCATTTCATTCCATTTGAACAATGTTAGATTGAAAAACAACACTGGGATCTTCTCTATGCATTTCATAGCACCATATCGTTGAACGCGTAAGGGTAACAAACTGTTCCTAGAATAGTACATATTGAAAATATTCAAGATAATACTGAATAGAAATTCAAGCATTATATTCGGTGTTTCTCAAATGTTCATCTCACAAGCTTCGTTTGTAATAAAGGAAAACTAATGCGCTTTTGAATCGTAAAAAACTTCTTGTTTTGAAAAATGTCGTGTCACAACTTCAGTGCCATAGCACACTGAAACTTGGTACTCTGATTGAGGTGCATCAATAGTTGAGATGTGCGCTTCCACATTTCCCCTCTACAACAACGCCATATCATACTACGTAGCCTCCAGGAAGTGGTTCTTCATGGTGAGGAACGAATCAGCACGTTTTGACACACTTCAGAGCAGCGTGGAAAGAAAAAGCAGTAGAAGCTTGACCCCACAGTGAAAATGAAAAATACTTACTATATTAAAAATTATCTCTTTAAATGTGACGGTGCATCCGAACAAATGTACTTTTTAGACTCTCTAAAATAACTGCATGCCTATACCTATTTAATTAGGTTTTGTATAATACGCTGTATTTTATATTTTGCTAGTAAAGTCTGACCATTGTTCTGGTTGTCTCATAATAACACAAAATTGGTTACGGTCAAATGGGTTTTGCCTCAACCCAAACACTAAACAAAGCACGTAATTTACTGATTTTTGACAGTGGCGCCGTATAGGAAAAGTCGTGACACGTTTCTCCGTTGGAGAAGGTTTCATATCCACTTCTTGTCATTCTAAATTTTATTTTTTGTAGTCCCTTTAAATGCTGGCACAGATCTTTTTCCAAAGAGTCGGCCAATTCTGCAAGCGTTGACCACTCCGAACTAGTGATACGGATTTGGTGCCCCTGATGTGGACAGAAATCTTATAATGTAATCTTCCTAACTGCATGAAGAGAGTATCTTCTAATACTGTTAGAGATCAAATAAGCTTCTGAGTTAGACATAGCTCTTGTATTGCCGACACAGCATTCCTATCACCTCGGAGAAGGGTGTGGTTCCATACGGCACGTAGCCATAATGTCATCAGACCTCGTACTATGAGTCTGATTGACAGTTATGTACAGGATGGAAAATACAGTTAAGATCTCAAAATATTTTCTTGTGTCTACTGGATGTTCGGAGTCTTCATCTCGCAAATCGAGCTGGTCGTCTCCTTCAGAACCACTATGTGATGGTTCTGCCGCTAATGTACGCTTCGAATTAAATGGACCACCGACGGCAGTGTCCACACTTAGATTCAAGAACGTATGGACGGAATGGATATTTTTTTAGCTAGTTCATGTTCTAACACTGTAGGCACAAGCCGCAGTCAGCAGAACATTTACCAGTTTATTGTTCAACAAGAATATGTGAGTATTCGTAACATACAGAACCATGTATTCTTTATGAGTATCAGAAGCCTCTGTTTACTAATAGTACGGCACAGCCGAATCTACGAAGATCATAATGGGTACAGGAGTTACGTCTTAAACACACAAAAGACCGGATCGATCGATGATTTCATATGCATTCGAACTGATGATAACAAATTTGAACTGATAACGGTGAGCGTACACCTTCTGGGAAACCTCTATATAAGGAGGAAAAGAACTCACACTTCGCCAGTTCGAGCCCTTCTCTGACTCTCCATGTACCTTTTTGTTCTAGCACAGACCCCAGCCAGAGGTCTTCACACGAGGGCACAGTAGTCCAATGGGCCATCTATCTGAGTTGAACCTCTAACTTTGTAGTGGATTGTGCGCTATAGTCAAGCTCCCTAGCAGATTAAAATTACACTCCTGGAAATTGAAATAAGAACACCGTGAATTCATTGTCCCAGGGAGGGGAAACTTTATTGACACATTCCTGGGGTCAGATACATCACATGATCACACTGACAGAACCACAGGCACATAGACACAGGCAACAGAGCATGCACAATGTCGGCACTAGTACAGTGTATATCCACCTTTCGCAGCAATGCAGGCTGCTATTCTCCCATGGAGACGATCGTAGAGATGCTGGATGTAGTCCTGTGGAACGGCTTGCCATGCCATTTCCACCTGGCGCCTCAGTTGGACCAGCGTTCGTGCTGGACGTGCAGACCGCGTGAGACGACGCTTCATCCAGTCCCAAACATGCTCAATGGGGGACAGATCCGGAGATCTTGCTGGCCAGGGTAGTTGACTTACACCTTCTAGAGCACGTTGGGTGGCACGGGATACATGCGGACGTGCATTGTCCTGTTGGAACAGCAAGTTCCCTTGCCGGTCTAGGAATGGTAGAACGATGGGTTCGATGACGGTTTGGATGTACCGTGCACTATTCAGTGTCCCCTCGACGATCACCAGTGGTGTACGGCCAGTGTAGGAGATCGCTGCCCACACCATGATGCCGGGTGTTGGCTCTGTGTGCCTCGGTCGTATGCAGTCCTGATTGTGGCGCTCACCTGCACGGCGCCAAACACGCATACGACCATCATTGGCACCAAGGCAGAAGCGACTCTCATCGCTGAAGACGACACGTCTCCATTCGTCCCTCCATTCACGCCTGTCGCGACACCACTGGAGGCGGGCTGCACGATGTTGGGGCGTGAGCGGAAGACGGCCTAACGGTGTGCGGGGCCGTAGCCCAGCTTCATGGAGACGGTTGCGAATGGTCCTCGCCGATACCCCAGGAGCAACAGTGTCCCTAATTTGCTGGGAAGTGGCGGTGCGGTCCCCTACGGCACTGCGTAGGATCCTACGGTCTTGGCGTGCATCCGTGCGTCGCTGCGGTCCGGTCCCAGGTCGACGGGCACGTGCACCTTCCGCCGACCACTGGCGACAACATCGATGTACTGTGGATACCTCACGCCCCACGTGTTGAGCAATTCGGCGGTACGTCCACCCGGCCTCCCGCATGCCCACTATACGCCCTCGCTCAAAGTCCGTCAACTGCACATACGGTTCACGTCCACGCTGTCGCGGCATGCTACCAGTGTTAAAGACTGCGATGGAGCTCCGTATGCCACGGCAAACTGGCTGACACTGACGGCGACGGTGCACAAATGCTGCGCAGCTAGCGCCATTCGACGGCTAACACCGCGGTTCCTGGTGTGTCCGCTGTGCCGTGCGTGTGATCATTGCTTGTACAGCCCTCTCGCAGTGTCCGGAGCAAGTATGGTGTGTCTGACACACCGGTGTCAATGTGTTCTTTTTTCCATTTCCAGGAGTGTATGTACCGGGCTAGGATTCGAACCAGGAACGTTATTTTTCGATCATAATACCTTTATCGAGTGATCTAACTAGGCTAGACTCATTTCGTGTTCTCGCATCTTCTCTCCTACTGTGAGGGCGAGTCTTGAGCCTTGTCTGTGTAGCTCAATCGGTAAGGGAATTAGCTGTGGAGGTTATGTTTCAGGGTTTGACTTCCGATTTGGTCCACAATTCTGGTGTGCCAGCAAGCTTCGCAACTTTATCGGTTTCATATTCCGGTTTTATCTAAACTCTGCAAACATGAGGGTCATTCCCTAATCTCCAAGTTCCCTGCCACAACAGATCTAACCTGAATAGGTGTTGTGCTCGCCATTGTTTTCTGTGCACGTTGGATTGTTCCCCATTTAATATATGTGACTTGTCTGCAGATGTTGAACGATCACTGATCAACTCTTTCAGTGTGATGCCGCACTCATCTTTGAAGCTGCGCTGCTGATATAAAAACAGAGGTGAGTTCGTCTTCAGTAAAGGAGTAGAGTAGAAGGAACTTGTTGCGAACATCATCTTTCCTAGTTCACAAGCAATGTGACCCATTGTCCCAATGGGATAACCCTCATTTGCATGACAGGAACAGCGGTAGTTACCATTCTAGTTTCAGCTCGCAATCTACCATTGCAACAAATTTCTCCCATAAACGTTTCTGTTATTATCGGTAACATCAGTTCTTCACCATCTATCCGCCGGTAGCTGATGTGATATACACTCCTGGAAATAGAATTAAGAACACCGTGAATTCATTGTCCCAGGAAGTGGAAACTTTATTGACACATTCCTGTGGTCAGATACATCACATGATCACACTGACAGAACCACAGGCACATAGACACAGGCAACAGAGCATGCACAATGTCGGCACTAGTACAGTGTATATCCACCTTTCGCAGCAATGCAGGCTGCTATTCTCCCATGGAGACGATCGTAGAGATGCTGGATGTAGTCCTGTGGAACGGCTTGCCATGCCATTTCCACCTGGCGCCTCAGTTGGACCAGCGTTCGTGCTGGACGTGCAGACCGCGTGAGACGACGCTTCATCCAGTCCCAAACATGCTCAATGGGGGACAGATCCGGAGATCTTGCTGGCCAGGGTAGTTGACTTACACCTTCTAGAGCACGTTGGGTGGCACGGGATACATGAGGACGTGCATTGTCCTGTTGGAACAGCAAGTTCCCTTGCCGGTCTAGGAATGGTAGAACGATGGGTTCGATGACGGTTTGGATGTACCGTGCACTATTCAGTGTCCCCTCGACGATCACCAGTGGTGTACGGCCAGTGTAGGAGATCGCTCCCCACACCATGATGCCGGGTGTTGGCCCTCTGTGCCTCGGTCGTATGCAGTCCTGACTGTGGCGCTCACCTGCACGGCGCCAAACACGCATACGAGCATCATTGGCACCAAGGCAGAAGCGACTCTCATCGCTGAAGACGACACGCCTCCATTCGTCCCTCCATTCACGCCTGTCGCGACACCACTGGAGGCGGGCTGCACGATGTTGGGGCGTGAGCGGAAGACGGCCTAACGGTGTGCGGGACCGTAGCCCAGCTTCATGGAGACGGTTGCGAATGGTCCTCGCCGATACCCCAGGAGCAACAGTGTCCCTAATTTGCTGGGAAGTGGCGGTGCGGTCCCCTACGGCACTGCGTAGGATCCTACGGTCTTGGCGTGCATCCGTGCGTCGCTGCGGTCCGGTCCCAGGTCGACGGGCACGTGCACCTTCCGCCGACCACTGGCGACAACATCGATGTACTGTGGAGACCTCACGCCCCACGTGTTGAGCAATTCGGCGGTACGTCCACCCGGCCTCCCGCATGCCCACTATACGCCCTCGCTCAAAGTCCGTCAACTGCATATACGGTTCACGTCCACGCTGTCGCGGCATGCTACCAGTGTTAAAGACTGCGATGGAGCTCCGTATGCCACGGCAAACTGGCTGACACTGACGGCGGCGGTGCACAAATGCTGCGCAGCTAGCGCCATTCGACGGCCAAAACCGCGGTTCCTGGTGTGTCCGCTGTGCCGTGCGTGTGATCATTGCTTGTACAGCCCTCTGGCAGTGTCCGGAGCAAGTATGGTGTGTCTGGCACACCGGTGTCAATGTGTTCTTTTTTCCATTTCCAGGAGTGTATAATCATGCAATTGCAATCTGAACAGACGTCTTAGGTTGTTTGCAGATGATGCTATAGTTTATAGACTACTAAAGCCGTAAGAAGATCAAAACAAATTGCAAAACGATTTAGCCAAAATATCTGTATGGTGCAAAAAATTGGCAGTCAATCCTAAATAACGAATAACGTTGAAGTATTCCAAATAAGTGCTAAAAGAAATCCGTTAAACTTCGGTCACACGATAAAAGAGCCAAATCTAGAGTACGTAAATTCAACTAAATAGGTAGGAATTACAATTACGAACAACTTAAATTGGAAGGAACACACAGGAAACGCTGTGTGGAAGGCGTTTTATTGGCAGGACAGTTAGAAAATGTAACAGATCTACTAAAGAGACCGCCTACACTACTCTTGTCTGTCCTCTTTTAGAATACTGCTGCGCGCTGTGGGAACCTTACCAGATAGAATTGACGGAGTACATCGAGAAAGGTCAAAGAAGGGCAGCACGTTTCGTATTATCGTGAAAGAGGAGAGAGAGTGTCACTGAAATGATACAGGCTTTGGGGTGGACATCATTTTTAAAAAAGGCGTTTTTCGTTGCGGCTGAATCTTCTCACGAAATCACCAGTTTTCTCCTCCAAATGCAATTTTTTTTTTTTTTTTTTTTTTTTTTTTGACGCTGACCTGCGTAGGGAGAAACGATCATCATTATAAAATAAGGGAAATCAGTGCTCGCAAGGAAAGATATAGGTGTTCGTTTTTTCCACGCGCTGTACGAGATGAGAATAATGGAGAATTATTGTAAAGGTGGTTCGATGAACCCTCTGCCAGGAGCTTAAATGTGATTTGTAGAGTATCCATGTAGATGTTGGTGGGTTTCGATTGCATGTATGTGTGCGTGCATGTTTGTATTAAACCGAGGCCCTAGAAACGATGGAGAGGCTTCATCCCGCCGTAGCCCTCAGTGGTTCACAACCCCACAGCAGGCCACAGCAGTCCACCCACCCTTCCGCTGCCCCACACCGAACCCAGGGTTATTGTGCGATTCGGCCGCCAGTGGACCTCCGCAGGAACGTCTCATTCCAGGCGAGTGTAGCCCCAAATGTTTGCGTGGTAGAGTAATTACGGTGTACGCGTGCGTGGAAACGGTGTTTGTGCAGTAATCGCCGTCATAGTGTAACTGAGGCGGAATAAGGGGGACCAGCCCGCATTCGCCGAGGCAGATGGAAAACCGCATTAAAATCCATCCACAGGCTGGCCGGCACACCGGACCTCGACACTAATCCGCCAGGCGGATTCGTGCCGGGGAGCGGCACGCGTTCCGGCTCGGGAAGAAGCGCGTGAGACGGCGCGGCTAGCCAGGCGGTCTGGGTTTCGATTACTCGTAACCAGGTATTTTTCATATCCGAAGGCAGGATAAACTACGCTTTGGGAACCTCACAAATATTCAAAATTACTGTATTATGATCGACTGTAGCACCCGCAACTGCAGGGTGCGGTGATAACGCAACACACACCACAATGGATAGGCGTAGAGCAATTTCATCGTAGGTTCATCACAAAGAATTGTAAGATTAATCTAAAACTAAGAGTTGTTGTTAACCTTATAGGATTCAGCAATGGATTCTTTGGCTGATTGACTCCTATTCTCAGTCATTTCTACTCGTACACAACTCTCGATAGTGAATAGCAACTGACCACTGAATGCAGCCACCTAGACTCGATCTGCTTGTTCAAGAACCACACGAGATTCTGATAGCAGACAATGCCATATAACTTTCCTCGTTGGGCTCCCTTATATAATAAAAACATTGCTCATGCTCTGTTATCTCTTATGCATGCCACTGATCTCGCTGTGTAAAAAAGCAGCTAACTACTCACCTGCAATTTTTTGTTTTTGTGGTCTGCGGACCAACGTCTGGTTTCATGCAGATCTCCGTATTAGGATGTCCTTTACTAGCTTCATCGTCTCTGCATCACTATTGGGACGTAAATCCAGTGGAAACTGCTTGCTGTTGTCAAGTTTTACGCCGTGCACACTCCCCTTCGCCCCCCCCCCCCCCCCCCCCCCCCCTCCGTAAAGCCCGTCTCACACGGAGCAAGATTCGCTGTGAGTTTCCTTGCTGGCTCGCGCGGCGGCTACCTTGCGGGCTCCGTCGTCTGCTAGCGGGCTACCTTGGTGGGAACCTTGTAAGATTTCCAGGATAGGTCCGGTGCTATTTTTCTTGTAAGGTTCCTTGCGTGCTACCTGCATTGGCCAATCATGAGGCGTTTCGTTTGTGACGTCAGACGCGGAAAGCTTGGGCGGGAAGCCTTTGTTGATAGTTGCTTTTCTGCTGGTGTGAGGTGCGGTAGGAAGTTCTTATAATTATTAAATAATGGCACCGCAGTGGTCCAAGGAAGCGATTGAAACATTGATATGTACTTATAGGGAAGAACAGTGTCTTTACGTCGTGAAAAGCGCAAACTACTATAATGAACACTTGCGTGCAGAGACACTCGATAGAGTTGCAAATACTAATACATCCATTCGTATGAAATTTGCAAAGGATGTACGATCTTCTATCCTATAAAATAAAGTCGTATATAACAGTCATTATTGGTATATTTATAAAGTCAAACAATAATGAAATGATGATACTTTTCAAACAAAAGTAGGTGTTATGCGAATTAACCTAAACTCTTTATGAAGCATGGAGAGCACACCTTTTTCCAGCGTTTCTCCTCTTAATACAGTTTTTCGTCCATTCTTTCTTTCTTCTTCTCTCATTAGCATGCATTTCTCCATCGTTTAGCACCAAAACAGCTAATATCGCCAGTTTGCTCTGACCATCTGTACCTGAAGCAGCCATCTTCGTTCGATACAACATGCAGCCGATCACAACACAACTAGCTGCCGATCTTGCACCGTGGGAGAGCTTCGACATGGAAGATAGCCGGCTCCTTCCCTGCAAGCCGGCAGGCATGCACGCCATCTCGCCAACTTGCGGCGAACTTTGCTCCGTGTGAGACGGGCATAACCAAAGTCACAGTTTCTTGGTGTCTCAGGACGCATCCTATCAACCGGTCCCCTTTATCAGTCAACTTGTGGCACGATGAACTTCTGTCGATTCAGTACTTCATTAGTTATTCCATCTGCCCATCGAATCTTCATCCTACTTCTTAGCACCACATTACGATAGCGTATTTTCTTTTACTCTACACACTTAAATATTGTTCATGTTTCACATCTAGAGATCAGATGTCTTTTCACAGAAGCAAGCCAATTACGAACGTGCGTGTTTAGTATTTTGCTTTAAATTATATTTTTTCAGTTTCTGTTACAACTACCTTCGCCGGCCGAAGTGGCCGTGCGGTTAAAGGCGCTGCAGTCTGGAACCGCAAGACCGCTACGGTCGCAGGTTCGAATCCTGCCTCGGGCATGGATGTTTGTGATGTCCTTAGGTTAGTTAGGTTTAACTAGTTCTAAGTTCTAGGGGACTAATGACCTCAGCAGTTGAGTCCCATAGTGCTCAGAGCCATTTGAACCATTTGAACAACTACCTTCAAAAATTTTTGTTTGTGGTGACTAGTCTCGGACTACATTGTTCATTCTGGATTTTTAGCGCCAAACAGTGTATATTTGGTAATTTTTTGTTTCAAAAAAATTGCTTTCCAGAAAATTAGACACACTCCTTAGGGTAGTTGACATTACCCACGTTCGTCGTAAATGTTAACGTACATTTGCACCACTGCACACAAACAATAGCCACAGCTGGTAGTTTTACATGTGTAGAATAGTAATGGGTAGTCAGGCGCCAGTAACTTCACAAAGACAGTTAGTGAAGCTTCCTCAAAAATAACGTGGTATACTGACTGTCCCTGTTGTGACAGTGTCGCAGTAGATGCGATTGAGGTCGTTAGTGGCTACGTGCGTTAACACTACGATCTGCGAAGCCTTACATACTTTATGCTTCTACAGCTATAATCACCCAGTATCCATTAAATAGTACTAATCCAAGTACAAATCCGACGACACTTAAGTGTTGTATGTAACATTAACAACGAAGATATTTAATATTAGTTACGCTAATGTGAGTTGTTTAATTTTCTGGAATGTAAAACTTTTGTTAAGAGGTTATATTAACAACTATGTATTTTTTGTATGCTACGGTTTGAGGAACGACGACTGAGTCCGAAACTCGTCGCAACAAGTAAAAATCTTTGAACACAAATGTCACAGAAACTGGAAAAAAGATTTGTAATCCAAATTGTTGGTCTTCGCTCCTACCCAGACTGATGAACAACACTCAACAACCCACTTCCCTCGTGGATGAGTTACATTTCCGTAAGATCTTTCCTGTGAATCTCAGTCTGGTATCTGCTTTTCCTACTATATGTGGTCATTCCACTTAAGGTCGCTCTATATAGTTACTCCTAGATATTATATGGTATCTACAGATTCCAGCAATTTGTCATCTATAGCTCAGTTGCGCGATAGTGGATTTATTTTCCTAAGTATGAGGAAAATGTCATATTTATTTATGTTCAGGGTCCACTGCCAGAGCATACGCCATTCATCAGTCCTCTGCAGATTCTTCTGGTGTTGTTACTTCCGTGTAAAGAAGCCCATCATCTGCGAATAGTCTTACAGAGCTTCCGACACCTTCTTCTAGATCAGGTATATACATGATAAACAGCAACGCCCGTATCAAGCTCGCTTGGGGGTACACCGGAAATTGCTTTTACATCTGTCAGTTTTGCACGTTCCATGTTACTCCCTTCAAATACCGGTCCAAAAATATTCCTTTCAAGTATTAACAAATTTTCTTCTTCTTTCCATCTCAATATTAGTGCTTCACATCCGTATAATGCTACCCGTATAAAAGTTGATTAATGTAAATAAGTTATACAGAACTGCAACCAGTCACTTTTTTGAATAATTATGTTTTATTCCCTGAACCGGTTTTGGAACGTTTTCAGGTTCATCTTCAGACGGTTTGAGGAAGTTACGTAATTACTGGTAGTAGCATAATGCTGGGTGCTGGCTCTATGGCAGAAAAAAAAAATGCTAAACTGCCTGTAATATACAATTGGAAATAAGATATCAGATCACCTGAAATCTGTTCTTGTACTAATTTATTTATTTATTTTCTCTTATGCTCTCATGTTATCGCCATTCTAATTAAAATCTTGCCTTATATCGACTTTAATTCATGTAAAGAACAAAAAATTACATCTCTGTACAAAGTAGCCCTGTGCCATATCTTTCTGTCAAGATCTTTGTTACAAGCAACAGTTGTGAAGCGCATGCTGGCTGCTGAAAAAGTCTCGCTGTGAAAGTGTAAATTAATATAGTTTTTGTGGAAGTGTGTGTCCTTATATAACTTCTGGACATCAAAATGGAGGCAGACAGATGGACACTAACCGAAAAAAGCCGCCTATACTGTCGCAGTAAGTAAAAACTAAATTTACATCCATATCGACGGATAAGCTATAGTCATGGCGATACATTAAAGTGTGACCCATCTTTCTGCCATAGAGCCAGCACCCAGCATTATGCTACTACCAGTAATGATGTAACTTCCCGGAACCATCTGAAGATGAACCTGAAAAGGTTCGAAAACCGGTTCATGGAATAAAACATATTTATTCAAAAAAGTGACTGGTTGCAATTCTGTATAACTTATGTACATTCAATATACACTCACGGTTCTAAAATATCCGTAAAGGATAAGCATAAACAGTTGATTAATTTTGCTGGTGATAAAAAGTTTTATAGCCAGAAAACGAACTTCACATTTTTTGCACTTGGCCTGCTGCTGTGAAATGTTGTCTGGGCTCTGCCCTAAACAAAGAAAGTAAATACGTTATTGTCCACTTGTAGATTTCAGTGTGAGCCGATGGAACAAATAGTGCTACAGAGTGTAGAATAATAACCGCTGCCAGTCACATTAGAACGTGATTTCACTATTCTAGACCCTATAAAGGATCAGTCACGGAGAATACCCATAGAATACTTTGAACAGTGGTACATTAAACACGTGACAGATGCGGAAAACTTTTCTATTTATACGTAATTATCGCTGGCAGTCCTCGTGATGGAGTTTTTTATGGACGGGATAAGAGCTTTTTCAGCTCAGGCGAGGTGTGGGAGCAGATACGAGTAATAACAGATAAAAAACGGCTTTGGAGAGTGGGAAGAACCGGTTGTGACAGCTAAGTGACCGCCTCGGTGGTGGGGAGCGGTCACGTGCTACGTCACGGCGCACGCGAGCGCAGCACGGCACAGCACGCCACGCGCGTATTGATTGGACGATGAGCGCGCCGCCCCCCACCCTTCGCCTTGGGCGGCGCGCACCTGGCGCGCGCAGCAGGTGGTCTCAGATACCTGCCGGCCGCCGGCCCTCCTACCTGCCTGTTGATGCGGCGCAACAGCCGCCGAGCACAGACAGCCCTACCGTCCCACAGAGGGAGCTATCTCCCGTCTCGATGCTCGTCTCTCTACGTGTCACACTATACTTCCGCGTTGCGTCTTCACTAGCGAAGCAAGCGATGAGATTCCGCGAAGCGGCACCGGCTCCAGTCGCGTCATACTTCAGCCAGTAAGCATCAATTAGTAGTCATTCTATAGTCTGTAAACTCAAGAGCGAGCAGCGCTTTTGGTGGGGGAAGTGGCCTTTGGAAAGAACGCTGCCACCGGCCTACAGGGGTACCCAAAATCTGTTGCCTGTTACCTGTCTAGCGGTGTAGATCGGCGTGCACTGATATACGTCGTTTCTGTTCGTGGGATCTTAGTTGTTAGTGTCAGTGAGTTAACTTTGTGTACTTACTGATATACTTCGATATCCGAAAGTGATTGATAATAGTCTAGCATTGCAAGAAAATGTGCAGAATACTAAGAAGAGGAGGTATTTGCGGAGTAACGAGCGTTCGATCGTCTCTAATGTTATTACATCGTGTAATAAAGAGGTGACTCAAAAAGAACTGTTGGCTAATATTACCAGTCCCAGTTAAAGGGCTGCAATTTATGCAAACGTCAGCCCCTCCCTATAGGACGCATAAGGAACGAACGCAAATGTAAGCCGCATGGTTTACTGGAATTAGCCGGCCGGTGTGGCCGTGCGGTTCTAAGCGCTTCAGTTTGGAACCGCGTGACCGCTACGGTCGCAGGTTCGAATCCTGCCTCGGGCATGGATGTGTGTGATGTCCTCTGGTTAGTTAGGTTTAAGTAGTTCTAAGTTCTAGGGGACTGATGACCACAGATATTAAGTCGCATAGTGCTCAGAGCCATTTTTTGAACATTTCTAAAAATTTCATACACTTTATTCCATTCTTATAACAAAATTTAATACTGATCCTCTAATTTATTTTTATGCAAAACAAATAAACGTTGATGCTAAAAACACATGTAACCTTTCTGCCAGCTGACAACAGAGTAAATACCCAATATGGATAACATTGTACACATATTTTTGAGGCATGTTTATGAAGATAAGTGACAAAAAAGTAGTGCAAATCTGACTAATACAACACACAAAATTGTAAATTTCTGCTTACCTTTTAAACACTCTTCATGTTGCAAGAATTGTCACGTTTCAATGCAGTCCTTCAAAGAAAACTACTACATTTTAGTAGGAACACAAAGTAAGAACAAGCCTTAAATTCTACAGACTGATTACATTATATGGGGTTCGTTTTACCAGTAGCAATAGAGAAAATACATTCACATGAACAGGCATTTTGTTCTATGTTTGTAGTAGAATCCTGACTTCCGTTCTTACGTTAATATTATTTTTTGTTCTGTAATGTTGTGTTTCGGAAGAAGCTATCTTTCTTTGTAGTCCTTATCGTCTTAATGCATTTGTATAAAAATAAACGCAGCCGAGATGTATCTATCTGTACACGGCGTCGCCACAGATTTGAAGCGCGCGCCGCGGCGGGTCCGGTACTACTTTGAGAAACAGCCTGTAGAAGCGCCTCGTGACGTAACTGGGTAGGCAGAGGAGGAAGTCGTTCGCTCACTCTTCAGTTTACCGAAAAACTATATCAGTAGCGCAGTTCGAAGGATACACTCCGCGTCAGAGATCTGAAAGCTACGAAACCGTTACAGTGTAACTCCCAGGTAGCCATTGCGCGTGCGCAGAAAGGTTCTGTTTAGCGCCAATACTTCCGTCTGCCTTCAATTTGCCGCGTGTGTATGTTTCTGACAAGGGAACCTCCCCATCGCACCCCCCTCAGATTTAGTTATAAGTTGGCACAGGGATAGGCCTTGAAAAAGTGAACACAGATTAATCGAGAAAACAGGAAGAAGTTCTGTGGAACTATGAAAAAAATAAGCAAAATATACAAACTGAGTAGTCCATGCGCAAGGTAGGCAACATCAAGGTGAGAATTATCTTGCGAGCGCCGTGGTCCTGTGGTTAGCGTGAGCAGCTGTAAAACGACAGGTCCTTGGTTCAAATCTTCTCTCGGATGAAAATTTTAATTTTTTATTTTCAGATAATTATCAAAGTTCAGGCACTCACACATAATCAACTTTGCTCTCCAAAATTCCAGGACATGTTCAGATTTGCTTGGACATATACAGAATTTGACGGTCTACGCACGGAAACATTTGAAAACGTAAAAAAACATATGTTTTGACAGAGCACAGGGAAAACTCTGCGACTCAGAAACTGTTGCATTCATTTGATGCAGTTTATGTGACAAACTCTTATGTTTTCATCACTTTTTTTGAAGTGATTATCACATCCACAAGAAAACCTAAATCGGGCAAGGTAAAATAATCTTTTTACCCATTCGCCAAGTGTGCAAGTTAGGTGGGTCGACAACATATTCATGTCATGTGACGCACATGCCGTCACCAGTGTCGTAAAGAATATATCAGACGTGTTTTCCTGTGGAGGAATCGGTTGACCTATGACCTTGCGATCAAATGTTTTCGGTTCCTATTGGAGAGGCACGTCCTTTCGTCTACTAATCGCACGGTTTTGCGGTGCGGTCGCAAAACACATACACTAAACTTATTAAAGTGAACAGAGACGTCAATGAATGAACGGACATATTGTAACTTTGCGAAAATAAAGAAAGTAAAATTTTCACTCGAGGGAGGACTCGAACCAAGGACCTTTCGTTCCGCAGTTACTCACTCTAACCACGAGACCACGGCGCTCATCAGCTAACATTATCATTTATATTGCTTATCTTGCACATGGACTATTTAGTTTGTATATTTTGCTTATTTTTTCATAGTTCCATACAACATCTTCCTGTTTTCTCGATTTATCTGTGTTCAGTTTTTCAAGGCCTATCCACTGTGTCAATTTATAACTAAATCTGAGGGGGGTGCGATGGGGAGGTTCCCTTGTGAGTACAACACAAGTTTGACCACCCCTTGTTTTTCTTCGTGTTTTTATTAGCTCACAGTGATTTCAGATTTAAATTACGACGCCTATTAGTAACTCAAAATTGAAAGACAGGAAACTGAATAGTCTGCCTCGGGAGAGTGAAGAAATGCTTTAATGTACCGGTTGATCAAGAAGTCAGTATAAATTTGAAAACTGAATAAATCACGGAATAATGTAGATAGAGAGGTATAAATTGACACACATGCATGGAATGACATGGGGTTTTATTCACCAACGCAGCAGGCTGACGATACCCTTTTCGTAAAAACATCGTGTGCTACTGCGTGAAAACGTCTGTAAATGCCTGCTACACATCCTCATCCAACAGGAATCGTCGGCCCCTCACGACCTCTTTTTTAAAGGACCGAAGAGGAGATATTAGGACTATATAGATCGGGTGCTAGAGAGTGTGCCACTTGAGTTGCGGCATTTCCGAAATGGGGCGTGCGTCATCACGTAGCAGCAGAATCCCTTGACGCAGGGACACCATTGTACAGTGGGGGACAGACGTGCTGCCCTAAACGCATTATTCACTCTTCGATGAGTGCCGGTGTTGGTCTATCGGCAGCAAAGAAAAGAATAACAGCTCGTTGATTCTGTTTGGACACATTAGGTAATAATGGAGCCATAGTTGACGTTCCCACATTTACCGCATGCACGTCTGAAAGACACTGATCCCTTGCGTACAAATGGTTCAAATGGCTCTGAGCACTATGGGACTTAAGTACTGAGGTCATCAGTCCCCTATAACTTAGAACTACTTAAACCTAACTAACATAAGGACATCACACACATCCATGCCCGAGGCAGGATTCGAACCTGCGACCGTAGCGGTCACGCGGTTCCAAACTGACGCGCTTAGAACCGCACGGCCACACCGGCCGGCTCCTTGCGTACACCTCGGTACCTATACCACCGCATCGAAATCGCGCTGTGTTGTATAATATACTTCAGCAACGCCCTCAACTGATCCCTTGCGTACAAATGGTTCAAATGGCTCTGAGCACTATGGGACTTAACTACTGAGGTCATCAGTCCCCTAGAACTTAGAACTACTTAAACCTAACTAACCTAAGGACATCACACACATCCATGCCCGAGGCAGGATTCGAACCTGCGACCATAGCGGTCACGCGGTTCCAAACTGACGCGCTTAGAACCGCACGGCCACACCGGCCGGCTCCTTGCGTACACCTCGGTACTTATACCACCGCATCGAAAACGCGCTGTGTTGTATAATATACTTCAGCAACGCCCTCAACTGATCCCTTGCGTACAAATGGTTCAAATGGCTCTGAGCACTATGGGACTTAACTACTGAGGTCATCAGTCCCCTAGAACTTACAACTACTTAAACCTAACTAACCTAAGGACATCACACACATCCATGCCCGAGGCAGGATTCGAACCTGCGACCATAGCGGTCACGCGGTTCCAAACTGACGCGCTTAGAACCGCACGGCCACACCGGCCGGCTCCTTGCGTACACCTCGGTACTTATACCACCGCATCGAAATCGCGCTGTGTTGTATAATATACTGCAGCAACGCCCTCAAGCGAAATGTTTGATCGTCCCTTATATTTCTCACAGCTTAGGACAGACTAGCTAACCTACATCATCCGCTCCAGGTATGCTAGATGTATGCTGGGTTGCGTCCACTACGGTACACGAAATAATTACCGGGCTAGTTCCGTTTTGTCCAAGTAGAATGTAACCAATGACAAAAATCTGATAATTCAGAAAATCTGTAAAGGTACATCGGAGCTTAATAACACAAAAAAAATTACTGAAACATGGCATGCAGGAGCTTCCAGGATTCAAGCGGTACGTAAAAATAGTAAATAATGAACTAAGAAAATATCCATAGACGGGAGTACTGTATTGCTGCAAGTGCCAGCTTCATGGAATGATATTTCTGTTGTAAGACCTGACATAGTTGGTTGACGGGCATACAGCGATCTGATGTACTTGCTAGTATTTTTTTTACTAAGCGTGATCGCAATAAAACATAAAATTACAATTTATTGATAAGCAGTTTCGGTTGATTGATATCCGTCATCAGATCTATGAAAATAAATGGAAAGTTGTTTTTTATTTAATGCGAATTTAACCATCTTCTAAAAAATACATTATTCAAAAAATTAGAATATATAACATACCAAGCTTATAAAGACTCAATGTCTATGTACTCTGTTGTCCACAACAGCATCGTTACTAAGTATATCTCTGAACTATCAAAATAAACGGGAAATGACTTTCAGTTGACGTGAACATTTAACGGACTTTAAAGCATACATTATTTAATGGTAGAGCGTAAAAACGTTCCTTGATTACTAAAAGCTAGTCTTGAAGTTCTTTGTCGGCCATCACAAAAACTGTTCTAAGACCAACTCAGATTCCATAGAAACAAATGGGAAATTGGCTTTCAGTTAATGTGAGAACCTTAACAAACCTTAAAACATACATTATTTACAAAAGCATTAAAACACAAAAATAATAAAACAATAAAAAACGTACCCTGCTAACCTAAGTATAATGTTGACCACATGCTCGTTATTAAGAGTGACACGTCAGTACTGTTGGCGCGGACAAGCACACGCTGGGGCTAGTATTCTACGTCTACTACTGCATATACATCTAAATAGTTACTGCACAGATCTCGCTTAACTGCGTGGCAGAGGGTTCATCGAAACATCTTCACATTGATTCGACTCTCGAACAGCACACGGAAAAAAAGACACAGGTATCTTTCGGTGCGAACTCTGATTTCCCTATTATGATGATCGTTTCTCCCTAAGTAGAACAGCGTCAACATGATAACTGCACATTCGGAGAGGAAAGTTGGTGGTCGAAATTTCGTGAGAAGATTCCGCCACAACGGAAAATACCTTTCTTTTAATGATCTCCAGCCCAAATCCTATATCATTTCAGTGACACTCTCTCCCCTATTTCGCGATAATACAAAACGCGCTACCCTTCTTTGGACTTTCTCGGTGTATTCCGTCAGTCCTATCTGGTAAGGACCCACACCGTGCAGCAGTATTCTAAAAGAGGAGGGACAACTGTACTGTAGCCAGTCTCCTTAGTAGGTCTGTAACATTTCCGGATTTTCCTACCAATAAACCGCAGTCTTTGGTTAGCCTTCCCCACAACATTTTCTAAGTGTTCCTTCCAATTTAAGTTGTTCGTAATTGTAATTCTTATGTATTTAGTTGAATTTACGGCCTTTAGATTTGACATATTTATCGCGTAACCGAAGTTTAAAGGATTCATCCACTCATGTGGATAACCTCTCACTTTCGTTATTTGGGGTCAATTGCAAATTTTTGCGCCGTTCAGATATTTTTGCTAAATCGTTTTGCAATTTGTTTTGATCTTGTGATGACTTCACTAGTCGATAAGCGACAGCGTAATCTGGAAACAAACATTTATATAGATAAGGAAGAACACACGGCCTATAACACTGCCTTGGGGAACGTCAGAAATCACTTCCGTTTTATTCGATGACTTACCGTCTATTACTACGAACTGTGACCTGTCTGACAGGAAACCACCAATCCAGTCACATAACTGAGACGATATTCCATAAGCACGCAATTTCACTACGAGCCGCTTGTGTGGTATAGTGTCAAAAGCCTTCCGGAAATCCAGAAATACGGAATCGATCTGAAATCCCTTGTCAGCAGCACTCAACACTTGATGTGAATAAAGAGCTAGTTGTGTTTCACAAGAACGACGTTGTCTAAACCCTTGTTGACTGTGTGTCAATAGACCGTTTTCATCGAGGTAGTTCATAATTTTCGAACACAATATATGTTCCAAAATCCTGATGCATATTGACTTTAATAATATGGGCCTGTAATTTAGCGGATTACTCTTACTACCTTTCTTGAATATTGGTGTGACCTCTGGAACTTTCCAGTCTTCAGGTGTGGAAATTTCGTCGAGCGAGCGGATGTATATGATCGTTGAGTACGGAGCTGTTTCATCAGCTTACTTTGAAAGGAACGTAACTCGTATACAATCTGGACTGGAGGATTGATGTTACCAGCTGTTCTTTATTCGAATTCTGGAATAATTACTTCGTCTTATTCGTTGAAGGAATTTGAGATGGTTGTGTTTAGCACCTCTGCTTTAGCAGCACTGTCATCGATAGTATTTCCACTGATCCCGTGCAGAGAGGACTTTCTAATGGTCTACACTGTTGGGAGCTATGTTCTTCCAACTTTTTACTGTCGACGTGTTACTATTTGGGAGCGAGACTTTTAAAACGTTGGGTGTGGCTTTAGCGCGACATGTCGTTACCGAGAAATGGCATACTAACTCCGTAATACGTTAAAACATCAAAGCTGTTTAGCTGTGTATCAGGTCTGCCAGATATGCGGCTCTGTCCTTACGCAGTTCGGGCCACGCTCGGTATGAATACTGTTCACTGTTTTGCTGCCTTCTCGATTTCATTCTGCCACAACGAGCAGACGTCACGGTGACGTTTCGCGGCTTTTGTGCCCCCAGCTGCAAGTTACGCCGAGCGAATATGTGTGCGAGTGCTTCGCGGTAGAAACAGGAAGCTGCTAGCTGCTGTTTCCCTGCTATGTTCGTGGTACAAGTGTTCTCGGGCCGGAGTAATGTTACCTAATTTTCTCTCTGCTAGCGGGCAGGAGAAAGAGAGAGAGAGAGAGAGAGAGAGAGAGAGAGAGAGAGAGAGAGAGAGGTGGGGACTGGGGGAAGAGGAGATAGGGAAGTAGGGGACGAAGAGTAACAGGCGGGGAAAGCAGCGATGCTGTGGCGTGGCGGGCTGTTTCTTTTCCCTCAGCCAGCTGCGCTTCATCTGGGCCGCTAGCAGGTGCCGGCTTCCGCAAACGAGTATTCAAGCTGCCCGACTGACAAACAGCAGGGACCTCCTCGTCCCGAAACAGAGCTGCGCTACCGTTATTACCACCTCCACGACGAAAAACACGAACAGCAGCTATCTAAGCTGACGATACGAGATCAGTAGTAACCAGTAAACCCTTCTCCTCCTCTCGATTCCTCGCAGAATCGAATTCCCACCAACAAAACTACTTCAAACGTTTGATATTTCACTTCTTAAATATTAATCATTAAGCACGCTAAACTTTATAAATTGTGTGTCCCTTTGGAAGTCAGATCTGGAAGCTGGAAAGATCTGGAGATACTGAATAACTGTCTCTGACCGTTCTTTCCACCAAGCTGTCGTCTTCTATAGTTGTGTCCCCAGGACAGAAGACAGCTCGTCGGTCGTGAGATCTTCATCGGCGGAGGCTGCTACGCTGTCAGTTCGAACCTGTTTGATTATTCAAATATTCACGTATCTACACTATCTTTTACAACACTCGACATAGCTTTCTTAATTGTATGGTAGCTTTTCCATCCAATATCCGAAATATGATTCACGTGTCCGGCTCTCCGCTACGCACTAGACAGAGTGAGTATTACATATTCACAAAGAAGCTACGCCCGGTAAAGAGTACAACTTGTCCGGCTCTGAAGAGCACCCGAAACAGAGCTGCTATTACTTATTCACATCTAAGTAACACACGATACTGAGATATGTGTTGAAACGTCCCCTTTTGAACAATTACAAATGACTGCTTAAACTGACACACAATATTTTGTTAGCGCAACGCAATCTGACTTTCAAAATTCCCTACAAAAGAATGGCCCTGACTAACATTAAACTATACCTTTCACAAATCACTTACCTCACAAAAATCTTCGCTGCTCAAGCTACTGCAATACAGCGAGCGCCACTACTGCCAGCTAAATAAAAGATTCAACCTATGGAAGGCACTAACTACTGATAGGGATAGTTAGCAAATGAAAGATATTAATAGAGAACAAACAATGTATTTACCTCGATATCATCATATATAAATATAGCAGTTCATGACAAATTTCAAAACTCCGCCATCTCTCTCCCCACATCCACCACTGCTGGCGGCTCACCTCCAACTGCGCAACGCTACGCGCTGTTCACATCCAGCTGCCGCTGCCCAACACTACAATGGCAGACAACAATGCAAACTAGCCACAGACTGCACACAGCACAGCCAGTGATTTTCATATTGAGCGCTACGTAACGTTGCCAATAAGAAAACATAAACAGCCTACTTACATAGAGAAAACATAAACAGCCTACTTACAGTGTCTAACCCTCCAAGAACCCCCGAAATAGAGTGGCTAGCGCAACTGACTTCACGTGTCTCAAGCAGCATCCAGGCGAGCTTCTAGCAATATAAAATACTGGCGGCCACAGCCAGGAATATCACATCCTTCACAGATGAAGACGCGAAATCCTAATTATATTGGCTTTATCACTTTTTCATTATGTTTCTTGTGCCTCGCACCATAATATAATTCTGTACGTCCTTCAGTTCTGTATGCGAATTCTTTCTTTCTTTCTTTTGTTTGTGCCGTTTTTCCGGTGGATACGGAGGGTCGGCATGGTTAATCGGATATGGCAATGTTAGTTGAAGGGGTGGCCGGATGCCCTTCCTGCCGCCACCCCTTACCCCCCGGGAAGGAATTAGTGTACCCCAACTGTCTGTGACTAGTGTAATCCATGGAATAGGTGAAAGTGTTCAGATGTCTACGAGCCGTGTAACTGAGGCGGGACGTGGGGACCAGCCCGGTATTCACCTAGAGGGATGTGGAAAACCGCCTAAAAAGCACATCCAGGCTAGCCGGCACACCGGCCCTCGTCGTTATTTGGCCGGGCGGATTCGATCCGGGGCCGGCGCGCCTACCCGACTCCAGGAAGCAGCGCGTTAGCGCGCTCGGCAAACCTGTCAGGTTTCAGTTCTGTATATGAATATTGTCTGCAAAATAAGTAGCTACTGGAGTTAATAGTAAAGAAATAATAGTAGGGCATGCTGAAAACTAATTCCTCCTAATTTTTATGTGAAGACTCTTAAGGCCTTTTAAATGAAACAAACGTTATTAACATTCTGCATCTCTGTTCTTCGTGTCTACGTATTTGTAGCCCTTTGCCGCTAGAAGGCTCCGAATTCTAGAGTGTAACATGGCGGTGTCTAACGGGAAGGGAGATAGATTAGGTTTAACGTCCCGTCGACTTCGAGGTCATTAGAGACGGAGCACAAGCTCTGATTGTTTCAAGGATGGGAAAAGAAACCGGGAGTGCATTTTCAGAGGAATCATCCCGGCATTTGCCTCGAGCGTTTTAGCGAAATCACGAAAAATCTAAATCTGGATACCCGGACGCGGTTACGAATTGTCGTCCCCACGAATTCGAGTCTAGTGTGCTAATCACTGAGCCACCCCAAAAATGGTTCAAATGGCTCTGAGCACTATGGGACTTAACATCTGAGGTCATAAGTCCCCTAGACTTAGAACTACTTAAACCTAACTAACCTAAGGACATCACACACCTCCATGCCCAAGGCAGGATTCGAACCTGCGACCGTAGCAGTCACGCGATTCCAGACTAAAGCGCCTAGAGCCGATCGACCATCGCGCCCGTCGGAGCCACCCCGCTCGGTGCGATGTGTAACGTAACTATGTCGATGTGTTAGAAAGAACGTGCTGTAATGGAGTTTCGAATTCAAAGAGTAGCCCACACATGGGGCACTCGATCCTTCCGCGTGACAATGCCAGACCACACACGGACGCTTCGTCATCTGCAACAATCCGACACCATGAGTTCACTGTCATCGACAATCCTTCGCACAGTCCCCACTTGGCCTCATCTAATTTTCATCTGGCTACAAAACTTAAAGAACGCCTTCAGGGACTTCACTTCGAGAGTGATGAAGCGGTGCAAGCAGAAGTGGGGCTTTGGCTCTGTCAGCAGAGTCAGATATTCTACGGTGACGATATTAACAAACTTGTCTCTCGTTGCAAGAAAGTTGAGAAAGAAATGCAGGGTGATAATTCTTGAACTATATGAAGAAAAACTTAAATTAGTTACAAACTACGGCTCGCACACACACTTTATTCAACATGTAAACGTCAGTGCAGACATTCGGATTTAGGTTGACATGTTCGATATGCCTTGCCATCATTGGCGAAGATGTGGCGCAGACGAATAGCGAAATTCTGCATGACCCGCTGAAAAGTCGAAACATCGATGCTGTCGATGACCACCTGAAGAGCGCAGAAGTGGTTTTGGGATTACTGCTGTACAGCTTGTCTTTAATATAGCCCCCAAAAAGGAGTCTCATGTGTTCAGATCCGGAGACTATGGCGGCCACTCGAGGCTCATGCCTCGACCGTTGGGTACCCCAGAGCGGGAATGCAATCCCCAACATGCTCCTCCAGGACATCAAACACTCCCCTTGAAGGGGGGTGAGCTCCGTCTCGCATGAACCACATCTTGTCGAAATCAGGTTCACTGTGGATAATGGGGTTGAAACCATCTTCCAAAACCTTCAGGTACCGTACTATCAAGGAAAATCTCACCGACTGGACACTGCACACGACACAGTCACCCGTTGCTGGTGAAGAGTTATCTCGATCGCGGTATGTGGATTCTCAGTCCCCCAAATGCGCCAATTTTGCTTATTGACGAACCCATCCACACTAAATTGGGTTCCGTCGCTAAACCAAACCATGCATACGCATACTAATTCTCATCACGCCCCGCGTTAATCCGTGCAGTTTGAACGTCCGAAGGCAAACCGTTCAGAAGTTATGACGATTTTATTTCATACAGTTCAATAATTGCCGCCCTGTATGAAGACATGAAGAATAAAGACTCAGAATGTTAATAAATTGTGATTAACGTAAAAAAATGGAATGCATTATCTTTCATTACGTCATTTTGATGCTGAACTTTTGTCACATGAACTACAACATTTAGTAAGCGTTAAATTGTTTTTCTTTCATTATTTTTGGGGCTCTAAGTGAGATAAAGTTTCGGAAAAGTTTTGAAATTATGATTCCATAGTGGCGCTCTAATAAAAGGCTTCCACCACACCGTTGAGCTATACGCAGTAATCATTATGTTTCGTTTTTCCCCCCGTCTTGACAGATCTTTAAATTGAGTGTATTATTTCAAAAAGATTTTCTATCTCAAATTTCTGTTTCTTTGAGGTTGTATCTTTTCAGTTTTTCTCATACTCATATTCGTACAATGATCTAATGTTGTAGGTTCATTCCGCGACATATACAGTGTCCGCGAAATATGATGAGAGCAGTGTTAATAGTAATGAAGTTATATATTTAAACGTCATGCACGATGTGGCAGTTTTTGATGGATCTCAGTGCTTATGACATATCTCCCGATCTCCGTGTCGTACAGTGATACAATGTTATATGTACATTCAGTGGTGCATGTGGATACTGTCTGCGAAATGTGTTGGGAATTTAGTTAGTAGTAAAGAGGCAATAAATTAAAACGTCATGCCTAATGCTGCAATTTTATTGCATAAATAGCCAAAATACAGCAAGCGATAAACTTTTTTTCGTCTCATCATTTTGTGGAGGTAATTCGGGGCAAATGTTGCGTAAAGGTGTGAAATTATGTATAAAGTTCTGTTGCTAGTCGTGGACTACATTTCTTTGCCAGCTACATCCCCACCCCTTTGACAGGTAGGTGGTTCTTACTACCACGGCGATTTTGTGCAGACAGTAAGTGATATGTATACCAAGTTTCGTTGAAATAGCTCCAGTGATTTAGAAGAAGATGTGGAACATAAGTACATTCATTTTTACAATGTGGACGTTTAGAGGCTCTATATGGCTATAAGTTGCGCTGCCACCCAGCCTTCTAAGTAACCCTGCAGTAGACCGTTTCCGTTGTTCTTGCATTTGAAGCGGCTTTCCGTGTGGTAGAACGACTTCCACCAGTTAGCTCCTTGCACGAGAACTGCGGTCAGTGCGCTTCTCATGTGGTGCTCAACATCAACTGCGCGCCCCTTTGCGTGTGTACAGTATCACGTGCATTTTGCCACGCAGAGTCCTCTGTGGATATTTATCTGCACAGGAGATCGTGGGAAATTCCGTAATTAAGCAAATACCTAAATGCAGTAGATAAGTTAACTGACACGTCACGATTACTAACAAATACTTCTGTGTCTACATCTACACTTTGCACAGTACCGGGACCATTACCATACTCCACTTTCCTGTCCTATTCGAACACAATGTGCGCGAGAAACGGCTGTTAGTTGGCGTCTGTGGCTATAATTTTACAGACATGGTCATTTCAAAATACGGGGGAGTAATGCCACCGAACTTTTATTGCCGGCCGGTGTGGCCGTGCGATTTAGGCGCTTCAGTCTGGAACCGCGTGACCGCTACGGTCGCAGGTTCGAATCCTGCCTCGGGAGTGGTTAGCACACTGGACTCGCATTCGGGAGGACGACGGTTCAATCCCGTCTCCGTTCATCCTGATTTAGGTTTTCCGTGATTTCCCAAAATCACTTCAGGCACATGCCGGGATGATTCCTTTGAAACGGCACGGCCGATTTCCTTCCCCATCCTTCCCTCACCCGAGCTTGCGCTCCGTCTCTAATGACCTCGTTGTCGACGGGACGTTAAACACTAATCTCCTCCTCCTCCTGCCTCGGGCATGGATGTGTGTGCTGTCCTTAGGTTAGTTAGGTTTAAGTAGTTCTAAGTTCTAGGGGACTGATGACCATAGATGTTAAGTCCCATACTGCTCAGAGGCATTTGAACCGTTTTTGAACTTATATTCTGCTCACATCAGTTGACGTATTAGAAGTTACGCACACTACTTGATCGACTTTCCCGCATCGCTGACGCAATCTGCAACCTTCTACCGCTAGAGGGATCCCAATTGTAACGTGTAAGATGGCAGTGTGTAACGTAACTATGCCGGTGCCTCAGAAACAGCGTGCTATAATCTAGTTTCTAACCGCAGGAAACGTGCCTCCAATTGAAATCCATAGAAGAGGGAATTGCAGATTCCGTTTAAAGAATCCATTAATTTCACTAACAAGTGATCTGCTGCCTTCAGCTGTATATTTTGTAGACAGAGGAGTATCTAACCAAAATGTTGTCACTTTTCATTTTTAAATGTGGACGGGTGGATCAGTTGTATAGGAGACTGTTAGTGTGTTAACTTTATCAAAAGACAATTTATGTCAGTTCGCGATGGTACATTCAAGTCGATTCAACTCGTAATTAGTAAAATGGTGAATAACAACCAATCCCTAGTTACTCTTACTAACGAACATTGAAGGGCAGTGGGACTAAGAGCTGTAGAATTTATGCGACGCAGCATAATGATATGCAGGGCGCTTATAACTGAACTTTCGCTATTTGAGGGAGTCCCCATAAGAAATGAGTGATCATAGGACACCGAAATTTTGAGGAAACATTTGTAAGGAGATGCAAAAGAGAAATAACAAATAGAACATTGAAAGAAACACATTTTAATTTCCACATGAGAATGTAACGTTTATTAACTGCTTACAGTGTTTACGTTCCAGGTTACAAACGTTCCTCAGTGTGACGACCATCCGCTTCCACGACAGCCTGGAACCGCAATAGAGATACTATTTCACAATTTTTCGCAGCACATTTCAAACAGTTAATCATGGAATGTTCAATTATCGTGACACAGCTCGAGCGCTGCTCAGCCACGGCAACAGTAACTTATTCAATATTTTTTGGAGCAATTGGCCACCGGCCTTATTCAGGAGAAATGCCCAGATCGTCAGTTAATTCAATTTCTGAAGGATGTTCTTCAAGACGAGTACCGAAAGAGAACCTTTCCGTATACCATTAACGCACGAACAGTCGCGAAAGGCAGCAGCACTGTTGCTGAATTTGAAGCCATTTTGGCTATTTTTCGACCGTGACTGTCGCAAGAAATATGTAAAGTAGTTTTTTTTTTTAAATTATCGCTACCAGTCACAAGCTTTGTC
Organism: Schistocerca serialis cubense; assembly: GCF_023864345.2. Taxonomy (NCBI): domain Eukaryota; kingdom Metazoa; phylum Arthropoda; class Insecta; order Orthoptera; family Acrididae; genus Schistocerca; species Schistocerca serialis. The sequence continues at coordinate 269,455,925 of NC_064638.1, forward strand.
AACTATTGTATTACTTATTTACTTAGCGACATGTTTTGAGGGAATACCTCATCTTGAGGCTAAATGGCATTGCAAGCCGGCCGCGGTGGTCTCGCGGTTCTAGGCGCGCAGTCCGGAACCGCGCGACTGCTACGGTCGCAGGTTCGAATCCTGCCTCGGGCATGGATGTGTGTGATGTCCTTAGGTTAGATAGGTTTAAGTAGTTCTAAGTTCTAGGGGACTGATGACCACAGCTGTTAAGTCCCATAGTGCTCAGAGCCATTTTGGCATTGCAAAAACATCTTGTTGCTGTTGTTTTGATAAAGCAGCTTTAGGAGTAAAGTCCTGCTCACATCGTCCAGGCCCATGTTGACTGTTTGTAGCCTTAATGCACACACATGCTTGTGTTTCAATCGTACGTCGCCGTGCCAGTAGTAGTCGCATCTATCGGCAAGTCGTGACACTAACACTAATAAGATAGCAATTCCAGCAGCGCAGTCTGAACATCATTCCCGTAAAGTATGGTACTTATACGGTGAATAATTTTTTGTCAACACTAGCTCAAGTAGCGAAAGTTTAATTATAACGACCCTGTATACAATAAGAGCTAGAAGTCTGGACTATTACCAATGAGTTGATCTGCAGTAAGTAGACGGTATTTAGATTACCTAATTTATTTTCATGTTTATTTATTTATTTATTTATTTTTCTGTGGTGGCGATAGATCGTTAAAGGTGTATGCCGGTGGGTAGGGTGAGGATGGGGGGAGGGGGGGGGCTTTAAAAGGCCGGCTGCCTCCGCAGTTTCCCCTGTAGGCATTATTTTCACAACTTTTCCAAGATCGGAAATGAGAATATCGTGTTTCATCCACATTTTATCACAAACAGTTTTGTATTTATTTCGTATCACATTAGAGTAAAACAAATTTAATAGGAAGACATGACTGTTATTTCTGAAAAATTTAGCCGGCCGCGGTGGTCTAGCGGTTCTAGGCGCTCAGTCCGGGGCCGCGCGACTGCTACGGTCGCAGGTTCGAATCCTGCCTCGGGCATGGATTGTGTGATGTCCTTAGGTTAGTTAGGTTTAATTAGTTCTAAGTTCTAGGGGACTGATGACCATAGACGTTAAGTCCGATAGTGCTCAGAGCCATTCTGAAAAATTTACTCTTAAGTGTCCTGCCCCAGCGAAAATAATTACAAAAATAAACATATTTTGATGCGTCAAGTTCACGAATTTGACGCTTAAGTAGTGTGTAAGACTTAAGCTCACCAAATAGTCCTTCTAATAGCGTTGACATCTTGAAACGTCTGTCATGGTATTATCAACTTACCTGCACAGGGTACACCGAAATGGATCTTTCTGTTGTTCCTTATTCATATAATGGCTAACTACAATAACTTCATTGATTCGTGATATGCACCAAATTAATGACAGATTCCGGTTTTACGACACCGGAGCTGTCCCAGTTCTGCACGTAGTATATTGTATGAAATTGTAACGTACCCCTGTCAAAAATGTTTAAATTTAATCTGGAAGCAGTATTGGAGACATAAACGTAGTCCTATGAAAATGTCAATGACAGGCGGAAAGCTACACTCTCCTATTTTCCGATGACCAGCTGATAATAATTGCCGAATATAGTGACGAACTATATGTTAAGGAAGCTGTTCGAGGAATATGGCAAATGAGGTTTAGGAGTAAACACAAAGAAAACTGAGTGTGTCATTGGATTAGTGACGAACAGCATGAGTCAGACCCTAGAAATTTGTTGTTATTTCAAATATATGCTGTAACTAACCTGCGAATGGAGAGAGTGTAGAAGATACGGGAAATAACATTTGATAAGGGGAACGTGTTATTCAACGAACTCAGTCCTTTTGGGTAATAATTTTCTTCCTCTTCTTTTTTACTGGCCTTTATCCAGTATATTCGCAGGGCCAGCGTGTTAATCTGGATTCGGAAATATTTGTAGGGTGGTCGGACACGTTTCCCTTTAGCCAGAGAATTGGGAAGATCGTAAACTATGGAGTTCGAGAAGCGATAGATGGCACTGAACTCGACTGGTGTTATTCATTCACAAAAGTTGTACATTTCGTTGAAAAAGAATATGTTTCACAGATTGTTCTTTCATTTGGTGTTTCTGCTGGTGACGTGATGGAGTTACTGTACCTATTCAAGTAAAACGATAGCGTATTTTCATCTTGCTCAACACAACTTGCTGTATGTATCCCTAATTCTTTTATTGTCGTATCGCTGGCGTACGTTTCAATAGGAACGCTGTGTTACGAGATTCGCAATGGCACTCCCGGGAAAGCCAATTTTGGAGGCTCGGAATATTTTCGACGCCTGCCTCAAGGAATTACGGTCTCGATGCCGGCACCCCCATACGCTCGCCGCCCCCGACGCGTAACAGCATTACGCCAGCGTTCATAATTAACGGAAATACCCTAGTTCTCTTTTTTTTTTCAAACACAATTAACAAACCGCAGTTCCGAATTAGCAGCGAACGAACGTTTGGTGGTGGCGCGTGTGCATTGCAGGGGAAACTTGTAATTCCGACAAACTCGATTATCTGACCGCAGAATGGGCGAGGGGCCGAAAGTTCCCGCCCTAAATGTGCCTAATCAGCCGGGAAGAAGGACGCGTTCGATGCAGGCTACGGGGTCCGCCAAGTTGGCAGCACTGTTGGGAAATGCTAAGTCCGAGAGGCGGGGTGTCCGAAGGGAAGAACTCTACACTCGCGAAACGTCAGGGGATACTGCTTGAAACTTGACGCGAGTAACAATGCAAGCCTCGCTTGCTTTAATCATAAATATATGTCTGCGTGTTGCTAAATGTTATTATTTTTACGTAAATAAAAGTATGGTCTTCTTATTAACCTTAAGATCGTGAGCTACACTCTATATACGGATTAGTGAATTTACTTATGGAACTTCTGTTGCCCATGGCAACGATCAGTTTCAGAACTCAAATTAATGATCACATTATTTAATTTAATAATAAAAGTGTCGTGTGACTAGGGCCTCCCGTCGGGTAGACCGGTCGCCTGGTGCAAGTCTTTCAATTTGAAGCCACTTCGGCGACTTGCGTGTCGATGCGGATGAAATGATGATGATTAGGACAACACAATACCCAGTCCCTGAGCGGAGAAAATCTCCGACCCAGCCGGGAATCGAACCCGAGCCCTTAGGATTGACATTCTGTCGTGCTGACCACCCAGCTACCGGGGGCGGACATTTAATTTAATGAAATTGAACTTTAAATTGCTGTTGTACCTAAGTACCACTTCATAAAAACAGTGAATTTTTGAGGGAGTTTGACCGAAAACAGTGGCGTATTTAAGTTTACAAAATAATGACAAGTTTTATTAACCCTCTTGTAAGTACAACTAGCTGACAAATCTTACACCATAACAACAATTACAAATCAGAATAGGAATGGTGTTTGACTGGCAAAGCTTACATGGGGGTGAAAGCTGTACAATTTTTCCCCCGAAATAATCCCTTTTACAACGCACTCTGACTTTGTTTACATGAATCCACGCCGGCCGGTGTGGCCAAGCGGTTAAAGGCGCTACAGTCTGGAACCGCGCGACCGCTACGGTCGCAGGTTCAAGTCCTGCCTCGAGCATGGATGTGTGTGATGTCCTTAGGTTAGTTAGGTTTAAGTAGTTCTAAGTTCTAGGGGACTGATGACCTTAGAAGTTAAGTCCCATAGTGCTCAGAGCCAACTACGACCAAGTATACCTAAACTGTGGTTCACATGAGAACAGGGAGTTGTTAATATCATTTAACAACCCTATGGCGTTGCATCAATACCTTATCCTTTCAGTTTGATTCAGGCAGCGTCAAGATACGGCGTGTTGTGGGCGAGGAGCGGTGTACTGCGGCAGCTGTAACGATCTGACGCGGCCAGGAAAATTTGCAGCCGGCCGTAGTGACCGAGCGGTTCTAGGCGCTACCGTTTGGAACCGCGCGATCGCTACGGTCGCAGGTTCGTATCCTGCCTCGGGCATGGATGTGTGTGATGTCCTTAGGTTAGTTAGGTTTAAGTAGTTCTAAGTTCTAGGGGACTGATGACCACAGATGTTAAGTCCCATAGTGCTCAGAGCCATTTCAACCATTACAAAATTTGCAAAAAGTGGAGTAGGCGCTCTGATTATCAGGACGCGGGCAACTTCCAGGCAGATTTCAGTGTGAGATGCACACATTCGCTGATCTGGCCAAACCAATTTGACTCTGAGGCGCGACAGTGCATGCCGAAGTTGTCAAACGTCAGATGGCCGACTCAGGTGGAGCAAGTTAACCCTCGTGACACGCGATATGTCCGACATGATATGCAGTTCCACTGTTGTTGCATTTGTAAACTGCCACTGGCTCTTAGTGTACCACAAGATACAGACCCCAAGTTTCACCCACTTGGGAAAGACCTAGGGAGCCGAAATAGCAAAAACGGAAGAGCCGTCACATTGCACAAAACAGCTGAACTATCCTATACTCACTAAATGTCCCCTCTTGAGTGTACTGTTGGCATGGTAGCCAGACCAGAGTCAGCACCGTGGTTTCCATGCTGGAGGAGTAAGCCTCCACTTCGCATATCCTGAGAGAAGCCAATCAGCGATTCCAAATCTCTCTTGTATGAAAAAAGTGGGTTGTAGTCTAGGGAGGCATCGTTCTCATGGCAAGCATGGCCATGTGCGGTCAAAAAAAAAATAAAAATAAAAAATAAAAAATTAAGCCTACCTAGACGAGACCACAGTCCCTTATTTACAGAGAGATTTAATCTTTCCTGGTCGACCGTTTCCTGTTTCTGAAATCAGCCTGTTAAGCTTCCCAGACGGTCACGCCCATGAAATATGTATGTTTTTGTAGCTCACTAGAAGAACGTGGTGACGTCATGGCGTAAGGGGAGTAACAGTCTTGCCTCTACTAAACATGTGCAGCAGTTTCTCTGTCCTATCGGTCCAGCTTCTGACATGAGAATGCACGGACTTTTATGACCTTCTCACCATTTACACAAAGACTCCGTAGGTCTTTCCCCAGTGGGTGAGACTTGGGGTCTGTATCTCTCCTAAATGGCTTCCTCCACTCACTTTCCACTAACTGGCAATTTTCGCAATCGGCTACCGCCTGGCCCAGGTAAAACATTTTGTCAACCGCTGCCCTTCTGTCTGACCCTAGATAGGAAGGATGACAGTGCTTCAGCCAGAACTTCCTCTGCAGGTACTGTCCACTGAATGCTGCTTCCCAGAATCACTCACACAGCCAGGTGCCGTGACTCAGCATTTATGGCCCCCAATTCATATTCCTTCTCCTTCTCCGTCGTTTCCACTACGGACCCTTCGGTATAAGTTCTCTACAGGATACACATGCAGTTATAAGAATTTCTTCGCACAATTTCCTCATGTAAAAAAGTCATAAGCCACACATACCAAATGCAGTAATGGGGAACATCGAGATCGTAACCTAAAATATAAGTGTTAATCTGATTGACAATGTTGTTAAAGTGAGAGAGTGGAATGCCACTTATCAACCAGTTAACTGTATTTTGTTTTTCAGTAGTAACTGCTTCGATAGGAGACTGAGTGGTCTTCATCAATTGCCCTGCCGGACTTAAATCTTATGAAGCTGTTACATTGCTCTAATGAATTCAGGGTACATTGGTGGTATATTCGAAAAATAAGGGTCATGCAGTCACACATAAACTATTTGTTCGTATTGTAGATGGTATAAGTTTCCTTAACACCTATTTTAATGGGCCACCTAAAGTTCCACGCTTCTAACAAGAATACCTTATGACCAGTCCATCTTTTTATTTTATTCATAGGTTGTATAACATTATGAGTGTTAGGACGTCTAGTACAAGCAATTGGATGAAGCAAACAGCTGGTCTGAATTGTCGGTTGTCTATCGTCTTTTAGGGAGCAATATAATGAGATTTTCAGTATTTCTTTCAGTTACTGACGGAATTTAAAAATTTATAATGCTGTCATAATCTAGTCATTAATAGGCATAACCTTGTGTTTTAATGCTGTAAGTCAAGTTTTATAATTAGAAACCGTATATACAGGTTGTCCGGAAATTCAAGTTACAAACTTCTGGGAATTGTAAAATACATAACATTCTGAATAGGAAGCCATGTCCAGGTGTGTGTCGCGTCCTTGTCGGCTTCCACTCAACCTAACTGGTCCTGTATACGTACTTGATCTTACTACAAAACATATTGGATCCGTTCTTGGAAACTGTACCACTGATCGTCCGTCAGGAAGTATGGTTTCAGAATGATGGTGCACCACCCCACTTCTCACGTTCGGATCGGAGACATCACAGCAGATGACATGGTGAAAGATGGATAGGTCGCGGTGGTCTAGCGACGTGGCCACCGCGATCGCCGGATTTAACTGATATGGACTACTTCTTGTGGGATCGCATGTAAAATTTAATTTACGAGACTCCTGTAGAGACAGAGGAAGATAGGTTTGCACGAATTCTGGTCGCTGCACTAGATATTGGAGAAACGCCAGGTGGGATGGAGAATGTGTACCAGAACATGCTTCGTGGTTACAATGTCTGTAACAACGTAGCCGGCCGGAGTGGCAGAGCGGTTCTAGGCGCTACAGTCTGGAGCCGCGCTACCGCTACGGTCGCAGGTTCGAATCCTGTCTCGGGCATGGATGTGTGTGATGTCCTTAGGTTAGTTAGTTTTAAGTAGTTCTAAGTTCTAGGGGACTGATGACCTCAGCTGTTAAATCCCATAGTGCTCAGAGCCATTTGAATCATTTTTTTGTAACAACGTTGGTGGTCGTTACATCGGTTCAAAAATGTCTCTGAGCACTATGGGACTTAACATCTATGGTCATTAGTCCCCTAGAACTTAGAACTACTTAAACCTAACTAACCTAAGGACAGCACACAACACCCAGTCATCACGCGTTACATCGGTACTGTTGTAATGCATCAGTACTGTTCCGTACTGTATGGTTGGTTGGTTGGTTTGGGGAAGGAGACCAGACAGCGTGGTCATCGGTCTCATCGGATTAGGGAAGGATTGGGAAGGAAGTCGGCCGTGCCCTTTCAGAGGAACCATCCCGGCATTTGCCTGGAGTGATTTAGGGAAAGCACGGAAATCCTAAATCAGGATGGCCGGACGCGGGATTGAACCGTCGTCCTCCCGAACCGTACTGTATGCTAGGTTCTTTTTTGTTATGGTATAATGTAAACATGTTATGTTTAAATTAATATAGGCAAAAGAGTTTAAGTAGTAAATGGACATTTCGTTGTTCCCTTTCGTATTATTAACCATTAATTGCACTGCGTCACGCCTGATTCAATTCCTCAAGCAGAAGTGGTTGAGTTAAACATCTGAACTGAAACCGTCCCTATTCAAAATATCATGTACTCACTCCCCTGTACAAGTCCTACAACTTGTTAAAGGGAATTTCCGAGCGCCCTGTACGTCTTGAGATAGCGCAACACAGTGCGTGTATATATTGCTGTAATGTTTGAGAAAGAGAGCACTTAACTACTTCCAGAAAACTTTAAACATAATTTACAACGTTCTAGAAACTTTGTTTCAATGACATACCACCAGAAGGTAATGAAAGGGGGAAACGTTGGTTGGTTTCTACATTTTCGCTGCTCATGCGTTAAAACTCAGCATCGTTCATGCAGTTTTAATTTTTTTATGTTTTTCCCACTAATTCTACTGTCTACACATATTGAAGAGATCAGATGTGTTTCCCACTGAATGTATCGGCAAAACTATATTCTTGTCGAACGCCTAGTACAGGAAATATGATGTTACAGACTTATCGTAAATCGGAGAGCGAGTTAACCAGGCTGTAGTCATCAAAGTTTCATGCGTGGAAGTTCGATTCTTGAAGGAATCGGTGACTGGGCGAATGGAGGGGGAAGTTATTGGTCTGTTTGATAAAGCGTTACTACGCACTTCCCGCAACTCTCCAAATAATGGATTTTTGAAGATTTTACAATTGGAATGTAAGGATGAAAATTTCGAGCAAAATTTTAACTGTCATGAATGCGAGTGCATAGCATTCTCATCTTGTAAATGCTCGATAGACACTTTTATACGTATTATCAAACTGAAATATTAATTAACAATACTGAATCAGTTTTGTAATGTAGGTAACACTGTTTACTTTTGGTTACTAGTCACATCAATACGCGAGTATTTGTAACGATCTTCAATAAAGAACGAAAATATGAAATATCAAATTGAAAATAAAATACCTTTCTTTCATTTCAAGAATTTGAGAATAAATACAGAAATAGTCCTATAACCGTATCTTAATATGAAGTATTTCCATACAATTTGTAAATCAAATTAAAGAGATGTTATTTTTATTTAAAAATATCACTAACATTTCATTGTGATAAAAGACACATGAGTCAAATAAAAATAAGAAATTGGTATTTAACGAGAATCGAGCCAGCAACCTCCCGATTACCACAGGTGTTAGTGTTTACAAAAATAGCTCGAAATTATCTTCCCTTTAGCAGCGCTCGGATCTCCGACTTAGGGTTTTAAAGTTTTCTTGAGAAGTGCGTCTACTAATTTGAGATACGATGTCTAGGTGGCCGAGCGGTTCTAGGCGCTTCAGTCTGGAACCGCGCCATCGCTACGGTCGCAGGTTCGAATCCTGCATCGGGAATGGATGTGTGTGCTGTCCTTAGGTTAGTTAGGTTTAAGTAGTTCTAAGTTCTAGGGGACTGATGACCTCGGAAGTTAAGTCCCATAGTGCTCAGAGCCATTTGAACCATTTTCATGATGTCCTACACATAACCTTTCAACAAAATAACACAACAAGTGCTATCTTTGACTACATAGATACCGGACAGAGGAAGTTAGACTATCGCTCCAGCCTGCACATTTCTCATCCACTGAAAACATCTGCGTTGCCGAAAAACTGGCACGCCACCAGCCATTTCGAATGGTTGGCATAGAGTTGAGGCGTCATGGAATAACTACCCAAATTTTTCATAGGAGCTTGTTCTGCCCTGATGTCCAGTCGGGTAAGAGTCGTTACTGCTGCCAGACGTGGCAGTTCTGTCTACCGTGTACCATCCAACTGCCTACAAATTTATTCGCATTTTCTCACTGATGTACTTTTTACACAGGTCGGATAAAATTTTGTGATTTGCTGTCCTTCCTGCTATTGCAGTTTTAGTAGCCAGCTGTGTACTTCCCGCTAGTGTAAATATCAAAGGGAGTGTGACGCGGCATTGTGGGGGGTTGGGGGCGGTGGGGGAGGCGGCGGGGAGCGGAAGGGCAGGCGCTAAGCTACGGCGCGGCGGGCCATCCGGCGGCGCCTTTACGGCGGCCGAGCTCCGCGGAAATGCTCGCGGGAAGAGCCGGCTGAAAGCCCAGGGGGAGAGCGCGCCGCAGTTGCTACCGGGGCAGTGTATCTTGATCTCTGAGCAGACGAGGGAAGGCACAGAAGAGCCGCGGCCGCGCTTCCTCTTCCTGGCCAGACCCGCGGAAGTTGAGTGCTCGCCAGGCAGCTTCTGCTCCTCCTCCTGCTGCTGCTGCTGCCGGCGCGGCGGTGCATTTAAAGCTGGCCCCGTGTTTGCTGCGCGCAGCTGAGTCCTGATTGGACACGGGGCGCCTGATTGCCTCGTGGAGCGTTGCACCTGATCCCGGGGATAGTGCAACAGCTGCTGCCGGTATCGGCACTAGATCTGCGCCACAATACAGAGCACCTTGGTACCCATTGAGCAGAACCACTAACCTCCATTTTCTCAGGATGCAACCCTGCCTTCTTGATTGTCTCTCGTGAGAGAACGACACGGCAATCTATTCTCGTAATCTGTGTAAATAAAGATGTAAATGTTCGTTTGTTCAAAATTGTGTATCTCGAAAAGCTCTTGACCATTGCTCTGAAATTTCTTCACAACGTTGTATTGTAAAATATGCTTGTTTTTAGACTGTAGTGCCTAGAACCGCTCGGCCACTGTATTCGTGATCTCGCCGGACGCGGTGGCCGAGGCTCTTCAAATGAAACAAACTTTATTAACATTCTACATCTTTATTCTTCATGACTAAATATTTATTTCTCAACATAGTCACCCTGACGATAAACACGTTTCTTCCAAAGTGGGACCAGTTTGTTAATAACGTCATTGTGGAATGTTTGACTTTGTTGACGGAGCTACAACCTCACCTCTGCATGAACCGCTTTATCACTATCAAAGTGAAGTCCTCGAAAGTGGTCGTTAAATTTGGGAAACAGACGGAAATCGGAGGGGACTGTATGGAGGATGATCCGTGACAATGAACCCAAGCAGCCAGCCGGGATCGCCGAGCGATTCTAGGCGCTACAGTCTGGAACCGCGCGACCGCGACGGTCTGAGGTTCGAATCCTGCCTCGGGCATGGATGTGTGTGATGTCCTTAGATTAGTTAGGCTTTAAGTAGTTATCGGTCTAGGGGACTGATGACCTCAGATGTTAAGTCCCATAGTGCTCACAAGGGAACCTCCCCATCGCACCCCCCTCAGATTTAGTTATAAGTTGGCACAGTGGATAGGCCTTGATAAACTGAACACAGATCAATTGAGAAAACAGGAAGACGTTGTGTGGAACTGTGAAAAAATAAGCAAAATATACAAACTGAGTAGTCCATGGGCCACATAGACCACATTATGGAGAGTGGGAGCTCAGGAGCGCCGTGGTCCCGTGGCAGCGCGAGAAGCTGCGGAACGAGAGGTCCTTGGTTCAAGTCTTCCCTCGAATGAAAATTTTACTTTCTTTATTTTTGCATAGTTATTATCTGTCCGTTCGTTCATTGACGTCTCTGTTCACTGTAATAAGTTTAGTGTCTGTGTTTTGCTACCGCATCGCAAAACCGTGCGATTAGTAGACGAAAGGAACTGCCTCTCCAATGGGAACCGAAAACATTTGATCGCAAGGTCATAGGTCAACCGATTCCTCCACAGGAAAACACATCTGATATATTCTATACGACACTGGTGACGGCATGTGCGTCACATGACAGGAATATGTTGTCGACCCACCTAACTTGTACACTTGGCGAATGGGTAAAAAGATTCTTCTACCTTGCCCGATTTAGGTTTTCTTGTGGATGTGATAATCATTCCCAAAAAAGTGATGAAAACATAAGTGTTTGTCACATAAACTGAAAATAAAAAATTTAACTTTTCACTCGATGGAAGATTTGAACCAACGACCTTTCGCTCCGCAGCTGCTCACGTTACCACGAGACCACGGCGCTCCTACGTTCTCAGTGTCCTTGATGTTGCCTACCTTCCCATGAACTACTCAGTTTGTATATTTTGCTTACTTTTTCACAGTTCCACACAACTTCTTCCTGTTTTCTCAATTGATCTGTGTTCAGTTTATCAAGGCCTATCCACTGTGACAACTTATAACTAAATCTGAGGGGGGTGCGATGGGGAGGTTCTCTTGTCAGAGCCATCTGAACAGCTAAAAGCGAATGGCATTGAACCGCCGTAAATTGTGCCAATTACCCAGAGTGTGAACCATCTCCAGTTGTGTTGTGTACCAATGATCATCCCTCTCGAGCGCTAGCCGTGGGTGTGGGGGGTGGGGGGGTGGGGCTGCTAACTTCATATATAATGCTGAGTCCGGACCTCCTGAATCCATTGATTCAGTTGTTGCTGATCCCGTATGATCCTGATAAGTGCAGTGTGGTAATGATCATTCTCCTAATACTCTCCACGTACTAATATGTACATTGTGACTCCATATACGCAGCTGGGACTCGTTTGAGAAAACAATGGAGTGCCACTACTGTGTGAATAAATTGTAGGTGATCTGAGGGCTTATTGGGTGCGAAATTTAGTACATAAAGCTTTCATCTCTGGCAGCAGTAAAGACTCTTACATGGATGGGCATTGATTTGAGCTGCGCTTTGGTGCTGGGTTAGGGTATGTCATTCCATGCTGCTTCAACTACTGTGCCAACCACTCTTAACAACTGGTGACTGGTGGTGTGCCATACTATAGGCAAACCAGGTGTCTTCGGTGGACGAGTGGCATGCAGGCTAGAGCAATAGTTGAACTCCCTCTCTACACAGGTTGGCGACAACAGCATGAGTTGTCACATTTTGTTGAAAGGTAATGTCTCGATAGCTTGAACACAGGGAAAATCCTCCAGCATTAAAACTTCGTAAATGTAGTGCCTGCTTGCCCTCAAGAACCAATCCGGTATTCGCGAAGTTTACCAAATGCAATATCTCTAGAGTGCTGGTGACACAGGGTTGCTGAGATCCTGTATGACGCTGAGTATGGACCTCCTGAATCCGTTGACTCACCTTTTGCTTTGTTCATACTACAATGATAAATGCAGTATGGCTATGTTCGGTCTGTTTGGAGTGTCTACGCATGGATACATCGATTGTGGTTCTGTATGCGCAACAAGGACTCATCAGAGAAGACAACGTGGTGCCACTCCTGTGTGGATAAAGTTAACGGCGGTTTGAGGGTGTACAGGGTGGGAAACCTAGTATACAGAGTTGTCACCTCACCTAGATAGGAATCGCGTTGAACTGAGCTTCGATGACAGATATGGTATAGCATTTCTTTGTGTTTCGTTTCTGTCCCAACTAGCCATAAGGGCTGATGACTGGTGATGTGCCAGCCCTGCGGCAACCCAGGTGTTTTAGATGGATGAGAGATGTGCAGGCTGAGCAATAGTCTAACTCCCTCCTTATTTAGGAAGGACAGGACAGCACGGGTTGTTTGATCTTGTTGAAAGAAGACGTCTTGAAGAGTGCGAAGACAGGAAAAGTACTCTCATGCTGGCCTCAACGTTCATACGGAGTTCTTGTGTTAGGGCGTTGCATTCCTCCCTCAGCGTAGGTGACATCTGCTGGATGGTCGTAGGTTTATGTGGACCTGCTGACTGCCATACGACTTCCCGAGGCTTCCCGGACTTGCTCCACGGGATTTGGGGGAAGGGGCCGGCCAGTCCATTAACCGAATATCCTGGCATTCTAAGAAATCCTCCACCTGCACTGTTTGATACGGTCGCGCACTGTCGTCCCTAAAAATTAAGTCAAAGTCGAATACATCTGTAAAAAGATGGGCAAGGGATAGGAGTACAGTATTATAGTAACGTTGGAGGGTGATTGTACCGAATTCAAATAGCTGGAGGTCATTGCTCCCCTACTGTCCAATCTGTACGTCGAAGAAGCAATAATTGAAGTGAAAGAAAGGTTCAGGAGTGGAATTAAAATTCGAGGTGAAAGGATATCAGTGATACGATTCGCTGATGACATAGCTAGCGTCAGTGAAATTGAAGAAGAATTACGTGATCTGCTGAATGGAATGAACTGTCTAATGGACTGATAGTAAATCAAAGATAGATGAAAGTAATGAGAAGTAGTAGCAATGAGGACAGCGAGAAACTTAACATCAGGACTGATCGTCACGAAGTAGATGAGGTTAAGGAATTCTGGTACCTAGGTAGGAAAAGAGCGAATGACGGATGGAGTAAGGAGGACATCAAAAGTCTTCTACTACCAAAGATAGGCCTGAATATGAGGAAGAAATTTCTGAGAATGTACGTTTGGAGCACAGCATTGTATGGTAGTGAAACATAGGCTGTGGGAAACCGGAACAGAAGAGAATGGAATCATTTGAGATGCGGTGCCACAGACGAATGTTGAAAATTAGGTTGACTGATAAAGTAAAGAATGAGGAGGTCCTGCGCAGAAGCGGAGAGGATAGGAATATGTGGAAAACACTGAGAAGAAGAAGGGATAAGATGATAGGACATTTGTTAAGACATCATGGAATAAATTACATGGTACTAGAGGGAGCTGTAGAGGGTAAAAACTGTAGAGGAAGACAGAGATTGGAATCTACGCAGCAAATAACTGAGGACGTATGTTGCAAGGGGTACTTTGAGGTGAAGAGGTTGGTACAGGAGAAGAATTCGAGGCTGGCCGTATATAACTAGTCAGTAGACTTCAAAAATGGCTCTGAGCACTATGGGACTTAACATCTGAGGTCATTAGTCCCCTAGAACTTAGAACTACTTAAACCTAACTAACCAAAGGACACAGACATCCATGCAAGAGGCAGGACTCGAACCTGCGATCATAGCAGCAGCGCGGTTCCGGAGTGAAGCGCCTAGAACCACTCGGCCACAACGGACGGCACTGAAGTGGACTGACGACTCAAAAAGAACAATAAAAGAAGAAAAAAGGCGCCTATGCAGCATTATGCCTCCGGACACTTTAACACCTGGACCACTGGAATGCCCATGTTCGGAAACGTTAGTGGGTGCATTACCTGTACCTACCTCTCGCCAAATAAGGGTACGTCTAGCATTGTCGAACATGGTAGTTTTGATAGTCCAGGTACTATGGTGTGGGAAAACACAACGTTGCATGGGTGTACTGACCTCATATCTGCGAATCCGGTACACTCGCTGGTCAACTTTATAGGGATACTGCATTCTTCCCATGTGCATCTTTTCATGAGTGCATTCAGCCCTGACTACTTTTACAGGTGACAATGCAGGACCGCGCCCAACTGTTCTTGGAATAAGAGGATATTCTGTGGATGGATAGGTCTGCCCTTTTTCCTGACTTAGATCCCATCGAGCACATATGGAATTCATTGGGGAGACGTACTGCAACACGTCCACATGCCCCAACGACTATCCAACGGCGGTGGTGGTGGAGTGAAACGCCCTACCATAAGAACTCCTTATCGAGCTTTTAGCCTTCACTGGAGCACGTTGCAGACCGTGCATTGCCGTCTGTGGCGATCATACACTCTGTTAAGAACCGCGTCTCACAATTTGTGATGTCCTGGCGACCATCACAAATCGCGTTGTCTTCTGTGTAGTTATTGTCTTTGGACGAAAATGTCATTTCTATTCATCTCACTACGTGTTTACTTCAGTTACTTCCTCTATTATGACGTAGCAGTTCCTTCTATGTACGGTCCAAGTTTCGTCCAGCTATGTTAGTTGTCAGTGACATATCATGAGAAATTACTTTTCTCCATAAGTTTAGCACAGCAGTGTAACTATCTACACTACTGGCCATTAAAATTGCTACACCACGAAGATGACGTGCTACAGACGCGAAATTTAACCGACAGGAAGAAGATGCTGTGATATGCAAATGATTAGCTTTTCAGAGCATTCACACAAGGTTGGCGCCGGTGGCGACCTGAGGAAAGTTTCCAACCGATTTCTCATACACTAACAGCAGTTGACCGGCGTTGCCTGGTGAAACGTTATTGTGATGCCCCGTGTAAAGAGAAGAAATGCGTACGATCACGTTTCCGACTTTGATAAAGGTCGGATTGTAGCCTATCGCGATTGCGGTTTATCGTATCACGACATTTCTGCTCGCGTTGGTCGATATCCAATGACTGTTAGCAGAATATGGAATCGGTCGGTTCAGGAGGGTAATATGGAACGCCGTGCTGGATCCCAACGGCATCGTATCACTAGCAGTCGAGATGACAGGCATATTATCCGCATGGCTGGAATGGATCGTGCAGCTACGTGTCGATCCCTAAGTCAACAGATGGGAACGTTTGCAAGACAACAACCATCTGCACGAACAGTTCGACGACCTTTACAGCAGCATGGACTATCAGCTCGGAGACCATGGCTGCGGTTACCCTTGACGCTGCATCACAGACAGGAGCGCCTGCGATGGTGTACTCAACGACGAACCTGGGTGCACGAATGGCAAAACGTAATTTTTTCTGATGAATCCAGGTTCTGTTTACAGCATATGATCGTCGCAACCGTGTCTGGCGATATAGCGGTGAACACACATTGGAAGTATGTATTCGTCATCGCCATACTAGCGTATCACCCGGCGTGATGGTATAGGGTGCCATTGGTTACACGTCTCGGTCACCTCTTGTTCTCACTGACAGCACTTTGAACAGTGGACGTTACATTTCAGATGTGTTACGACCCGTGGATCTACTCCACACTCGATCCCTTGGAAACTCTACATTTCATCAGGATAATACACGACCGCATGTTGCGGGTCCTGTACGGGACTTTCTGGATGCAGAATACGTTCGACTGCTGCCCTGGCCAGCACATTCTCCAAATCTCTCACCAATTGAAAAAGTCTGGTCAATGGTGGTCGAGGAACAGCCTCGTCACAATACGCCAGTCACTACTCTTGATGAACTGTGGTATCGTGTTGAAGCTGCATGGACAGCTGTACCTGTACACGCCATCCAAGCTCTGTTTGACTCAATGCCCTGGCGTATCAAGGCCGTTATTACGGCCAGAGGTGGTTGTTTTGGGTACTGATTTCTCTGGATCTGTGCACCCAAATTGCGTGAAAATGTAATCACATGTCAGTTCTAGTATAATATATTTGTCCAACGAATACCCGTTTATCATCTGCATTTCTTCTTGGTGTAGCAATTTTAATGGCCGGTAGTGTAAATTCTGGGTAGGAGAGAAGTGGCTGCTTCTTCGAAAGGAAGACTGAGAGGGGGGTCTCTCGGGAACGGGCCTCCGCCTGCAGAGGCTGGTAACGACTGCCACGTGCGTCCCTTGCATTCGCAAAAGAGCCGCGCGCGACTGGCCCGTAGTAGCGGAAATCGCTTAATCCGGGAGACAGACGCCGCTGGCAAGGGAAAGCGCCCCGAGCAGTTGCTCGCCGGCAATTTAGGGTAAGGGAGTTGGCAACGGCGTGCGCAGGTGTACGTCTCGTCGACACGGCGTCTGGAACTGCGCCAGCTCCAGCCCCCCCCCCCCCCCCCTTCTCTCTTTCTACCTCGTCTCTCTCCGTGTGTGTGTGTGTGTGTGTGTGTGTGTGTGTGTGTGTGTGTGTGTGTGTGTGCAGAGGGAGCAGGCTGAGGTAGAAAACGTTACGGCTCTACCAATGTCTTCGGCAAGAACGTCCTGAATAATGTTGTATTAAATCGCATTTACACAACAGTCTCATTTTCAATGGCGGCTCATGCCAAATTTTGCCAGTGCCCTCCATTATTACAAAAGTAAACAGTCTGCGTTTCAATACTTCTTTAGGATTGGTGGGACTCAACATTATTGCGATATTATCTTTACCTAATGCACTAAGAGCAAGTATATCTTTTAGATGTTTACGGTTGCTGAACTAAAACTTTATTAACGTATTAATATGTCCAATTTCTTTCACCCCCCCCCCCCCAAATCGCCGAGCTCCAGTACCCCACCCCACGTATTGCTGTCTTCCGAATAAGAAACACGAAAACCAAAAGATGCAGTTCCAACTGTGTTGTACACTTGAAAGAGGATTATCGTTAATGAAGTAAAAGATCTACGCAGTGGACACCAAGTGAAAACGCTACTCCTTATGTTTCAAATCTAGACTGCCATAATAAAATGGGATGAAACTGTTAATTAGAACTCAGGGAGAAGTTGTAGTCTATTTTACAATCGATTTATTGATCTTAAACATGACAAGACAACAAAAGTATTAAAGAAACATCACACATACATTTTTATTTAACAAACGCCTTACTAACATGGGATCTATGGTGGACAAAGTGATCTGTTGGGGATCGACACACGACACTAACCACAACATTAATCGCTCTTTCTGACTTCACACACGTGAATCCAGTTTATGGCATCAAACTACAGCACCACCAAGCATATGTATTCTACCAAACAAAAAAAGGAAAAATATGGTTCGAAAGAACAGGTTGCTGAAAAATATGTTATATCCCTACGTCGCATCAGCGAATAGTTTACCCCCCTGCTGGTCAAGGCGGCACACCATGATGCGTTCGGCGACTGAAGTCACGGACGGCGGCAATCTTTTGTTAAATGCTCGTTACCGAAAAAAGCAAGTACGCGGTCTTGCGTTCGGTTAATTCAGAACGCAGGTACTTCCCTATGACCCTCTGAAACCCCGATGGAATCCAGTGTGCAGGTGGACCCGTTTGCTGGTCTGCCAAACAAATTTAACTCTGTGCCACGACTGTGCGTTGTGGGATATGTCAAATGTTTAGGCGGCCGACTCAAGACAAATAGGTACACGCACGCGTCACTCGTTGTGATTGTGGTGATATAAGCAGTACCTATCGCGGTTCAGAAGGTGATTGGCACAGGCTCTTATTCACACACCAGGAAAGGACACAAGTCTCACCGTTTAGGTAGAGACCTGCAGTTCTTTACTAGCGAAGCGCCAGTACAAGAGTCTTGTACCAGAGTGACCCTTCGTCCTTTCTCTGTTTTTCCTCCTCAGCTCGGTTCCAAAAGCACATTTCTCTTTTTTGACTTCCCCCACTTTCGCACAAGCCGATCACGAGCTGGAGCCCGGCATTCTAAGCTCTGAGAATGGTCTTTGCACTGCAAACCGATTTGACCAATCAGAGACTTTAAAGTTAATTGGCAGAAAACGTAAGAAAATTCAGCTTCGCCGCCTCCCATTATCCATTATAAACGATCCGGTGGCCAACTGTGCCTCTCTTTGTTCGATATACTCCTTGTCTTCTATTAACACAAATTGGTAGCGGTCCCAGACTGACGAACAGTGATGAACACTCAGTAGAGACGAATTCATGGTATGGGGGTAGGGGAGGGGCTATCGGTGCAGCTCCGCCAACAAGTGCCCCCCAGCACCACCACCACCCACCCCAACCAAGAAAAGTCTCTAAAATTTTCTCGCTATTTTAGTTGTTATTATAATTAAGAAAATACCTTTGTTTAGTCTAGGGAATTTGGAGACCACGTGGTGATACAAAATTTCTATGAGCTCAGCTCACTCCCCCCACCCCACCCCCACTCCCCCGCAACTTCCCCCCCGGCCAAAATCCTTTACTAGACTCCATTATGCTTGTGCTGTGGATGAACTATATTTCCTTAGGATTGTCTCAATGAATCTCAGCCCGGCATCCGATTTTCTTAGTAACTGTTTTATGGTGCAATTTCACTTGAGGTCGCTCTGTATGATTTGTGGGCTCCTGCCCACACGTCTCGTATAGTGTGCTTAAAGGATGCTACGTTCTCAGAACGCTATACAAAATCAAGCAAAATCACATTAACAGTTTTGTTACAAATAAGAAGAGTGACAGTACTTAACTTTTATTTACAACAAGTGTCGCAAGCGATGGGCGACATGCAAACAGTAATGTTCTTCGCTATAGACAGTGTCCAAAAAAACAATGGATATGGATGACTAATAACTGTCCTGCGAGTGCCTTTCTACAATACTGAGCGAATACTGAGCGGCCCGGGGTGGCAGGAGCAGCGCTTATATTCTCTTCTTGCAGAGGTTGCTCCTGTCGTAGCGCGGTCCTAATCAGAACATGATTGGTACAGATATATTACTGTATTTAATATTTCTAGTGATTTGCGTAAAGTGGAGTAATCGAACAGTAGTGAGCTTCAAAGTTGTCAACTACTGCGAGGAACTCCTTCACAGAACAGGTGTGTGTGCCACAACATTTCAACTTCGATTTTCAGGACTTAAAATTTCTCTCTCGCTTTTTGTCTACAATTACACGCTCCAAATATTCTGAAAATGAAAACTCCTGAACAGCGCATACTTGTTACTACAATCCTTAACGTCTTACTTGGCATTGTTTTAAAGCATTATAAAGAAACGTTACTCTCGTATTTCATTCCACTAAATGGGGATTACTGAATGTAATGAGGCATTATATAAATTTACGATCCGTTACTCGCCTTTAGGCCAGACGGCACTACGCGATGCGCAGCGAAGAGCGTTATTTTAGCTTTTCTTTGCGCCTATATTACTTTAATTCTCTCGGAATGGGCTCTCCGTCGTTCGTAAGACTAAACTGTTTTATGACGAGAAAAATATTCTACTTTAGTGATTCATTTCACAGTCTTCAAATTTATAAACTTATTTTTATTTCTATCAAAAATAGATGTTAACGGAAGTGCCTATAATACTAACTTTAACATCATTTACATCATCGTAAACATACTCTTATTATACCATCTGGTACAAAATAATGCGCTAATGGAATAAGCGGTGCCACTTGCTCACGGTCAGTGCATGGCAGAGCATCATTGTTATTTTAAAGGCGTTATAAGGGCTCTTAGTAGCTGTACAGTGACTGTTCTCTAGATCAGTGTTGTTTGAAAGCAATATTGTAGAAATGTTATGCAAGTGCAGATCGTTTTTACATCATGTGTTTACTGAAAAAATGTTCAATTTTTGTTTTTGATAAGTCTGTATTGTCAACAACAAAACTCAGGATGCAGTATATGTGCAGGGATGGCAAACACCTCAATATCGGCCTAAACGATGTTCGCGAATGAACACTGAAGGATCGAATCCTGCCTCGCGCATGGATGTGTGTGATGTCCTTAGGATAGTTAGGTTTAGGTGGTTCTAAGTTCTAGGGGACTGATGATCTCAGACGTTAAGTCCCATAGTGCTCAGAGCCATTTGAACCATTTTTGAACACTGCAGATCTGTCTGACGGGCCTTTTCCAAGGTTATCGCGTAAACACTAACGCATTCCGAGATCTATGATAATATAACCGCCCACAGCTCCGCTTTGTATCCAAGCAGAATACTGACAACATATTGTAAAGACAGTTGTTAGAGATTAAGGTTTAGTTACTAGGAAATATAGAGTAGATGCTAGACTTAGATGAAGAACTGTGACTGGCGGTCAGAGGCTTGATGGACAATTCCAAGATAGTCATCGTCTTACACACTTGGTGAAGGGACATACTGCCACTATCATCTTTCCTATCTTCTGTTTTATTCTTCTTAAAAATGTGGTAATGATTTATATTTTGATTTTCAAAAATGTTAATGTCATAAATCTATCAATTGAAGACAGAAAGTCTGAAAAAAATTCTGTGATAAAGATGGCCCTGTAAAATAAAATTTCATAAATTTCATAGGCTTGATGGACAATTCCAAGATAGTCATCGTCTTACACACTTGGTGAAGGGACA